>NC_089582.1:15274123-15597270 GCF_019320115.1 Miscanthus floridulus | reverse complement strand
CCGGTAGCCGAGTTATATACGAAACGGCGAGACCGGCGCTTGCCCATCGGTCCGAAAGGGGCGCGTCCTCCTCCCCTGTACCCACAGCGCCGGCACAGGAAGCACAGGCGCAGCGGCACAGGACCGGAGATGGGCGGCGACGAGCTCCTGTCAGAGTGTACGAGCGCTCCCTCTCTCTGTGTGCGGGAAACCCGGGCGCGATGAAGACTTCGGCGACGGCATGGGCAGCACGCGGTCGCGGCATGCTCGACGGTCCAGGCCGGCGCGGCCACCTAATCGGCGCGGCAATCGCCCCTGCGCGCGTGCGGGCGAGCACGCTGTCGCGGCCGTCGCTGGACCGTGCGGCAGTCCGCTCCCCTCCTCTTTTTCTTTTTCCTTTTTTATTCCAAAACTGAATTCCTTTCCCTTCTTCTTTTTTTTGACAGAGAAAGGGAGCCACGTGCGGTCTGCTGGCCATCCCAGGGGCAGAGCTGCTGCCCACCATCTTTTCTTCTTCTTTTTCTTTTCTCTTTTCCCTAATTAACATTATTAGCACACATAAAACTAGCTTCACCTCTATATCTAACACAGCTTAAGATAATTATCAAGTAACACCGGGGTGTTACACGAGTCTCCGACAGCAATGGGTTCGTGCCCCCTGCGCTGTGGAAGGGGAAGAAGGAGCGCTGGGTGCTCGTTCGGGAAGGGAAGGCCGTGGCATTGGACGGGGGAGAGGGGGTCTGTTGGGCCGGGCCATCGCGGTCTAGTGTCGCGCACTTCGGTCGGAGCGCGACCGGTCGCCTGATAGACTTTGCGCATATGGAAAGACTTCCATCTGGATCATACGGACATACGCCACCTAATTTGCCTTGAAGTTGGAACGTAAATGCTCCTACACGGACGTCCGCCCTATTTTCTTCGTGTCGGACGCTTTTTTAACTGGACTAGAATCTATACAGCCTGTCAACGGCACAACAATCTTCATCTTTCTCTCCCACGCCGCTGCTTGTCTCTCTCACATGGTTTCTCGTCTCCCTAACGATGACGTGACTGCTTGTCTCGCCTTACTCCCTCAATGCCTGCTTTCCTCCCTCACGGCCTCACTCGCCCGCGCCCGTCCTTGCTCTTCCCTCGCCGCTGCACCAGCTCGCCTTCCTACCTCGTCTCCATGGCGGCCAAGTGGATCTAAGTGGACACCTCTATGGTGAGGTGTTTCTCGGCTATGAAATTCTCCATGGTCGGGTGTCTCTCGACGACGAACTACACGCTGGAGGGTTGACCTCACTGGCGACAAGCTCCTCCATGGTGGCTGGGTTCCTTCATAGGCAAGCGCAACCGAATATGTACTCTAAGGTGGGTTATGTTGTAATATGTGATATGCTCTAACAGTCAATTTTGGATGTTACATGTTTTATGGCACTCAGCATAAAATTAGATTTCATGATGTTGCAACAGTCGATCTGAGATGATGGAACATGTTTTTTTTATGTTGCAATAGTCGATTTATGATGTTGCAACATGTTTTTTTTATGTTGCAACATGTTTTTTTATATTACAACAATCGATTTGAGATGTTGCAACTTGTTTTTTTAAATGTTGCAAAAGTCGATTTTAGATGTTGTAACTATCGATTTAAGATGTTGCAGTGGTTATTTTTATGTTACATGAGGTTTTAGTGGGTTGCAAACCTTTGTTCTTGAATATTGCAAGCAATGATTAACATCTGATCCATTTGTCTCTCTTTCCATCTCTCTCCCTCACATATGGCAAGGTGCGTTGTCAAACACTATAGAAAGAGTAACCACTATTACTGTAGTTTACTATTGCATCACAGGAGAAAGGAGAGAGCTGGATGAGGATGAGCGTTGGGTGAGACGGGTAGATAAAAAACCTCTGAATACGAAAGAAAGGAGCGTAGCGGAAGCCTCTCAATCCAAAAAGGAAGAAGACGAGTAGAGCAGAAGCCTCTCCATCCAAAAGGGAACAAGACGAGTAGAGCAGAAGCGTCCAGATTAATTGTTTATATCCAGACGTGCAGATGCATTTCCTAAACACCAAGCGCGCTCAATGGCAGACGCCAGCGCAATTGCTCCGAAAGAAATGGCAGACGCCAACGCCATGGTCCCGTTCGATGGTCTAAAACTTAACTGAAAAACACTGTTCTGGCTGGTTTGTTGTGAGAGAAAAACACTGTAGCGACTGAAACTTGGCTGAATCTCGAGAGGAGAACCAGCCGCCTGGTTCGCTGAACAAGACCAGCGAACAAGACCCATAAAGCCTTCTCCTGTACTGTAGGCGCTCCGCAAGTGCTCTGACGTGTTGAGCGGTTCCTTGCCCTGTACTGTAGGCTTCGACGGTTCTCACTAGTCACTAGTCACCTCGTCTTCCACCGCCTTCCTCGCCGTCCCATTGCATTGTTGCAGGCTTCCAGCAGCTGGTAAGCTCCCCTTCATTGCACGGAGATCGGTGTTGGAGCTGGGTGAGCGTGAGCGTGAGCGTGAGCTCAAAAGAAGGGGAGCCCCAGGAGGACCAGCGTCTGTGACCTGTGTGTCACTCACTGTGCTCTCGGTCTCCGCTTGCTATTTTGGGGCAGAGCAGAGGCGGGGGAGAGGGAGCCGGTCTGGTCGGGTCGGGT
The DNA here is from genome assembly GCF_019320115.1 of Miscanthus floridulus. Lineage (NCBI taxonomy): Eukaryota > Viridiplantae > Streptophyta > Magnoliopsida > Poales > Poaceae > Miscanthus > Miscanthus floridulus. Next base: position 15,594,656 of record NC_089582.1, on the reverse strand, counting down.
CTGGTCCGGTCTCCGGTCGGGTCACCTGCGTTCTCGCGCCGCCCGTCGATGGCGCCGTGGAGCGGCCTCTGGGGCGGCAGGGCCGTCCTCGCCGGCCGCGACGCCTACCGCGGCACCCCGGTCGTCGTCCGGATGGAGAACCCCAACAGCTGGTCCATCTCCGAGATCGACGACGACGAAGACGGCGATGACTACGGCGGGGGCCGGAGGCGGCGGCGGCGGAGGAGGAGGGGCAAGAACGCGAAGCGGATCATCTGGGTGCTGCTCCTCAAGGCTCACCGCGCCGCGGGGTGCCTGGCGTGGCTGGCCTCCGCGGCCGTCACGCTCGGTTGCGCGGCGCGGCGCCGCGTCGCGGCCGGCCGGCCGGACGCCGACGACGGAGCGCCCTCGCCCGTCCCCGCGTCCGCTCCCACGAGTCCGCCGCCGCGGCGTTCCCGGCTCTACGCGTTCATCCGGGCGCTGCTCCTGCTGTCGCTGTTCCTCCTGGCCGCCGAGCTCGTCGCGCACGCCAACGGCAGGCGCCTCGCCGCCGCTGCGGTGTCGCTCGGCTCGCTCCACGCCTCCTGGGTGCGCTTCCGCGCCGCCTACGTGGCGCCGCCGCTCCAGCGCCTCGCCGACGCCTGCGTCGCGCTCTTCCTCGTCCAGAGCGCCGACCGCGTCGCCCAGAGCCTCGGCTGCCTCTACATCCGCCTCAGGCGCGTCAGGCACGAACCCGTGTCGCCGCCGGCGGTGCCCGACGCCGAGGACCCCGGTGCCGGCTACTTCCCCATGGTGCTCGTCCAGATACCAATGTGCAACGAGAAGGAGGTGAAAACTGCAGCATTTCTCCACTTGCATTTGCAATTCCGCCTAAAAATTCAAAATTTTGACCCACACAAGCTCAATTCCAACAACCAACATGATGATGTTCGTCGCTCTGTTCCATTCAGGTGTACCAGCAGTCCATCGCGGCGGTCTGCAACTTGGACTGGCCGAGGTCCAGCCTGCTGGTGCAGGTGCTGGACGACTCCGACGACCCCGTCACGCAGGCACTGATAAGGGAGGAGGTGGACAGGTGGCGGCGCCACGGCGTGCGCATCGTGTACCGCCACCGCGTGCTCAGGGAAGGGTACAAGGCCGGCAACCTCAAGTCGGCGATGAGCTGCAGCTACGTCAAGGACTACGAGTACGTGGCCATCTTCGACGCCGACTTCCAGCCTTACCCTGACTTCCTGCGGCGCACGGTGCCGCATTTCAAGGTAGCTTGAGCCTTGAGGTGAATTCATTCATCCATTGCTTGCTTGGATCGATCATGCCGAATTGCGCGCATGGCCGGCATTCCGATGATCGCTGTATGACACGTTGTGTTGGATGGTATGTATGCATTTTGCAGGACAATGAGGATTTGGGGCTGGTGCAGGCGCGGTGGTCGTTCGTGAACAAGGATGAGAACCTGCTGACGCGGCTGCAGAACATCAACCTGTGCTTCCACTTCGAGGTGGAGCAGCAGGTGAACGGCGTGTTCATCAACTTCTTCGGGTTCAACGGCACGGCCGGGGTGTGGAGGATCAGGGCTCTGGAGGATTCAGGGGGCTGGATGGAGCGGACCACCGTCGAGGACATGGACGTCGCGGTCCGGGCGCATCTCAAAGGCTGGAAGTTCATCTTCCTCAACGATGTGGAGGTACATCAGTACTACATGATGTTGAATTTCTCTAGGACGTAGTTGGGACTTGGGATGTCAGCAACATCTGTGCTGAAGCATCGATTTCATGTTTGGACAGTGCCAGTGCGAGTTGCCGGAGTCGTACGAGGCTTACCGGAAGCAGCAGCACCGGTGGCATTCAGGGCCAATGCAGCTCTTCAGGCTGTGCTTGCCGGACATCATCAGATGCAAGGTATTGTACAGTATCACCTACAAATTTGTGATTACATTGCCATCCAGTTCAACATCTTTGTCCTAATTATGAAATTAAATCTTGTTTTTGGTTTGCATTGCGTTGCAGATGGCGGTGTGGAAGAAGGCGAACCTGATCTTCCTCTTCTTCCTGCTGCGGAAGCTGATCCTGCCCTTCTACTCCTTCACGCTCTTCTGCATCATCCTGCCGCTGACCATGTTCGTGCCCGAAGCCGAGCTCCCGGACTGGGTGGTGTGTTACGTCCCTGCGCTCATGTCGCTGCTCAACGTGGCGCCGGCGCCCCGGTCGTTCCCGTTCGTGATCCCGTACCTCCTGTTCGAGAACACCATGTCCGTGACCAAGTTCAACGCCATGGTGTCCGGCCTGTTCCAGCTCCGCGGCGCCTACGAGTGGGTGGTCACCAAGAAGTCCGGCCGCCCGTCGTCGGAGCAAGGCCTCGCCGCCGCGCCGGCTACCAAGTGCCAGCAGCAGCGGGAGGAGGAGGAGGCCGTGACGGAGCAGACTGGGACGACGAGGACGAGGAGGTACAAGCGGATGTACAAGAAGGAGCTGGCGCTGTCGCTGCTGCTGCTGACGGCCGCCGCCCGGAGCTTGCTGTCGAAGCAAGGGATGCACTTCTACTTCCTGCTGTTCCAGGGGGTCTCATTCCTCTTGGTCGGCCTCGACCTCATCGGCGAGGGCGTGAAATGAGACCGTGGATGGCCATGGATGTAGTAGCTCTAGGCTCTTCTAGGCTGTAGCTCCGTTCAGGGATAGGGTGATGATTAGTGGTAGTGCCTGGAATTGTTCAGTTCAGTCCTCTGAATTCTCGTAGAATGTCTGGTAGTAGTGTAGATATCTCAGCTCTGACTTGTCGCGTGTAAATTCTCGCAGCTGCTTAGAGGATAGAGATGAGCAGAGTCTCGATCGATTCTTTTGTATGAACGAAGCCGCTGTTGCTCAGTCATTTGCGTTGCTTGGTTTTCTGATGGATGGCTGCACCTGCACCTGCAACTGCATCACCATCGCCAATTCGCCATTGCGATTGCACAGCTCTGAACCGTGACGCGTGACGTGCGAGCTGTTCTGTTCATCGCCCGGGGCGGCAGGGCATGCAGGCCGGCTGGCCGGGGAAGAAGGACAGGGCCAGCTCTGCTGTGGTGGTGGCGATCGGTCACACCCTCACGTGAATGCGTCAGGTTGTCGGCGGTTGGTACAGAGTACAGACTACAGAGAGACTCATGCGATGTGGTTCAGTGTTGAATTCTTCTTCGCGTCGCGTGGGCAGGTACGTACACTCCTCATGCACCGCATCCCCTCTATACATTCAGTTTTGTTAACGTCACGCAATTTTTCTCCTCAGCCTCTAAGAAAAAAAGTCGTCCAATGGCCATGAAAATTTATCACAAAAACTTGTATCTTCAGCCGTTGCACATATTTTCATCGCAAAATGTTTTGGCTTTTCCTTCCTTTTACGAGTCAACATGCTCCCTCCATTCCAAATTATTTAGCATTTTTCCATTTTTTTAGATGTATGTTTAGGTGCAATAGTAAAAGCTATTTATCAAAAAAAAATCAGAACAACTTATAATTTGGATAAGAGAGAGTACAACACAAGTCGCTATTTTAAGACTTTTCCTAACGTGTCTCTCTCCTCAGTTCGCATATATTAATGTTGTAATCGATGTGATGCCCTACATCAAATGTCCTTGATTTTATAATGGTACCTGTCAATTAAGCGTATTTGTAGTGCAAACTAGCCAATATTGCATAATTTCAACTCGCCACGGCAAAAATTTCCATCTTTTTTAATCTAAATTTTGTCCTGTTTTTCCAACATAGAAATCGCCATTTGAGTTGCCGTTTCATGGGACTTTTATATCTACTTATTAGAAATGCTTTCATGAATTTTTGAAAATTTATCTAAATAAGCTATTGATATTGCACAAATCGTGCTGTTTTTACAAATTGATCCTACTTTTAAATACATCTATTCTTTGGTTCGTAGTACTTCAATTCCCAGCCCATTGTAAACTCAATAAGGTTAAGCCCAGTTTATGGGCCACAGTTGAGGCCCAGTCGCCAATTATAATGAGTGGAGTGTCCTTGAGGGCCGTTTTTCACTTATATCGCAGGTGTTCCCTAAAAAAAAACCTTATATCGCAGTTCACTGATCGGAGCGTCAAGTAGTTCTGTAAGTGAATTATGATGGATGAATTTGCATCCGGACCCACATGTCAGTCGTTCAGACGGGTTCAAGCCCAACAGCTCGATATGCAACCCGCGGCTCCATCAGGAAACGAGAATTGGAAGAAGACAGTAGCTAGTAACCAATCAGTGAGAGGCTATAACTTTAACAATAGTAGTGGATTAGTTTTGGAGGAGATGCATCATCTCCGACCTCCATTATACAAAACCCCTCCTTCTCCGGCCACGTCGCGGCCCACGACGGAGCCGGAGAAGAAGGAAACACCAGAGGCCGCGCTGTGCACTCCCGCCCTTGATCATATCGCCTAGCTAGCTTCACTAACCAATCTCCCATGGCTATTACTACCTAATTAACTCGCTACCATCCAAGAACCCTAATTAACTTAACTAACTGATCTGATGAAGAAGTCCAACGCAACCGGTCGAGGAGCGCGCGTACGTACGTGCACCGAGCGCGGGTACGTAGTGGTGGCTGGCCGTCGATAGGCGGCGCATGCGTGGTGGAATCGGCCGGTGACCATGTCAATGTCATCACTCATGGATCGATCGACTGATCGATACGATCAGGCGTCGGTCCAGGCGGCGAAGACGGGCATGTGCGCGATGGAGACGGCGGCGGCGGCCCTGGCCGAGGCTGCCGTGGACGCCCAGGAGCCCAGCGGCATGAGCGGGCTCATCGGCTTGTTGGCGACCTGCGCCGGAGCCGGCGCCGGCGGCTTGGAGAAGAGCATGGACAGGCCGCCGCCGCGGTCGGGTGAGCCCTCGCGGTAGTTGCCGAGGCTGGTGACGAGCGACGACGCGCTGGACATGGGCATGTGGGCGCTGTGGCTGTGGTGGTGGCCGCCGTCCGCGGCGGTGACCACCAAGTCGTGCAGCACGGAGAAGGCCTCGCCGGAGAGCACGTCGTGGTGGTGGTGGTGCTGGCTTCGATCCGCCGCCGCGGCCACCTTCCACGTCTCGCTGCCGCTGGCGTTATGGTTGGCGCCGGCGCCGGCAGCAGCAGCTACAGCAGCCTGCTGCACCAGGGCGGCCGCCGCCGCAGCGGTCGTGACGCCGCCGCCGCCGCCGGCGTCGGCGCCGGCGATGACTGCGGCGGGGTCGTCGTCCTTCCTGCGGCGCGCGAGGTCGCCCGGCAGCAGCGTGTTGCTGGCCATGATCTTGTCGACGTCGTAGCGCGTGATGTCGAAGTTGGTGACGGCGTTGAGGCCCCGGAACTTGATGGCCGCGATATCGTACGCCTCCGCCGCCTCCTCCTGCGTGCCTGCAGGCAGCAGCACGGTCGTCGATCAGGTTGGAGTCAGCTGGATGCATGCACGGTGCATGGAGGAATGATCTGAACAGGAGAGCCGGCCGGTCGGGGGCGGGCGGTCGGCACGATGGGGGCGCGGCGGACGGAATCGGTGGTCAAAACTGAAAAGGGGCTCCGTGCAGGTGCAGCAGGGCCCCAGCGCGTGCGATCCACGACAGTGTAAAAACAAGAGAGGTATGTCAGCCTTACGCAAAAGCCCCCTAGCTAGCCTAGCCATCTCTCTCCCTCTCTATGCTAGAAATCAAAATCACACTTGCTGACGCTGATGCAGGCAAGCAGAGACGAGGGCCACACCATGGCATGGCACAACCACAAAAGCAAGGACCAAGCAAGCAAAAGGAAATGAGAGGAGTAAAGCAGAAGCAGCAAGACATTCTTTGGCAGGGACGAGGCATGATTGGGGTGCGCTAAAGCCTTTGCATCCAGCATCGTCCTCGTCCTTACGACAGACTCATGCATCGCCATCGTCCATGGATGCATGCATGATCCACCCGTATCTAGCTAAGGCGCTAAGCTAGCTGACCTACACACTGCATGCGGCTCTCGATCACTCTCTTTCAGAGCTCGATCGATCGGACCCGCGCCGATCGTCTAGACGAGAAATGGCGCGCGACGGGATCGATCGAGCTCATCATCGTCGTGAAACCGCCCCGACGACGTCATGGCTCCTCCACCATGCCATGAAGTGCAGTGCGACGCGAATAACTGAATGACGAATGCATTGCAGAGCGTCTATATATGGAATAGAAGCTTGCATGTAGTATAACTGAATGATGAATGCGCATGTATATGTATATGGAAATGGACCAGACGAGCAGATGATGCAGAGAGAAGGAAGGAAATTGAAGAAGATGGGCGGGGATTGATGATGGATGCGTACTGAAGGTGCCGAGGTAGAGGTCCTTGTTGCCGGAGACGCGGCCGATGCGCGCCTGCCACCGCCCGTGCTGGTGGTGCCTGCATGCGTCGACAACACACATGCTGTCAATGTCATTGCTGCTGCTCCATATATACAGCTAGGCAGCTAGCTCCTGTATCGATCTATCACTTGCTGTTTGTCAGCCGGTAAAATCTATATAAATAAAAGGAAAAAATATATATATATAGGAACGACGCATGCATGCATGTGCACATGGCAGCAGTATGTAACTACTGCGGCTGAACATTGTTGGGTTCAGCGGTCGTCTTTGGGGTCATTCATTCAGAGAGTTGAGTTTCAGACCTTGTGACTCCTCGGTACATCGACGCGCCCCGTGAGAAGCCGCTGCTCTTCCTGCATGCACCACACACGCCCATGCATATGAATATCCAGCGGTTAATAATGAATCAGTTGCTCAGATAGTAGATGATCGATCGATGGAACATGCATCACTGGCAGCTAGCAGCTTTGGACTTTGGTAGCTAGCTAGCTAGGTCAAACTTGTACCTCCTGAGGTGAGCCACGTACTCCTGCCGTGTCATGTTCTTCATCTCCTCCAGCTCCTCCTGGTAGTCCTCCAGCTGCAAATAAACACCGTACCATGCATTTTGTTTTTTTATTACTTCTTCATTAAGCACAGTCTCAGCTCGATCAGCACTGGTACTCCTACTAGCTAGCTAGTAGTAGTGTTATTACAGAGTTACCATGGCTGTCAGGCATGCATCACGGTAAAAAAACGAAAATGAGCAAGCAAGAATAGTTACCGGGAAGTTGATGTGGGTGGAGGGGCCCCAGTACTTGAGCGCCGCCAGGTCGTAGGCTCTCGCCGCCTTCTCCTCCATGTCGTACCCGCCTAATACCGACGACACATGCATCCACCCCCAGATTTTACCACCAGCATGTTTTACTTTTACCACGCATCAATGTGTACGCACGCACTGCCAGTGCCAGTGCAGCTAGCTAGCACAGAGACTGTGTGTGTGCAGTGCAGCAAAGAGTGCTTACCGAGATAAACTGCAGTGTGACAGTCAGGGGGAGAGAGATAACAAGCCGTACGCGTAAATATTCCGCCATCCCCACACAGCCAGAACCACGTCGGTTTGTTCAACCACCACCGATGTATTAGTTAGTTTTTTTTTTGCTCTAACCTAATAATGACACTAGTAGTAATAACACACTTAAAACGATAGTTACACTGTGATTGATTTGTTACCGTACCTTGCCTGCCCTTCCTGGTCTGGCCTTCCTTCTTGCAGCTGTTGTCCCACAGGTGCGCCTCATACCTCCCTGTCCACCTATGCCTGCTTAATTTCATTGCATTTTTAATCTCATCGACAATTTAGTTAACATGTTTCGGCGGTTTTATTTGTACACGCGTGATATGTGTACACGTATGGATCGGAGCGGATTATTTGATTTGATTTAGGGCCTGTTCGGTTAAGCTGAAACCTGGCCAGGAATAATTCCAGCTGACGACGTCTATTCAGATTAGAATACGAATCCAGCCAGGAATATTTCTAGGGACCAATTCCCCGTCAACCGAACGGCCCCTTATAGTGTAGGTGAGTGTGCGCACGTGTATGTGTCGTTAGTTCTTTCGAAAATACTAGGTTAATTAATCGGCTAAGACAATGCTAATAATAACCTAAGCAGATGTAGTTCTAAGCGCCATTATTTTTTGTGATTAGTTAGTTCGTTAATGATGGAACCACATGCTAAACGTGCGTGATTAACCAACGCAAGCACATGACGGGACGAGGTGATTAGTTAGTTCGTTAATGATGGAACCACATGCTAAACGTGCGTGATTAACCAACGCAAGCACATGACGGGACGAGAAACGGAAACAGAGACGGTGGTGTGTACCTCGTGACGCCGCGGTACTGCGACGTCCTCTGCCCGAACGTGTCGATGGACTTGCGGTGGTGCACGGGCTGCTTCTGCCCCGCCGCGCCGCCGCGCTTGCGCCCGCCGTCCAGCGACACCGCAGCGCTTCCGCCCGCCACCACGCCGTACTCGGCGGCGGCGGAGCCGGGGTGCGCGGTCACGCAGCTCGACAGCGACCCGGAGCTCATGGACAGGGCCAGCGCGTGGTGGTGGTGCCCAGCCGAGGCGGACAGCACGCCGCCGCTCTCGGCGCGCGCCGCCACCCAGCTCGCCATGGCCGTCGCGGCGGCCGCGGCCTCGGCCTCGTCGTCCGCCACCAGGGACGCGGCCGAGGGTCCGCCGTACAGGTCGGCGCACGGCTGCAGGAACCCCCCGTGGTGGTGCCCCGAACCGCCGCCGTTGCCGTAGTAGTAGAAGCTGGAGGCGGCGGCCGCGGGGTTATCCTGCAGGCTTAGCGCCATGGCCTGCGACTGAGCCGCCGCGCCCAGGAAGTCCTCCAGCTTCGGCCCTGAATCAATAACAACGCCGATCGACCGACGACCGACGCACGCCAAGAAATATATCAAACCAAGAACGAAACGGATCGACGCCGGCCATCAGCTACCAAGCTAGATTGCATTTCTTCACATCACACCGTACGTACCGTTATCTTGTTGATCGCTTCTCCGGAGCGCCTCCATGATGCAGAGGGAGCCGTCGGACTTGAGCGGCATGGACGCCAGCTGCGGCGTGTAGTACGACGACGCGCTGGTGGCCACGCCGCCGAGGCCGTAGGCTGCGGCGGCCGCCGCAGTGACCGAAGGGAAGAAGAGGCCATGGTGCTGCTGCTGCTGCTGTTGCTGCTGCTGCTGGTGCTCATCCATGGCGGAGGCCATGTGAGGCGACAGCGAGAAGCCTAGCCAGCCGCTCGCCGCCGCGTTCGTGCCGTTGCCGTTGTTGTTGGTCATTGTTGTGTGAATGAGAGCTAAAACAAAGCTACAAACAGAAGCAACTAATGAATCGGATCGGATTAAGCTGCTGGCGGCGGCAATGGCGATCGGAGTGGATCAATCATTGGGGAGGACGCGGTGTGATGGCCATTGCCGCGATGAGATGTGGTCCGGCGGCGGTGGCGGGGTTCGCTGGCTAGTGGCCGCGAGGAGGTGTGAAGCGGACAAGAAGGTGAGCAAGTGTGCTTGTGCTTGTGCTTGTGCTTGTGCTTGCGTTGTGTGCGCGCGCATGGCTTTAAAGGTGGAGTCCAGCAAAAGGAATGAGACTTGCTCCCTCTCCCTCCCACATTTACACACACAACAGGCTGCATCCAACCAAAAAGAAATAAAAAAAGAAAGGGAAGAGGGAGGGAGAAATGGTTGGACTTGGATGGATAGATAACATTCTCTTCACACATGCCTCAGCTCATAGGGATCTGTGTACCTACACACACTCTCTCTCTCTATACAATGTTGTGTTGTCCTTGCAAAAGTAAAGATCATCAAGGAATCAGTAGCTAGGGGGGAATAAACCCTCCTGTTTATAGAAAAAGGTAAACATCAGAGGACATCTCTCTAATGATATACTCCTTTTGATTAGAAACGTAAGGTGTATTTTAATCAGAAATAAGTCATATAAAATACATATTTGGGCCCTTAATTTGTCTTACGGCATATTGCGGGTCATTAAAATAATCAATATCATGTTAAAGGAACTTTGAACACAAATCTATTAATGCAAGTGTCGTGCCCTAAACAACTTACATGTAGCTTGACTAGTTGTTGGTAAATTTCTGACTTTCGCCCATTCAAAATACACGTGTATTGTTTTCATTACTATGTTCATATAAGAAAGGCAGCTATATATCAACATTGGCTACACCACTATTAAAAACCATATCAATGTCTAATAAAGCACCATACATCACTAACAGAAGGAGTACATCGATCCTTCCTTTTGTATAAAGGAAAAGAGGAAAGTAATATGCTCATTTGCATCCACCACCTTTGTCGCCATTGGTGCCCTGCTTGCCTGCAGTAGTAGTAGTGCCACTGTGTGTTTGGTAGTAGGATGTAGGTATTTAGTAGAGCCACTTTTTGGTTGTGCTAGGGCAAATACTCACTGCACAAGCAGTCACTTCACAACAGTTGTGGCACTGTGCAGGGCCTCCTCAATGCCAGCAATATATATATATATATATATATATATATATATATATATATATATATATATATATATATATATATATATATATATATATATATATATATAATATCCAAAGCAAGTGATCTGTTGAGGCCTGATGAGCCTGAGGATCCAATTCAAAGCATGCATACATACTGCGAGGCTTTCTTTTCTGAAAAAGCCTTCCATCCATGTCTCTACATGCATGTACATGTGAGAGTTATACTTGTACAGGTACTGCATATATCACTACCTCTGTCTAGGCCCTGCAGTTGCCGCGTGCTCTCTACATACTACTGCTGCTACTACTATACCATGCAGGGCACCTGTCTACAACTAACTACATGTAGAGAGAGAGAGAGAGAGAGAGAGAGAGAGAGAGAGAGAGAGAGAGAGAGAGAGAGAGAGAGAGAGAGAGAGAGAGAGAGAGAGTGGCAATGGGGCAATGGCATGGTGTGTGAGAGTCAACTGTTCCTTGATGTGGATCTCTCATGGCAATGGCAATGGCAACACACCAACAGTGCACGCATGCAATGCAAGGAGAAGAAGGTCATGCAGGCATCCATGTTCATGTACACACTACACTAGCTACAGAGAGGCGTGTTGCATATATAATTAAATACAGCGGGCAATATTCATGATCATACACAGTGACGACATACGTACAACCGACCCATTTCTATACCTGACACATTGAACGCGTCAGATCGATCTTGTACACATAGCTAGCAATATTCATCGAGAGGATATATTGTATACAGTATAATGCAGCTAGTTGTCTTTGTCTCCACTCCGACATGTACACACATTTATAGTTTACACGTAGCAATGCCATTGCATGCTGCGTATGTACGTACAATACAAACGGACGGATATATATACATACACTGTGTAGTTACAGTGTCACTTGCACAGACGAGTACGCTGTTTTGGTACACGCATAAATCTTGGTTTGGTACACACTACGTATCCTCTTGCTCTTCAAGAGACTGTAAATTCGATTGGCATTATATATATACATGTGTTTCTAACTAGCTAGCTTAGCTAGCCCTTGACTTTCATATGTACATACTCCGGTCCAATAATTGTGCATATGCCGTTCTGTCCTCTACTTGCAGTTAAAGACAGACGAACAGTACAGAGGGCTGTATGATATGATCCAAGTAAAATAATACTAATACAAACACTGGAGCTAGAATGGCCAACTGCAACACACTCCTAGTTTTTTTTAGATTTTTGGCCCTGTTCGCTGGTCTGAAATTTGGCTGAAACTGGCTGAAAAATACTGTTCCGGCTGAATTGTTGTGAGAGAAAAACACTGTTCCGGCTGAAAAAAGAAGCCGAACAAGTCATTTTTAAGACAATCGAACGGGGCTAGGAGTTAAGAAGAATAGAAATTCGTACAAAGCTGTGACAGATACTAACACACCCGCACAACGGTCGAGTCGCTAGCACTTAGCTATAAACACATAAACGAAGCCCACGTTTTTTAGCTTAATTAAAGAAGTTTCTTGGCATCGTATTGACCAATTCATGATGGTGCATGTTACATGTGCACCAAGCACTGCTACAGTATCCATGAATTGCAGTATTATAAAGAGGTGTGTATATGTGAATACAGATTTGTGAAGGAATGGTTTTGTGAGAGTGTGGGGGCATAAATGAGAGCGAGATGAGGTGTTCATGGTGTATTATTGTTGGGGTATATATGCATGCGTGGCTCAAAAAGAGAGTGAAGTGTGGTGTATCTTGCAAACCATACAAGCATCATCCTAGCTAGCTAGCTTAGCTTGGAGATGCATGCATGATAGATTCTAGATTGATTGCTTTCTTTTGAATTTTGGGTAGTCAACAGCTGCAGACAAAAAAGAGAGATGTCGGTCAATAGCATGTTCTCATGAATGATGCAGGGAAGAAGGGGCCAGAGATCAGGAGAGAGAGAGATATGAAAGGCTGTTTCTAATTGGGAGGTACCAGTACCATTTCACCATCCCCTTTAAGCATGCTTGGCTACTTCCTGGCAGGTGGCCAGGCTCAGCTGGCCCCCACCCCCACCCCCACCCCCAGTAGCCAGCAGCTCCCTTGGACTTTTGCCATGGCTGAGGGGCAGAGCTCCAGCCCCAACCAAACCAAGAGGAACAATGGCTGCAATCTTTTTTTGATGAAACATTTGCTGCATATATGGTATGATGCTCTTGGGCCGGATGCATGCATGGATGTGAGCTCCTTTTTTTTCCCAAAGAGCTTAATTGGTGTTGCTGTGGAAAGCACCTATTTTGTTGTTTTGTTTCTTCAGTTTTGTCAAAAGGGAGGGGTTGAGCATGCATGTATGGCCTAACTTTAAGCAATAGCGGCATGTATAAATTGCATATGCAGGGGGGAACATCCTAAGACAGATATTCTATCATCACATGATTACGTAAGGAGGTCTATTAGCTAGGTAGTAGAATAAGTAAGTGCTTCAGAGGGTTAGGACTTAGGACCTCAGGCTAAACCCCCCTAAGATTCACCATGAGAATCTCTCTTGTACCATTGTTTGTGGCATCCTGTCCCAATGCATGGTACTTATCTGCTTTGGCATTGGCAGTAACACTATTATTTAGGATCAAATATGGACCATGCATTTGGAGTTTTGGGCACATGAGATGAAAAATTCAGAGATAAGAACCCAACCATGCATGCATGTTGGCATATATATCAGGAGTATTTAAGATCCTGAAACACCCCCCCAGCGCCAACCACAAGTGTAGCATGCATAAGAGCAAGTATAATAGCAGGATGTAAGCCGACTAAATACTGAGGTGGAGGAGAGAGGGGAGGAGAGAGAGAGGAGAAGCAGGCTGTAAGCTTACAGTCGGCTTGGGCACAAGAACAAAAAAAAGTCTGTGAGAGAGACAAGTGGGCCATGTATTAACTGTAAAGAGCTAACTACTATATGAGTGGGCTGAGAGAAGGCTATAAAGAACCTTACAGCCAGTAAACCGGCTGTATTATTAGCCTTGCTCTAATACTACTCCAGTCCTGCTGCGTGCTGTGCTCCCAGCAGCATGCAACACACAACACCATCACCTGACTCAAGTGTCAGCATGTCACAAACGATCCAAGATTGGTGCAATAATGAAAAGGAAACTAGGGATCCACTCCATGCACCCATACCATGACTCAACTTTGATTAAGGTAATGATGGCAAATGGCCAGCAGCTACAGCCCATGCATGCACTTTAACTCCATTCCTCTTGCATGCATTGGGTCTATCTCTCACTCTCTCCTATCTCCTCTCCCTCTCCTCTCTTGGTGGTCTTGGGGACAATTGAAGGCCGGTGAACAGCAGCACATGTACACACACATCACATTCAGGTCTGAACCCAGACCCAACATCTCTATCCACCTTTCATGCAGGGGGGGATGCAGTGCAGTGCAGTCCAGTGCAGGGGGGGCTTAAAGAAACTTTGCAGTTTTGATTTATTCCCTTGCATTTATGTTATGCACAGGCAAGACTACTATCTGTATGGGCATTGGACTTGAAGACAGATTAATTAGAATATTTCTTCTACTCCCTTTTCTTGTTAACGTCAGAAGTTATATAAGGATGACATGTCATCATTGTAGAATGTGGTTACAAAGGCATAACAGACATACATATATGTTCATATACATGATAGAGTTCTACATAATACATGCATGTTATGTAGCCCTGAAGCTGGGTCAAGCCAGCAGCTGGAATTTGGTCAAAGTCCCCTTAGAAAGAGACTCTCCGATATTTATTTAGGCGGTATGTAATCTGGAGAGAGAGAGAGAGGATATGGACAAGACAACAGTGAACTACAAAAGCGAGTCAGCAGGTACGTAGACAAGTCCTATAGCTCCATACATTGCATTGGCGGAAAAAAATAAACAAAATCGAAAGAATAAAATCCTAGCGAAAAGGACAATATAGTATCTACTCCCTCCATTTCAAAAAGAATGACGTTATGGAATACGTGCCGGTTAAACTTTTTCAACTTTAATTAGGTTTGTATGAAATACGTGCAACATTTATATCTCTAAATAAATTTATTATGAAAGTATATTCAATGATCTATCTAGCCGTACTAATTATGTATTATAAATATTAATATTTTTTTTATATATAACTAGTCAAAGTTTAAAAAAATTAACTTCTCAAGAAGCAAGAATGACTTCTATTTTGAAACAAAGGAGCGTGTATGTGTCTCGCTTTCTTAAGACTTGGGTGCAATAATATGCGCGCCTTTGTGTCACGTAGTAGATTGCCTGCCCTTGCCATGCATATGCATGTATAGCCATGGCCCCACGCGCCATCACATGTGATGAGACAATTCGTGCATGAGGCCGGGTCTCTCTCTCTCTCTCTCCATCATGTGTACACTTAAAGGCACATTTACATTACATCATGTGAGTGGAGTTTAAAATAGTTCAAAGTGTGGGGTATATATGTAGGACAGAAATATTCTAATGTGCAAAACCATCAAGTCATAGATATACATACATTTGTTTCAAAAAAAAAAGATATACATACATGAATATAAAAAAAACAATGATTGTTTGGTAATGCATGCAGGTCATTTGCAAAGAGCAGTATCATATCAATGCAAAGAACAGGATTACTACATACACAACAGCTTCTAAGTAGGATGTGATTGAAAAGAAGAAGAACCTGCTTCTGGGACACAATTAAGCCATGCCTATGCACTGCACAAGAAGATCCTCTCTATATATGCCAAATTGGTAGGGCCTTAGTGCACATTAGGAGGGTGTTACTTTGGCTAAGAGCCATAATTATAGCTCGCAAATATTTTTTGTGCCACACTTTTTTTTTAGAAAATGGAATAGACTTCCAGCTTCTGCGTCACCGCACACAATGTTTACATTATTGCATGGTTTCAGCGACATTGCCGAAGAAAAGTCAAGGAAACAAAAGTGCAAAAATTATGCATGACAAAGTCTATTATTAACAAAAATGCAAAAAATGTGCCACGTTCTGGATTGTCCATATACTAGAGGCAAAACTTATTAAGTTTATATGTATATATTTAAGAATGATTCATCACAATTATGTATGCAAAGATTTTTCTAGCTGGCTACGTAGTGCAGATATATTTGTGCTATGGCTATAAGAGGAAGAAGTGGTTCACTTGAACTCTACAGGCCGGCAAACACAGCAGCTAGCTAGCGTATCTTTTTGCATAAGCAAACCCAGCTTCGTGTTAAATAAACTATTAAACTGGCAGATGCATGTTAGGATTTAAGCCATCATTGTCTCTGACCAGGCAGGCACATCCAGCCGCCAGTTGATGACCTAAAGACTGTCTGGCTCTCGTTCAAAGCTGCTATCTTTTCCTAATAATGAACAAACATGAAGAAGCAGTCTAATCGCATGATCAACAAGCAGATGCGCATGTAAACCAGAACTGCGAGTTGTTCTTCATATCATGATTGATCCAAGTGCCTGACAGTAATGTGGCATGCAGTTAGCATGTGATCGATCTGCATGCTTGTCAATTAGTTTATGCAATTCCCGATTGATTCGTACGCTACACGCACTTTTCATTGTTAACCTCTGCAGCATATGCCACGAAGTAGATATACTTATATGACATATATCCTAGCATTTTTTTGGGGTTACGTACTTAGGCAGAACACAACTTCCTTTTATATTTTTTCAAACAAGTTAGAACAATGACGTATTGTACAATAATTCAAGCTAGGCGCCCAGGCAGGAGCTTTTCTTTTTCCTGGTTTGGCTGTACACAAGCAGATATAGCATGCATGCGACGACTCATGCTCATGCATGCATCTTTATTTCCGACCTACTATTAGGCATCACCTTGTCTCGCTTTTGGAACGCATTTTGCAGCATTCCCTCCTTAGTTCAGTGTTGAATCGTAAGGCAAAGAAACATTCATGACCTTTACATGCATCACGCCGCTACGACAGATGGAGCGCGGATCTCTTATGTACACCTGACTAGCTAGGTCACATTCACACACTGTCGTTCCAAATGACATTGGAAATTATGATATTGAAACATACTCCCTTTGTCGCAAAACAAATGGCTCTGAGAAAAATTTCAGACAGATTAAGGACGTTGACAAAAGACACATGTATCATCATCTCCTCTCCTTTTGCATGCACCCGTGATTAGCTTCCCTATTAGGAGGCAGTCTCACATGTTTTTGTAGAATGTTATTTTTTATGGAACAAATTTTAAATATTAAAAGATTATTTATTCCAGAACAGAGGGAGTACATGTATAATTTAGATTCATACTCACAGGCTACAAGAGTTCTGTGACCTTCCACTGACGGCCTTTGGTGGCCTTCCAAGTGTGGACCCTTCGATCTTCATGTGGAGCGGCGATGACCCAGTGTGTTGGGGATGAGGACACCTCTTTCTTTGTGGAGAACCTCCATAATAAACATGGCGTCATGGTGACAAGAAGAGTCAGGCGGCGGTAGTTAGTGAGACTTACAGTGATTCACGATACTTGCCTTTGGTCAGCATCGGTCTTATTAGTGGCAATCACTACTGGATTCAGGCGCTTTGCCGGGTGCCGAATGCACCCGGCAAAGGCTACTTTGCACTCGGCAAAGCCTTTGCCGGGTGCAGCACTCGGCAAAGAGCCTCCTGCAAAAAGTTAGTCGGCAAAGATTTCTTTGCCGGGTGCTTTTTATCGGGCACCCGGCAAAGACTTTGCCGAGTGCAAACCCGGCACCCGGCAAAGAAAAGTGGTCGTTACGGTGCCGGCTCCGTCATCCCTTGCTTTGCCGGGTGCCATGTCAGAGGCACCCGGCAAAGATTTTTTTATTTTTTTTTCAAATTTTCTTTGCCGGGTGCCGTGCCGGGGAGACATCTGGCAAAGATTTTTTTTATTTTTTTTATAATTTCTTTGCCGGGTGTCGCACCGCAGGGGCACCCGGCAAAGAGTTTTTTTATTTTTTTTCGTAATTTCTTTGCCGGGTGCCAGGTCATGGGGCACCCGGCAAAGAATTTTTTTTTTGAAAAAACTTTGCCGGGTGCCCTGGCCCTGGCACTCGGCAAAGCTGGGAATTCTGAGGGCCAGGGCACCCGACAAAGCCTCAAAAATTAATTTTTTTATTTTGTTTTTTGATTCTATAATCACAAACACAGCATATAAAAGATATATATCACATCTGAAGCATCACAAAGACAATATAGCACATATATATCACATCCATCTCATCACAAACTCAATCCCACACATATATATCACATCGCGAATACAATACCTCACATACACGACATCACAAACATAATAGGTCCAATTACCATCGAAACAAGTCGATAGTGGATCACAGTGCATCACATGTCCATCAAGCGGTGAAAAAGAGATGTAAACTAAAGGTGGGGAGGAAACTGAGTGCCTGGTGAAGGAAACTCGGCAGCGCCTGCTTGCGCCTGAGATGGGTTATTCGAACCCGCCGACGGAGGCTGCATAAAGGACAAGAGATTCAGGCGCTTAGAGTGGGTCATCTAATGAAAGCACTAGTCGAAGCAATATGGATTCATACTCACTGGACTAGCTACAACTGGCGGCGGCGCTGAAGCGAACATCGGCACAGGTACACCGTTCACTTGCCCAAAGTTCTGCAGGAACATCGTAATCTCCGCCAGCTGCTTGGCCTGTCTCTCCCGCTCGGCCCGCTCGGCCACCTCGGTCCTCGCCGCCAGGTCCCGCAGCTCCTGAGCCATCCTCTCGTTCTCGGCCTGCAACATTTCAATCGAATGTTTTAGTAATGTAAAGGTAACTAAGTTATGTAACGATCAATGTACGAAGAGTTAAACTGGACTAACCTGGAGTGCGTCGACCCGCTGCTGTGAAGAGGACGGCCGTTGGCGTATGGCCGGGCCTCCGCTCGGGGTACTTGCTCGGATCTGGGAGAGGGAGGGAACAGAGCCGGACTCGGGGGTGCCATCGCCAAGCCAGTACCGCCCATGCTTCTTGCCCTGTCCGATACTCATGACAGTCGTGCCATCAATGTCATCGGTGCTCGGATCCCAGTCTGGCCCCTGGACCGACCTTGCCTCCGACGCGTAGGAGCTGATGCGGGTGTGGGCGCTCGGGTTGCTGTACGACTCGGGTGGGTCATCCGGGCTGAAGGTGATAGCGGAAGTCGCCTTTCCCTTGCGGACCAATCCATACGCCATGAACGTGGACAAAGGCTGGCCACCATGCGATGCCGACTGCGAGAAAGACAACAAGATGATTAGAAGAAACATGCAGAATGGAGCGTCAGAATACTAAAAATGAATTCACGTACCCAAGCTTGCTTGTACGCGCCGAGGCTGCGTCTGCCTTGGTGGTGTGTGGGGCTTGTCGCCTGCAAAGCCCGCTCCCGGTGGGCTTCGTGTTCCTGGATATAACCCTCTGTGAACCACCTGTTCACGATCATCTCCCAGCAGTCGGCAAAGGACTCGCACCACCATGGAATCATCTACATGTCATAAAGAATTTGAGATGTAAGACAACCAAATGAACACACCCATCTTACTCCCTAGGTGCCCGGGAATTATCAACGTCAAGATCACGTTATGTCGTTGAAAGGCGACGCCAGGGGGGAGATTGAGGGGGATAACAAACACGGGCCAACATGTGTAAGGGGCAGACATCATGCCATAAGGATTGAACCCATCTGTTGCCAGCGCGACACGTACATTACGAGCCTCATCGGATTTCAAACGATGCTTGTCATTAAAGCTGGTCCATGCTTCACCATCAGATGGATGCACCATCTTGTCAGGATGGTAGCGTTTGCCATTCTTGTGCCACGTCATCTGTTTCGCAGTTTCCTCGGTCATGAATAGCCTTTGAATCCTCGACACGAAGGGAAGGTGCCGTAGGACTCGGGCAGGTATCTTAAGCTGGGTCTTCTGGCCACCACCGTCACCAGACTCTACCTCTAGGAACCTGGAGGCTTTACACTTCGGACAGTACTTTGCCTCCTTGAGTTCTTCCCGAAATAGGACACACCCGTTCGGACAAGCATATATCTGCTCATATGGAATCTTTAGTGCTTTAAGGAGCTTGTGTGCCTTGTACATGGTCTTCGGCAACACGTGGTTTTTTGGAAGCAGGGTGCCAACCACGGCCAACACCTTATCGAAGCCTTCTCGACTCCAGTTTAAATCGGACTTCAACCCCATCAAGCGACTTATGGCATCCAGCTGGGAGACCTCAGAATGAGCGTGAAGGGGTTTCTGTGCCAAGTCCATCATGTACTTGAACGCATCTATGGCTGCCTGCATCTCCGCCTCCTCACGTCCTTCAGCAAACTGTGCTTGGTGAACGTCATCTACCATGTCTGCTACCCCGGCATCAGCATCGAAAGCCTCGACGCGTTGTCTCACCACCTCCTCTCTCATACGATCGGCTTCACCATGGTGGATCCACCGGGTGTAGTGCGGCGTAAACCCATTCTTGTGCAGATGTGTACCCATGAGTTCCTTGTCTAGCATTCTCCTGTTACCACACTTGCTGCAGGGACACAAAGCCATTTTTGGGAATTTTGCGGCCTTGCCAAATGCACGATTCAAGAAACGATCGGTCTTCTGCATCCATTCATAGCTGGCATCACCCTGACTTGTCCGGCCCGTGTACATCCACTAACGGTCCTCCATCCTCTAGCATATATAACATCACCATAGGTGACCATCAATTGCATCTACGTAGTGTCCCTACTCTCTAATAGGTGAGGATAGGTCCTAATCCCACCCGTGGATGCGTAGATGAGGTTAGTTTCCATGCTCCGCTCCTATCCGAGACGAAATTTCGGCAGCACCTCCCCGCCGTTCTCCCGATACACGTCCTGCAAGGGAGAGTGTGTATCTAGAGAACAACGGAGAGGTGATGTCGAAACACCGTCTCGAACCAGAGCGGAGCATGAAAACTAACCTCAAATATGCATCCGCGGGCTGTCCAAAAAGCGTGGACAATCCGAAATAGATACGGTCGCAGATATGCAAAGGTCCACATATCTCCGACCGTATCTCTTTCGAACGGGAGACACCTAACTAGGTTACGCGACCAAAGACCACATACGGATAGAGGGGTTATACCTAGGGTGGCGGTGAGGTCCGAGTAGCGGGGCGGTGGAGAGTCGGTGCAGTGGCGAGTCGACGTGGTGCAGGAAGACCCGCCGCGCCGACGAAGACGATCGGGGTCGCCGAGTCCCTCCCATAGGTCCTCCTCCTGCAAAAAAGGGCAAAAATGGTTAGTGTCGACTCAAAATTTCGGCAGCACCTCCCCTGCACGGGGAGGTTCCCAAAACCTACAAAAAACATGGTACGAAGGCCAACAACCACATATATACCAAACATGGCACGAAGGCCAACAACCACATATATACCAAACATGGCACGAAGGCCAACAACCACCAATATATCAAGAGGAGCCATGTACTTTAGTTCTCTTTCCATGCACATGAAAGTATTGAAGTAGTACAACAACAATTACTACTAACCCTACAACTACTACTAACAACTACTTAACTACTAACAATGCTAATAGTAAGAACTACTTAACTATTAACAACTACTACTACTAACCACTACTACTTACTAACTACTACTATTTACTAACCCTACAACTAACACTACTAACTACTACAACTAACACTACAACTAAAACTACTAACTACTACTACTAACACTACAACTAACTACTACTAACACTACTAACTACTACTACTACTAACACTACAAGGGTAGGGCTTACCTTGGCGGCAAGAACAGCAAGAGCGAGGGCCGGCGATGACGGCGGGGATGACCGCAGCAGTGCGAGGATCAACGGCCGGTCGGAACGGCGCGGGGATCGACGGGCGGTCGGGTCGGCACCTTCCTCTTCTTCCTCCTCCCCCTTCTCTTTCTTCCTCTTCTTCCTCCTCCCCTTCTCTTTTTTCCTCTTCCTCCTCCCCCTTCTTTTTCTTCTTCTTCCTTCCTCCTCCCTTCTTCCACCTACCTCCTCTACTGCTAGCCGGCGGCGGGAGGAGCCCGGCGGCCGGATCATGGGCAGCCGGCCTTGTCGGGGACGGCCGGCGAGGTGGGGCCGCGTGGCCGCTGCTGCCGACGAGGCTGGGGCGCCGGGGCCAGGCAGGAGCGCCGGCCGAGCGCCGCCAGGGTCGTCGGGGTGGGGCCGCGGCCGTAGGGCCGCCGGATCCGGGCGGGAAGCGCCGGCCGGCCGCCGGGGCGAGCGCCGCCGGGCGTGGGCGCGGCTTGCGCGGGCGCTGGGCCGCTGGTGCCAGCGCCGCGGGGTCGCCGGGACTGGGCGACAGAGCAAGGCGCGGGCGCGGCGGACCGATGAGGCGCGGTCGCGGCGGAGCGCGAGGCCGGCGGCGGTGGAGCGTGGCGGCGGCGGCGGAGCGCAGGCGCGGGGTCGAACCGTCTGCTGGAATAGGTTAGGGTTGGGACGTGGGCCGGCCTTTTTAGTCATGGGCCTTTGCCGGGTGCCAGGTGACGACGGCACCCAGCAAAGAATTTTTTTTTTTAAATTTCTTTGCCGGGTGCCCCATGACCTGGCACCCGGCAAATTGTTTTTTGTGGGGACTTGCTACAGTAAATATATCCCTATTTCAAAATTTGGGACAATTATGAGTTTTTTTAACTATATTTCCTTAATTTTTTTTGTTTCATTGAATTTTTCCGACTATTCCAAATTTGAACTGCAGGTACATGAAATAATGGAATTTGGTCATTCCAAAAATAGTATTCATGATGTTTAGGCTATGTCGAGGCCGTATGCAGGAAGTGGCATGAAATGTCGCGCATCATGTTGTCGTAACATGACGATGTACTCGCGGGGGAAGTTTATTTAAATTATATAAAATCCAAACGATGTCCGAAAATCACGAAACTTGTCGATGTGTCTTGTTATCACATGTGGAGGCCCTGGTAAAAAATTGAGAAAGTTTCAAGCAAGTTGCGACATCGGCTGTCTAAAACCCAGACATCTCCACATGTGGTCATAAAATCCAAACGATGTCCGAAAATCACGAAACTTGTCGATGTGTCTTGTTATCACATGTGGAGGCCCTAGTAAAAAATTGAGAAAGTTTCGAATAAGTTGCGACGTCGGCTGCCTAAAACCCAGATATCTCCGCATTATTGAGAAAGTTTCGAACAAGTTGCGACGTCGGCTGCCTAAAACCCAGACATCTCCGCATTGTGGAGATGTCTGGGTTTTAGGCAGCCGACGTCGCAACTTGTTCGAAACTTTCTCAATTTTTTACCAGGGCCTCCACATGTGATAACAAGACACATCGACAAGTTTCGTGATTTTCGGACATCGTTTGGATTTTATATAATTTAAATAAACTTCCCCCACGAGTACATCGTCATGTTATGACAACATGATGCGCGACATTTCATGCCACTTCCTGCATACGGCCTCGACATAGCCTAAATATCATGAATACTATTTTTGGAATGACCAAATTCCATTATTTCATGTACCTGCAGTTCAAATTTGGAATAGTCGGAAAAATTCAATGAAACGGAAAAAATTAAGGAAATATAGTTAAAAAACTCATAATTGTCCCAAATTTTGAAATAGGGATATATTTACTGTAGCAAGTCCCCACAAAAAAAATGAGGTAAAAAAACAAAAAAAAAATAATTTGCCGGGTGCCACCCCGGGCACCCGGCAAAGAAGCCTTTGCCGGGTGCCAGGTCATGGGGCACCCGGCAAAGAAATTTAAAAAAAATAAAAAAATTCTTTGCCGGGTGCCTAACGGCGTGGCACCCGGCAAAGGCTAACGGCAGCTGGCCGCCGTCAAGCTGGCCACCTTTGCCGGCGGCCATATTTTGCTGAGTGGCCGGCACCCGGCAAAGACCAATTTTTACCGACGGCTGGAATTTGTCGAGTGCCCGGCACCCGGCAAAGGCTGCTTTGCCGGAGGCCTTTCTTTGCCGGGTGCCGCCAGGCCTGGCCGGGTGCCCGATAAAAAGCACCCGGCAAATTTTTTTGCTCCCGGCAAATCAGCCGTTTCCTGTTGTGAATCCAACACCGAGACCGGAAGTGATCAGAAGCATACCTCGGTAGGGCTCCAGTGTGGGTTAGGGGATGTGTTTTGGCAATATACCATTGGATAAATTGACTCATCTCTAGGAGTTTGCCCTCTCTAACTCTAGCTCTTTACTTACCACATTTATTTCTTCCGCTTGTGTCTTGCTTGTGTGACCATTGCCTTCCTAGATTAGCTAGGCTAGTTGATAGAATTGGTCGTAGGTTGCAAAACTCTTTTGTGAGTTGAGGGTGAGTTAAAGTACACTAGGAAAAAATCTTAAGTGTGCGTCATGCTAGAGTTAGTTTATGATTTTTCTAGTGGTAGTTTTCATTAAGCCATAGGTTTAAAGTTTGAAATTAGGCACCCAATTCAGCCCCCCCCCCTAGGCACTCATGGAGTCCCAGGACCTTACAACATGCTCTCTCTCGGTCTCTTGTTTGATTTGGATAATTGAGTAACAACCTTAGATGGACTAACGGTTTCATGTGAGATGAATAGATACTTAGTTCACTAGAACAGGTTGAGCAATACATGGTAGCCACGGTGGAGACAACGCGGGGTTCCTGTTGGAGGCCTCTTTTCAAGCCACCCCTATTGGACCCTTGGAAATACTTTCTAATAATGATTAAACTTTGGTTACCATGAGTGATATAATCCCTCTGTGAAAAAAATGCCACTCTAGGATTCAAAATTTATCTTAATCAAACAACATCATTTTAGCTTCTGGATAGTAAATCTCAGAGAATCAAAATTTATCTTTTTTTTTTGGGGAACAACATCATTTTAGCTTCTGGATAGTCAATGGGGCCATCGTCACTGATTCTCTTCCCATCTTTCCCTCGAATGGCCCAACTAATAATTCCTGAACATCCACCCTTCATTATTTGCATGAGCTAGCTGAATACTACTTCCATCTCAAAATAAATACATTTTGCTGGGACAGAGGGAGTATTTGCGTGCAATAATTAATTCAGGCACATTACGTACCGAAAGGCACGCAGGGCTCTTTGAAATGGCAATTTGAGGCTAATCAAAATACACCCACCAATGCGCATTTTACGTCTCAAATATTCTGTCTAATAATTACCTCTCAGACATTATAAAAGAAATTAGCTGTCAAAGTGTAATATTAAAGACCGCTCCAAGTCAAATTATTGCAGTTTATATTCTGGAAAAAGTGAGTACGTAGTAATTAAGCTTATACCTAATTGCAAACAGTAATAAAATATTCGAAAAAAAACCAGCTGATGATCTTTCAAATTTCTGCGTTTTTGATACCTCCTTGTGTCACTATATTGCCAACCAAAGGACAAACGCAAAAGCGAGAAACATTCGGCCACTGATAAGAGCTGAGCCGAGCGGATCGATCACGAGAAGAGGTAGCAGATGTAGCTGCAGGGTTGGGTCGGTGCTGAGAACGCTGCTGAAACAGTTTGAGCTGCAGAAGGAAACAAGCCACGAATCAGGGAGAGACAAAACACACAAGAAAAAAAAACGATGTGTGATCTCCTTTGGCCTCTCTCTCTCTATTATTGCTGCTGAACAGTCACAGACGTGGTTTCATGCATGCATTCCATATATGGCCTGACATAGGCAAAGGAGCAAAAGCTACATAGGTCAGTCGACCACTAGAAACCACCCTGCAGACGCAGATAGGCTTAGCATGCAATGAATGAAAGAGAAAGAAAAAAGATCACTGTACCTAAAGTCTGAAAGATTCCAAGTGCACTCTGCATTTCATTTCTTTTAACATTTATTAAGAGACTATTATCGTATATTCGTGGCTAGGATCTTAGCATACACTTTTAATAATTGCCAAGTTATGAAAATATATACTTATCACCTATGCTTCATGAATATTAATAGTGGTAGAAATGGATAATTTAGAAGCATATACAGGGTAATTTAAGGGTATTTTAGGTAATGTAGAGAATTAAGGGTTTACTTGAGTCCATTTTTAACTATAGAGGTGAATAATTTAGATTAAAACTTAATTAGAGTAGTGTTACTTTGAATTACCTTTCGTAATGACGGATGTGGGTAGTAATTTAGATATAAATTTAGGGGATACTTTAGACAACCTTTCATAGTACGTGTTACTTTGGAACTTGTTGGATTGATGGATATGATGGTGAGTTTTTTTTTGTGAGAAGAGTTTATAGGATTTATCCCCTTTCCTTGCTTGTTTCATGTGGACAAACTTGAAGCTCAAAAATGAGGTAGCATCCATTTAATAACATTGGGAGGTGGATAGTTTAGAAACAAAGTGAGGGGTGATTTAAATTATCTGTATTATTGGTAGATGTGATTAATTTAGATGTAGATTTAAGGATTACTTTGAATTATCTTTCATAATGGGTAGAGGTGGATAATTGGGACAAATTTATTAGGGAGGTCGGTGTTCTTAGTTTATAAGTCTAATGGACAATGTGGATAGTTTAGAAACAAAACTAATCTCATGGCTATTGTTATTAATGATGATTAGAGTTTAGTAAATTGATGGTTGGTGTTTGTCTTTGTATGAAATATTTTAGGATTTATGTCTTTTCCTGGTGCATCCTATGAGGATTAACTGAGAGGGTCCAAAAGTAGCCTCCATTTTGTAGATAAAGTAGCCTCGAATTAGTAACAGTAAGATTTTGTTCATGCAACTAAATATCTAGAGTGAGGACTAACCCAACTCAGGGATGAGTTTGGCTATAAAAACAAATGTAAATGAACAATGTAGATAATAAGTTAATAACCTAGAAGAGGTCTGACCAAAGTGAGTCTTGGTCTTGGGTGACCACTATCAAAGATTGATCATATCAACGTCGTTACTGGAGAAACAGTGATGCTAGCTATACAGGCCCCGTTCGCTTCGCTATTTCGGCTGATTTGTTGTGAGAGAAAAGCACTGTTTCAACTGAAAAAACAAGCTGAAAAGTACGGATTATAAGATAAGCGAACATGGCCACAGTAGTAAGTACAACAAGTAGAACATTTTTTTCAGATGAATATACACATAAACAACAATAGAAGGTATATAGTATAGATTTCATGTATGTACTTTAAAGGAGAGGAGGGTATGTATTGGGCGGTCGGCTTTTGTGATGAGCTCTAGCAATAGGCTACAAACAGCTGCATGGTTCTGTAATCGCAGTACCAGTGCATGCTGTGCTCGCATTTAAAGATGGGTGGCACCGAGCCTGCAGAAACCCTGTGCTTTTCATTGTCCCTTCACGAGTGGATGGATGGATGCACAAGATCCAAACAAAATCTAAGCTAGATTCATCTCTCTCTCTCTCTCAGTTTCTCTCTCTTCTCATTCAGCACTGTGTGTATGTAGGGACGGCATGCAAAGCTAGGGTTGTTGTACGTACGTACGTAGGGCACAGGGGCGGTAACCAAGCACGCAGTGTGGTGTGGGTCTTTCCGTACATGCTGCCCAAAGAGAAGTGTACTCAAAGGAGGGCTCCGATAGCTACTATACGTGACCTGCAAACCAGCTGTTGGAAAATGTTGCTCCTCTCTCAGTCTCTCTCTCTCTCTCTCTCCTCTTGGATCGTGATCTCTTTATGTCTCATGTCAGGCGACCACACACATTGAAAACTTGCCCCTAAGATCCAACAGAGAGAACTGAACACGATTCAATTCATTCCTGCCATACACACGATTCAATTCCTGCCATACATGTACGTATATGAGGTAAATGCATCATAGGTCAATCAACTTTTTAGTTGTGTCAACTAAGCCCATATCTCTTCGCTTACGGAATAGATCTGACGTGGCAGCTAGAGCCAGTTTAAATTGGGTTCACCAGAGCAGACTAATCTCAACCAACTCGCAAAGAAAAAACTAATCTCAACCCATCTCAGAGATCCTTCCCAGGTTGCAGCCAGTAAACCTTCATGTTTTGATTCTTTAGGTTGTTTAACTGATAAGCAAAGTCATCTATCCACAGAGGAGACCATGTATCAATATCTATGTGATCAAACCAACTGACTTTATCATACACATAGGCTCTATTTGACCCTCGCCTGATGCACTTCAAATGTGAATTCTTCATCATCAGTCCCTACATTGCCAAAATTGTGTACATCTATTGCTCAATTCAAGAAAATCCCTAATCCTACATCAAAATACCCGATACATGAAACCCTAGGTGAAAAAGATGATTTTTCTACATCAACCAAACGAAGGGGTATTGATCTATAGTGAATGATTTAAAAAGTTTATGGAGCTAAATATGCAGTTTTAGAGTTCATGGGCCTTAATGACACAGCCTAAAAAGTTAATAGACCTATGGTGCAGTGCATTTATCTCTATGCGTGTATATAGTATATGTAGTTATGAAACCCATGCACAGTACGTACTTGTTGGCTGATTATTAGTACAAGTTATCCAGCAAAACACATGGATCAATGCATGTACTCAATCCATGCATGTACAGCCACTGTGTGCCCGGCTGTCGATCTGAATGTCTGATGGGATCACCAGAGAATCACCAGAACAGACTGGACGGTAACAGAAAACTAAATGAGCTGATCCATCATCGTCCAGCTCGCTGCATCATCCTGCCGCGTCCGTCTTGGTTCGTATCAGATCGATCGCAAGGAGGCAGGCAACAAGCTGATGAGTGGTCGCCATCTCCGGCCAGCGAGGAGGAGCGAGGTGTCTCGCTTGCTCTGGTGTCCAACGGTGTCCTTTGTATGCATGGGTACACGCTTCTCCAGAGTCTGCCTTCCTGTACCATATGTTAACTAGGCTCTCGGGGCTACCACTGCGTGCATCTGCAACTTGTGCCGGCCGGTGCACGGCGGCCAGCTGCTGCTGAGATATATCTGCAACTCAGGGCTATATAGAGCTCAGCTCCATATGCATGCTCATCAGAGATGCATGCATGCATGCATTCATTTGTGAATTATTTATGCATGATCGGATGCATATGCATGTTTGAACTGAATTGGGGCCTTGTTGCTGCCTGAGAGCTCACCAGAGATTCAGAGGAGGAGCTGCCGAGCTGGTGTGTGTAGCCTGGTGTAGTGTAGTACTCTCATGCAGGCGCATGCTGCTTGCCACAGATGGATCAGTGGTGCATTATTTTGCATATACATTAGTATGCATGTGGTCCATATTTATGCATTCAGACAGTAGGCAGTGAGACAGAAGAGGCATATATATAAGGAATAAGACTCCATTCAATTTGTGCCAGCTTATATCTCTGGCGCCAGTCATTAACAACCTAATAACAATGCAACATGCACCCTTTGAGGACCACAGATGCATATAGATGTGTGTGTTGCGCTGCAGCAGCAGCAGCAGCTTTCTTTGATGCTCAAAACCTAATTCGATATGATAGGCATACTACAGACAGGACTAATGCATCATCACCAACCAATGGAAACGCATACTCATCTTGCTCTTTCCTTAACACTCATCAGTAGTTTTATTGATGAATTAGCTAGGAGCACACACGGACCAATTCAACCAACAAAATCAGACTGGTCGGCTTATACTTTAAAATTATAAAAGGGGTAATTTTAACAAAAGACAATCTTATTATAAATCGAAATTGGAAGGATGATAAAAAGTGTTGTTTTTGTAACAACAAAGAAACCATCCAACATTTGTTTTTTGAGTGCCATGTAATATATACGTTGTATTTGAAGGATTGCTCACATAGCTTTTCGTTTACAATCACCAAGAGATATGACTAGTTTTTTTCCAAACATGGTTACAACACCTAGGCTCAAAGTTGCAACCTCAAATTCGAGTAGGAGCAAGCACAATATTTTGGTCTACAGAAATGATGTAATATTTGACAAAAAAAAACTTTTACTCTTATTTACAGAGGATGGCCCACTAGACATGGTTTTGGTCCATACTTCAAAGGAGGCCATTCAAGCACGCCAAGTGATGAAGATTGTAGCAATGGAGATTTTCTCCAGGAATGGATGGTTGCTTTCTTATAGGCTTAGAGCTTAATTTGCTTATACAGTCTCCCACACTTTTTGAGGGATTTATTTCTTCATCTCAGCTAGTGGCTGAAACTATGTAATAATGAATGGTTGAGTGTAAAACTCTTGCATAAGCCGGAATAAAATTCCTTTATAAAAAACATAGACTCCGTCCTGAGGGCTCAGACGTGGAATAGGATTATGTAATACCTTGGACCCAGTCATTAAGCTAACAAAATAAATATCCCACGATGCATGATCGACGATTAAACAAAGCTTGTTAGATGGACAGTGCATGCATGCAGAGAGTGTCACCCCGGCCCATGCGGGGGGCGAGGAGGCAAAGCATGACAAGCTAGAGATTGATGGAGCACGCACGTAGAGTAGCATACGTCCAGGTGGCAGCATCCTGTGTCTGGTAGTGGTACTGGGTACTCCGTACTCAACGTGCAAATAAATGCAATGCAACTAGGCAAGGGGCTTAGGTTTAGCTAGTAGGGCGACTAAGGCCGTGTTTGGATCTCATTCTAATAGTGAGATTTTAGATTCTACTAGACAATAAATATAGAATGTGAATTATGAATTAAAAAAAATATTTGGATCTTATTATCATAGTGATTATTATCTTATCTTTGCATAGTCTTGAAACATTGGGTTTAGGGTACATAGTTAGATTCTAAAATCCAAGTGTTCAGATCTCATTCTCATTTTTTCTACCTCATTCTCGCTTATTTTAGAGATCCCAACGGGCCCTAAAGCATAAATGGTCACACCAAATTCACAAAAGAAGAAAAGAAAAAGACACATGCATGCATGGATCCATCTTATTACCTGAGTCTATATAAGCTCCCTCAGTCACAAAATAGGTGGGCGTCTCACATTTCCAAGAGTCAACTAATTTTAAATTTAACTAAATATTTATTAAAAATACTAATATTTATGATACAAAATAAGCATAATTAGATTATCACGTCACGTATTTTTATAGTAAACTTGTTTGAATATACAAATATTTATATTATTTTCTATAAATCAAGTCTAAATTGAAATTAGTTGACTTCTCAAAACACGAGATGTACACGTATTATCTTGGGATGGGGAACACAAATTTGAGAGCAAGGCTAATTATAATACAGCCTTCCGCCGGCTGTACGTTGCCTACCTATCAGCCCACTGTATAGTTAATTAAGCTGACACTCTGCTATATACGTACTCGCTCTGATAGCTAAGATCACCAGCCAGCTGCATCGTCGGCAGGAGAGGAGATCGAGAGGAGAGCAAAACGGCATGTGGTGCGTGGGGTTCACTGTCACTGCCCGCTGCCGCTGTGCTATTCTTGCAAAGCTGGCCGTGCCCGGCCGGGGATCATCGACACACACAAACATACTACTACTAACCAGCTGCAGCAGGGCGGTCCTGTGCCATGCATGCCTCCACATTCTCCACTCTCCCCACTCTGATAAAAGATGGCAGCGGCCGGCTAGCCCAGGCACTGCAGAGAGAGATGAATAATGCAGGATATGCTAAAGTGGTAGAGAGAGAGAGAGGACTGCTTTAGGGGCCCCACCCATGGCTGCTGCACCCTGCAATGGGGCAACGGGCAACGCTGATCGAAGAGAAAATAAGAACTCACTTTGTTTATTTCCTTATTAACTTCATCTCTCTCTCTCTCTCTCTCTCTAATTTGCTGCTTTCTCTCTCCTCTTGCAAACATGCATGATCTCTCCACATTTGAGTTGACACAAACACACATACACCAGGAGCTGAGGATTTGAGAGGTAAAAGCAAGGAAGTGGGCGTGCAAGCAATGGCCTACTCCCTCCGTAATGCAATTTTGTCACGTCTTAGTATCTTAAGTTTGGCCAATTATAGATGAAAAATATCAATATTTATGAACATCAAATAAGTACCATTGGATTAATTACGAAATGTATTTTCATAATAAATTGATTTGAAGCCTCAAATATGAATATTATTCACTAGAAACTTGGTCGAACGTGAATTACTAACCCATAGTTGTATTTTTACATAGCAGCAGGATACATACAGCTGATGAGTGATGACTAGCAGCTAGTTCCCATGCCACTAGACCTTGTTCATTCTCTGCACCCCGCAAAGCACTCTGAAACCGCGGGGATATATGTGTGAGTAGTAACAACCAACCACCCCCGCAAAAACATTCTTGCGTCAAATATTCCTTTCCATCCAAATAAAGCTGCTGGTGTGGATCGATTTGATGGCAGTTCCATGCATTCTGCCTATCATTTTGTGCATGGCCATTTGCTGCCTATAAAGCTAGATTAGCCTTGGCACCTTAGTACAGTACATGAGTGAAGCAGCAGCCATTTAATTTTGCAAAAAAAAAAAAAAAAAAAGCAGAGTTACAGAACTACAGCACTCGCTTCTATCCAATCAATGGCCATACCATACCAAATTAACATTGATTTAGGAAGAGGAGATTACAGAAGTGCTAGTATGTAGTACTCATGCTCAAAAAGGAATTCAAATGTCAAAGGAACAGGAGCTACGAGTTGCTATTCAAATATATTTGTACTGAGCATACACTGCAAAAGAAAAGAGAAAGGCAGGGGAGAAAAAACAGTGCCTGAAGCAGCCAAGGAGGAACAGTAGGTTGCCTTGTACATTTGTCAATTAATTGCTAGCAGACTGTGCACCAGAGTTTCTAGCTGAGGACAAAACCTGTGTATATATACTGCTCAAAAGATGCTGCTGCTGCTGCTGGTGGTGGCATGCTGATGGTGATAAGAGTGGCAGGCCACCACTGTTATGCATCTATCCATGGACACACACACATGATACTTCACTGGAAAAAATGTAACATGCCTACCTCATTCTATCTATGACCATCCTATAGCTGCTGCTCCTAGTTTATTGTTACATAGTCTGAAACCAGAACAGGCCTGGTCTCCACCAACATGAACCCTCTACTATGATGAGTCCTTATCTGAAGCAGTGTAAAACATATCATGTTTATATTAGAATATTTGACTGATTATATTTTTGTATGATGCTATTCCTACTTGATAAAGTTTTTTAAATAATAACACAACAATCTGCAAAAGGTAAAGTTTGCTACTAAAGAGAATGGAGTGGCCCTATATATATCATGATTTCCATCAATACCATGCTCCAGAGGGGACTGACCGTATTGCCGGTATCTTTAATCTGTAATATAAGAGCTTTTCAGAAAAAAAAGCAAAATTTGTGATGAAAATTGCTAGCTAAAGTTGCCCCGGTGAGAGTAGACTTCAATTTATGTGTCTGACAAGTGCAGATTCCTGTTGAAATCTTTTAGGACCATCTATCTCCTAGGGGATTTATTCACAAGGTTCTTTAATTTGACCATGGGATTTAAATTGAAGTCCAATATATAATAAAGCTGATGGATAATCTCTAGTTTGTGCTAGAGGTATATTTCATACATAGTACTCTGCATGCTTATTT
The DNA here is from genome assembly GCF_019320115.1 of Miscanthus floridulus. Lineage (NCBI taxonomy): Eukaryota > Viridiplantae > Streptophyta > Magnoliopsida > Poales > Poaceae > Miscanthus > Miscanthus floridulus. The sequence goes on along the minus strand of NC_089582.1, from coordinate 15,561,858 downwards.
CGGTTACTACACACTGATCTCTGTTAGACTTGAGATATGATGCTACTAAAACACAGTCAGCACAACTTTCTTGCATTCTCAAAATGCACAAAAGGCTTTACTGTTAGTACATAGTAACACTCATTGCCTAAGCTAACCGCTGCACTTTATTTGCACTCCAGAAAAGCAAAGGCAAGCACATTTGCAGATTTGCTATTGCTCCACCAAAACCACACACCTGCTGCAAAAAGACCACCAGATGGGCCGGGTTGCCCTGCCCTGCCCTGCCCTGCATGGGGAGCTAGCATGCAAAACAAAACATTGCCCCTGCATCTTTTTCCACAAAACTTACCCTACCAAACTGGACATCAAAAGAAGAGGGAATATTAACCTTTGGAGTGATGATAGATACTCCAGAGGTGTGTGTGAGTAAGGAGGATGGGGGTGCTTGTGGCCATCATCCCCTGTTTGCAGCTTGTGTCCAAGCTGCCCTGCCTGCCCCCTCCAAAGAAGCTTCACCTCTGCATGCAAGAAAACACTAGGCATGCTCCAAAAGAAAAAACAATGTGCTTGGCTTGGGCCGGCTACTGGCTAGTGACCAAAAGGGAGTCTCCAAAGTTGCAATCAATCAGAATCAAGTTGTGTGGCACACTAAATATCATGGTGTCACCTCAACAAGGCAACACCCAAGCAAGACATTATAGTGTCAAACATCTATCAAGCATCTCTCACAGCATCCTATCAATCTTAAAGTATCCATCCATCATCCATCTAATCCTACACTACCCTACCCTACCCTACCCTACACTATCCTATCTATCAACTCCTACCATGGGAGGGGAGAGGAGAGGACCTGGCCAGGCCTTGGGCTTCCTCAGCTCCATGCATTGCATGGCATGGCATGCAGATGCAGTAGTGCACGCATGAGGACGAGACCTGAGGCGACAAGAATGACAAGGGGTCATTCCTCACTCCCCTGGTTGCCTTGTGGGTGTACATCTTTTGTTTGTGGCATTCTTCTGTGGGCCTTCACATGCCAACAGCACCCCTACTCTACTACCACTAGAGGCCTAGAGCTGCAGCTGCTGCTGCTGCTGCAACAACTACCTGTAGCGGCAAGTACCCTTTCCTTTTGTCCCCTCCCAGTCCCAGCTTCATTCAATCCCTCTCGGCCTCTGGCCTTTTTGCACATCAAACAGACCAGTGAGAGGCTCTTTTACACATCTGGAACTTCAGTGCATGCGCATCCATCTTAATCCGTGCACATATAGATCGATCGGGCCCAGTATGCTCACCATCAACCAACATGATATACTATGCACAAGCTCAACTCACCAGATTCGTGACAGATGATTCTGGCTTTGGTAACAATCTGTCAAGACAGAACCAAAGATTCGACATTGCTGAAACAGAAACAAACAGGGTTGCGCAGGAAGACGATTGGGGTCGAATTTGAATAGTCTGATTCAGATACATTAAACGACGCAAGAATTTAAACATTGGTACAAGAGGAGGGGCGAGGTCAACATGCAGCAACTTGCATGCTTTCAGTTTACAGGCAGGAGGAAGAGGAATGGTAGGTAAGTTGAAGAATTCTAATGATATACTTGTCAACCAAAGAATCTCAGCTCAAGTCTTCACAGTTGCGGGTTCCCAAACAATTGTTGTACTCCACTGTCATCATTGTAGAAGTAATAGTCCTGGCACACAAAAGATGATCAGTTAGTGGTTTATACTTTATATAGGAGCATCAACAGTATGAAAAACTTCAAAATCTACCCTGAATGCATCAAAGCAATATCTAGATAAGGATGCAGTGAATTGTGTTGAACTGCTGATTAACAAGGATGGCATTTAGCATACTGGGTGCATGGACAAGATCAGATGAACTGTCCAGACTAATGTGTTACATCTGGGATAAGATTCATCATAGTTTTAGTAGAGTGGATTACAGACAACATCAACTATGACAAGACAACCTCAGGCATGAACAATGTATTAAACGGTTATAAGAACCAACGAGCTCCGTTCGGCTGGCAGAATTTTGGCTGAAACTGGCTGAAAAACACTGTTCTGGCTGAATTGTTGTGAGAGAAAAACACTGTTCCGGCTGAAAAAAGAAGCCGAACAAGCCGGATATGGGGTAAGCCGAACGGGTGTGAATCTAGCATGTGCGCCGTGAGGCCACATGTCATAAACTCATTGGTTGGTCCCTTAATCAAATCAGTGTTGCGTCAATGAGCAACAAGGATCAATCCAGTTTTGAAGCTCTTTTATTTCCCAAGGGCAATTAGGAAGGATTCTCCATGACACAGGAGGACTCTTTGTTTACATTCCAAGGTGGGAATGGGTGAGAGGTAGTCTATCTCTGGTTGGGATGAGAGTCTAAAGTATTCTTCTTCTTCTTCTTCTTCTTCAGTGGAAGGTTCCGAGAATCCCTCTTTTAGTTGGCAAGGTCAATCTAGCAGATGATAGGTTTAGAGAGAGCTGGCTTTAGGAGTTATAGACTTATAGGGCAAATGAGCAAACATCTGTCTTATAGTCATACCTGCAGTTCAGAGAGCAACTATCCCATATCATGCAAAATGCTATGTAACGACATCTAAACAAATAGATAGCATGACATCTAAACCTTTACAACAATCCAAAATTCCAAATAAATGATACAAGCAGTTGGTGAACTAAAATTCATTGAATCACAATATAAACATAAATTGGCTTCCTAGCAAACTTTTGCATCTTCAAGCATCCAGGTTCAGTACCAAGCTCTTAAAAACTGTTATTCTAAGGTTCTCTCAACAATGATTGATCCAGTATTCCAGTTAAAGAAGGTAAGACATGGAAATCTAACCAGATGAATTGCGCAGAACTATCTTGTTCATATGTCACTATCCACAACAATGGAACTAGTGTGGCGTGTCCGTGCTCTTCTAACATTACATAATTATGTACTCCCTCTGTCTGTGTTAGAAGCCTTTGACCAACAATTACTCTACCGCTATATAACTAACTTTAGGGATACAAAATTGGTGCCAATAGATTTGTATTCAAATGTACTTATTTGATTGAAATTTTGTTTTATAAAAGGGAAAATTAAAAGAATACAGTTGGTCAAAGGCTGTTCTAACAAAACAAAACATGCTTTACATTCACAGATGGAGTACAATGCACCAGCAATTTTGCCTTATCTGGAGCCACCTCAAGCTTAACTATGCACCAGCAAAACTCGGATTCCAAACAGAAACAGAGTCCTAACTCAAGCTTCAGCTTTTCCCATAGTCAGTTCAGTCACCACACGACAGGATACAATTTTGCAAAACAAATTACCACAGAATCACCTATTAATTAATAACTTTACTCCATATAAGTCACATGTTCGGTGCATCCATCCAACATATTCAAAATCAGCTATTTTGGTTCAGTTATACTGTTATAGTAAGCAAAGTTCAAGAAGGCGCTAGGCGGTTTCTAGGCGCTGACCCATAGCCTAGAGCCTAGTCGAGCCTAGGTTAGCCTAGGCGTTTCAAGGCGTTTTTCTAGGTGTTCTATATCCATTCATATTTTTCCTGTAAAAGTCTATAAGAAAAGAAAAAAAACAGGACACTTGTGGGCCAAGAGTTGTATAGAAAGGCCCATAAAGCAGCCTAAGCCCATATCTGAGCAGCAAGCCTTATCTCCAACCTCATCCCCCACCCTATCCCTTCGTACCCCTTCGTATCATCCACCGCACGACTGGCCGCGGTGCCCGCCGCCTCCATCCCTGCCTCTCCCGTCCTCCGTGCTGCTTGCTGCCCCCGTCCCTGTCTCCTCCGCGCTGGTCGCCGCCCCCGTCCCCGCCTCCTCCGCGCCGCTCGCACCCGCCGCCGCCCTCGTCCCTACTTCTCCGCCTCCTCTGCCACGGCTGCCACCGCCGCACAACGTCCCCAACTCCTCTGCCACGGACTAAAGGCCCTGCCTCCCGGCCGTACCCGAAGCTAGCCTCCTCCAAGCTGCGCTCGCCACCTCTGCCGCTCTGGATCTGCGGTCAGGCCGCCTTTCTTCCGCCTACCCCCTTAGGCGAGGCGGCACCCCTCCGCCTAGCGCGTAAGCGCACCTAGGCGAGCGCCTAGTAGCGCCTTTTTGAACATTGATAGTAAGAACCGACTTTCATGTTGAACTACAGTTCCCTCTGTACTAAGAATAAAGCATCACTACTTTAATCTAATCAAATTTGTAGATAACCAGAAGTAGGATGCATGAATATCTCACTGAATGTCACAAATGGGGAAACAAACTATTCCATTTTATTTTCATGCAGTAAAGAAGGATGTACAGGACTCAGATATAACAAAAAAGGTATGATGCATAAACAGGACAATTGTGTCTGTTTCAGGACAGCTACAATCCACCCTCCCACATCCATCTTTCCATCTCTAACACATGTCCAGACAGTGAAGGAATTATCATTTTGCCAATTGATAAACCAAATTCACTGCTGTATGAACTGCCAACCAATATCTCAAATATTGAAAGCAAACACTGAACTGTGGATGTCAACGTTTGTTTCGTTATAGCTAATTGAATAAATAGCATGAAATGCAGTATTTAGTAACCATTTAGGGTGCTAAGATACATTGCTAGAATTCACCATGGCAACACTATATTTGAAGAACTTGGATTCTTAAAATAGAAGCTGAAGATAGCAGAATCAGGATGACCACTCCAGTTACAATTAAGTAATGCAAACATGTAAACCATAATGACGAAAATGCTACCGAAAAATTTGGCAGACTATGCGCTAGTTTCATGGAAAGACTTACATATTCTATCAATTTCAAGGAACATATAACAACCATAGTTAAAAAATAGGGGCATTGCAGTAATTCCTACCAGTAAAGAGTGATAAATTTTAACCAGTAGGGTATCAGAATGCACGCACCTGAAAGTCATTGTGAACCTAGCTTCATATGTTCCAACATTGTCGCAACGCTAGCAGTGTTGTCAACTTGCTGCATATCTACATTTGTTTGATCCTTTTTGTTATCACTTCCACCATTAATTCCATGCTGAAAAGAAGTGGCTGCACCACCATAACCAGCTCTGTATAGAAGGTTAAACCCTGGATACATTTGAGGATATGTTCCATAGGCCGGAGGAACCCGCCTTGGCATCATGCCAGGAACGTTTGTCATGACGCCTTGGCTTGGGTATCCACTCCCATAGGGATAGGCCCCCACAGCAAAATAGGGGGCATGAAAGTAGGGCTGTGCAGCAACAGGTTGTGGCATGTAGCCATTGTACGGGCCATATCTAGCATTGTATGGTTGGTACATGGAGCCTTCATAGCCAGCAGGGCCCCTCCCACCAAAGGGACGTGTGCCACGGCCTCTGTTACGGTAATACGCCTCATCCTTTGGGATAGCAATCTTGGCCTCTACCTTGGTCCCATTCAAGTTGTGAAAGCTCTGCCGCATCACCTTTCCCACTGCTTCCTCCGAATCGAACGTGACGAAACCGAACCCCCTCGACCGGCTCGTCGCGCTGTCGTAAATCACCACGACATCCGTTACAGTGCCAAACGTCTCAAAGTAAGCCCGGAACTCCTCCTCAGTGATGTTATCCCGCAAACCGCCAATGAAGACCTTTTTTGAATCATAGCTCATGTTGTTGCCGCTGTCCGCGGCACCGTTCCCAGCGGGGGTCTGATTGTCCTGGTTCCCCTGACCCAGGCCTTGTTCAGCCTGCTGAGGCTGAGAGTGCTGCTCGCCCTGGTTTCGCGGAGCTCTTGTCCTGGCCCTCTTAACGTCCACCTATGTACACAAAAGAAAGGCAATCTTATCATAAATTAATAACGGCGTCCACCTATATACACGAAAGAAAGGCCAACTATCAGAAATTAATAACGACATCACATCACATGGCATCTAAGCAAAAGTTCCATCACAGACCGAGTCAGAGGGCAGCAAAAATAAAGCAATTTAGATGCAATGGTGAGCCCGCAAGACGCGATTACATATCAAGCGGACAGCAATACCTGGAATTTCCCGAAGCATGACCCTAAGCTATATAGGATTTGAAAACTGAGTCTCAGATTCATTCGTGTGGGAGCTCATGTGACAACCTCATATCTACCAACGTCGTAAGCAAATAGTAGTAAATCCATGCGGAACAACACCGACCAAGCTCAGAGCCACGCGAACCCAAACCCTGTACGCACCAGCTAGCCTTAACAAGTTCAGATCGGAGCGAGCGGAGACTCACCATGCGTCCGCAGAGGAAGTGCCTGGGCCTGTCCCCGTCGCCGAGCGCGGCGGCGGCGGCGGCCTCGTCCTCGAACTCGATGAAGCCGAACCCGCGGCCGTGGCCTGTCTCCCTGTCCCGCATGACGATGACGGAGCGCACCTCGCCGAAGCGCGCGAAGTGCGCCCGCAGCTCGGGCTCCTGCGCCCCGGCCGGGATCCCGCCGACGAAGAGCTTGCGGCTCTCGCCGGCCTCCTCCTCGCCCGCCGCCACCGCCGGACCAGCAGCAGCAGCCATCGCCGACGAAGAGAGAGAGCGCGCTAGGGTTTTGCGGAGGGAGGGAGGGAGGGGCGGCTGGCTGGCGGTGTGCGGACGTGTGCGCGTGCCGAGTTCAATTTGATTTGTTCGTTCGCGACGGGGGTTTAGCACGGGACGGACGGTCCGGATCGGGCGGGGGCGGGGGCGCGGGCCGTCGGATCTGGGGATTATTATTAGGCCGTTCGGGTGGAGGTGGAAGTGGACTTGGACTCGGGACGCGTCCGTTGACCGAGGCAGGATCCGTGTTGACCGCTGGCCCGCCTGGGTCTTCACGGCACGCTCCGCTCCTCGCCTCGGATGCGGTGGACCGGTGACGTGGTCGTTCCTCCGTTTTGACTGGGTCAGTGGTGGACTGGTGGTGGACGCGTAACGGAACAGCCAGCCTGGACCTGGAGGCTCTCGTTGGGCTGGATTCCAGCCAGGCTTAGTTGCAGGCCCAGCCCATCGTCGGCCAGACTACTGCACGGCCCGCAGCTGATGCATGACTCCCGGATTCACACTTCAGAGTTCGACACGAAAACGAACCGCATGCAGATAAGCAGATTCGAATTGAGATCTCGCAGTTTGCGTTGTGTCAGCGTCGGATACTATTGGACTAATAAACTTCAAAAAAAAAAAAAAAGAATCTTCATGTTTCCAACTGTATGCCCAAGAAATCTCAAATTGCTGCTCGGCAACCCTCTTTCAAGACATGAAAACAAAACTGAATGTCACATGAGTTTTGATTCAGTGTAACTGCGTCAAACGTAACTGAAACATGCCCACCATAACAGGAAGTAGACAATTTTCCAATGCATGATACGGTCAGGTTAATTCAAGAAAGACAGCATCAATTGATCGTAATGAACTGAAACTTTCAAACATTTCTGCTAAACTGCACTAAGATTTTTTTTATAGTACCAGCTCCGATATAAACCAACAGTAGCAGACACAAGATGATGGATTCTTACAATTTACAAGGTCTTGCTATTCAGAGGCACCTCATGCATCGGTGAACAATTGCTAGATATGACAACCTATAGTGTTCTGAAAAGAGAGAATATGCACAAAATTCATGACCAACTGATTCCAAAGGCTTACAAAGAGCACCAGATGTGAGTTTCAGCTATACCACAACTAAAGAGCGTACCCAGTGCAGAGAGCTCCCGCTTTGTGCGGGGTCTGGGGAAGGGTGTCAGTGGCAAGCCTTACCCTCGCCTGTGCAATGCGAGGAGACCGCGACTCGAACCCGGGACCTTCCGGTCACAGGCGGTAAGACTCTACCGCTTGCACCAGACCCGCCCTTCAACTGAACGGTTATCTTTCAAAAAGAAAGTCTGAAACAAAGTAACATAGTAACACTAGATCATCAAGCTTGTATGCATATTTAGCAATTCCATTAGTGTGTGGTCTGTAACAACTCAAATCTCAAAGCATAAATGAACGATGGTTTTTCAAGGCCAAGTATACAATTTGCTCTATCACATAAAAAATGGTCTCTGGCAATTTCTATAGGTGAAGACAAAGATTAAATAATTACAGCATGCCTAATGCTTCACAAACCAGAAATGGTTAACTGAGTAAACAAATAGGTGCTATAAAGATGTAGGTTAACAGATATGCAAGGAGACAAGGAGTAGTTCAGTACTAGGGGCATAGACGCTTGAAAGTCAATATGCCAACATCTGTGCCCACAGATGTGACACCCACAATCTCAGAACCACTCACACATGGTTTGTGAACAGGTTTGGCCATGGGCATCACTGTCTCCAGATAGATGACCCTGACCTGCACCCATTCTGCACCTCCCTCTGTATTAACAATCTACCACAAATAAAGTCCGGAATGCAGCCTACATAATGATGCAGCTCATGTCTTCTTCAGACATCAAATTTTTCCACCATTTTTTTATACTAGTAAAACATTTGAAGTCCATACCTGTTAAAGATGTTCTTGCATCTAATCACAAACAACAACCACTTCCTGCTGAAACTACATTATGACTAGAATACTTTTGCATTTCCAGTAGTATGTTCTAAAAAGTCTGCCAGTGCTGCTTGATATGAAAGTAACTCTAAATCTCATATTGATTTTCAGGGAATTAAAGGATAATGGCATAGAGTACAGAGTTTTATCCAGGTAGCTGAACCATGCATTAAGCAAACAGTAAATGAAATATGGCTGACATATTACACTAAGATACTATTTGTTGTCTACATGGCAGGACAAATTCAACCACCACCACAACTGATCATGACCATACTGACTTGCGCACCATTTGCACTTAAACTGAGCAGAAAATATACAACTTAGCAGTACCAGCTTTGACAGACAACCAGCAGCATACTCAAGAGTCAAGATGATGGGTCGTCTATTCTGCAGGATCTTACTTCAAAGTGGCACATCAGAGAACAGTAGGTCCTCCTAGGTAAGACAATCTAGAACGATCTGAAAAATAACATGAACAACAATCATAAGCAAATTCTGAATCAGGATTTACACTTTAATGAGCTATGTGCTAGTAATAATTTCAAAGATTTAACCACATAAAATCTAGGTAGAAGCTTCAGATTTGAGAGAAATTAAAAGTAACTTAATAGCATGGTAATGCTAGATCAACAGATTCATATGCGTATTTAACACTGCCACTAATACAACGACATGATCTTTAACAAGTCAAACCGAAGAACCAAGATTAGGTTTGGCTTTTGAGTGCCATATATTCTGTTTGCTATAATGCTTACACTGCATCAAGTAGTCATTCACAAGCCAGAACCAACTAAGAACGAAGCAAACATATGGAAGCTGACAAAGAAGTCCAAAATATAAGCAGGCGCTAGCATAATACCAGGAGTGTAGAAGCCCATGTAGGGTAGGACGCTTAAACCAGGGTCAATCTTGTGAACTTTCCTCACTCGCCCTGACTTGAGCTCCATCATGAATAATCCAACAAGTGTTCTGACGAAGATGACATCCACACCCTCTGCGAAGCCAAACACAGATGCTCCATCACTCGGATTTGCCATAGGCATCATTGTGTCCAGATCAATGACCCTGAACTGTACCCATTCTGCAGTTTCCTCTGAACTCACCCTTCTGGACCACAGATAAAGACTGGAATGCTCAATGCCAGCGAGCCCAAGAGAACACTCCTCCATCATCATGAGGGTAACCCGATTGTTGTACACTGCCGATGGCGGGGGATTAACCAGAGACAAGCAATTCTTCCCCCAGTCATACTTGATAATTCCAGTATTCCCTGATAGCATGAAGTAGATTTCATCTCCAATAAGGGCACCACGCCCGTAGAGTTGACGGGCACCAATGCCTTGCCATGTGGCTTCCTCGCTCCATGCGCCTATCTCCGACGAATAAAATGTTGCTAACATTGAATTAGTTGAGCAGTCTCCGATCATTAAGACCACACAGAAGGGACCGTCGTGTCAGTCGAGGTGTTTGCAGCCAGCGGCAGCGCAGAACACCGCAGAAGCGTTGCAGATGTACCTTACTTCCAGCTGGGGCAGGCGATAGCGGACGCCCGTAACAGGTTCACAGATAAGGTAATTCACACGCCCCGTCTTCAACCATGCGGACGAGGACGCGGCCGTGGCGGCAGTCGAGGGGCAGCCCACAACGGGCGTCGAGCGCCGGAAAAGGGAAGGCGGGCACTGCTCTGGTGGGGACGAGGCGGAAAGACCAGCCCCTGTTGATTTTCGGGTCCGTGTCGATGAGGCCGAGGAGAGGAGGGGTTCCGTGGAAGGCGCGGTAGCGGCGGACGAAGGCAGGGTCAGAGATGGTGCGGAGCCATGGCTTGCAGACGAGGGCCGCGCGGAAGAGGCACTCGGGCTCGTCCGGCGGGAGACGGAGGAGGATCTCAGAGATGACGTCGCTGACCAGCTCCCGCGGCGGCGGCGCCATGGCGCACTCGTGGTTGGTTGGTGGACGGAGAGGGTTTGGAATGGGGAATTGGCCGATTGGAGAAGACTGAAGGAGAAGGCGAAGTGTGACGGAGAATGGGAGATTGGGCCTTTTTTTTTTTTGAAGCAGTTTACGCTGACACACTGGGCATGCATGAGGCGTCTCAGCAATCGGCCCATTTCTATTTCTATTCTCCGGGCTCCGGTCCACAAACTGATGCATGACAACAATTCATAAAGGCTTGGACACAAAACGTGTGCAGATTGAATCCCCAGATTGGAATGTGCTCAAGTAGCCATCCTGATACTTCGTCACCAAATATTTACACGGGTGGTAATTGGAAAATGTTAAAGAAAAATAAAGGCATCATTTTCATGTAATTTTTTTTCACCCCCAACTCTAACTTTAGCACATCTTCCATGTTTTCAGGCAGGAGGAGAAAATAACAAAATCTGAGTACTCAATTCAATAGCAACAGCTGAACACAAGAGCTGCTTCAATGTTTGGCATGGTGTTTTTACATGTTCAGCACAATAGGTGCTTTCTGATTACAAAGATCAAAAGATGTATAATTTTCTAACAAAACTTTCACAGCTGCCTTTGTGCAGTCCGAATCAATAAAATTCAGGTGGGGAGCCTCCCCCCCCCCCCCCCCCCCCCCCCCCCCCCCCCCCCCCCCCGTGACCTTAAAAAAAAAGAGCTCCTTCATGTACACGGACTCACTGAGCCATCCATTTTCTAAGTTTCTAGTAAAACATGAGTTCCGTACATGACCATACCTGTTAGAAGTTGTCCTTCATATATTCACGAGGACGGTCTTGTGCTGAAACAAAACTAAAACTTTAATCTTCACATTTGTCATCCCCCACTCCTGTACTTCTGAAAGGTCTTACTTCCATGTGGCACTATCAGAGATCAGCGGGTCCTCCTCGCAATCACAATCTACAACGATCTGAAAAACTAAAATGCACAACACTTGTAATTCCATATGCAAGAAATTAACAGTATATTTTCGTTTTAAAAAAATGAAACAAGGTAGCATGACAATGCTAGATCAACAGATTTGTAAGCATACACCAATACAATGGCTTGGTCTTTAATAAGCCAGACTGAAGAACCAAGATTACGTTTGCCTTTTCAGCGCCATATATTCCGTTTGGTCTAATACATACAAATTACCAAAGTGTGTTTTCATTGCAACTAGTAGTTCATTCACAAGCCAGAACCAGCTACCTAAGCAAACATATGGAAGATGCAAATAAAGATAAAGGAGGCCAAAATATAAACAAGGGCTGGTACAAAACCGGGAGTGTAGAAACTCATGTAGGGTAGAATGCTTAAGTTACGCCTAGGCATGCCAATCTGTAGAATGCTTAAGTTACGCCTAGGCTTGTCAAACTTTTTCACTCTCCCTGATTTGAGCCCCATCATGAATAATCCAACACCAGCGGTGATGAAGATGACACCCACACCCTCTGCGAAGCCAACCACATGTGCTCTGTTTCGGGGATTCGCCATAGGCACCATTTTCTCCAGAGCAATGACTCTGAACTGTACCCATTCTGCATTCTTCTCTGAACTCACCATTCTGCACCACAGATAAAGACTGGTATGCTCAATGCCAGCGAACCCAAGAAAATAGTCCTCCATCACCATGAGGGTAACCCCATCGTTGTACGCAGCCAATTGTGGAGACTTAACCAGAGACAAGCAATTCTTCCCCCAGTCATACTTAGGCCTTGTTTAGTTTGCAATTTTTTTGGCGAAATGGTACTGTAGTATTTTCGTTGTTATTTTGCAATTAGTGTCCAATCATAGTCTAATTAGGCTTAAAAGTTGTCTCGTGAATTTCGTCTAAACTGTATAATTAGTTTTATTTTTTATTTATATTTAATGCTTCGTGCATACGTCCAAAGATTCGATGTGACGGAGAATCTTGAAAAATTTTGTAAAATGAAGTGCAACTAAACAGACACTTGCTAATTCCAGCACCCCCAGCATACCCTGAAAGCATGAAGTAGATTTCATCTCCGATAAGTGCACCACGCCCGTAGGCATTAGTATCATCGATGTCCTCCCGTGCCAGAATGCCTTCCATTGCGTCTGGCACGCTCCACGCGCCCATCTCCGATGAGTAAATGGTCGCTGACATGATAGAATCTAATAACCAGTTGCGGAACATGAAGACCACATAGAAGCGACCGCCGTGGCAGTCAAGGTGTTGGCAGCCGGTGACAGCGCAGAACACCGCGGCGGCGGCGTACATCCTCCACTCGATTCTGACATCCGGGTGGGGCACGCGATGGCGGTCGCCCGTAACGGCGTCACAGACAAGGTAATGCTCACACCCATTCTCAAACTTCCGGATCAGGGCGCGCCCGTGGCGGCAGTCGAGGGGGTACGCAGAGACGTTGCGCCACGCAGAGATGGTGTCGAACACCGGAATGGGGAAGGAGAAGGCGGGCATTGCTGTGGTGGCGATGAAGCGGGGATCCCGGACGGTTAGTGGGTCCATGTCGATGAGCCAGAGGAGGGGAGGGGCTCCGTGGAAGGCGCGGTACCGGTGGAGGAAGGCGGGGTCGGAGATGGTGCGGAGCCATGGCATGCAGGCGAGGGCCGCGCGGAAGAGCCACTTGGGCTCGTCCGGCGGGAGGCGGAGGAGGATCTCAGGGATGACGTCGTCGACCAGCTCCCGTGGCGGCGCCGCCATGGCGTGGAATCAGTGGTTGGCGGAGCAAACCAACTCGGGGCAGAAGATTGGGGATTTTTGGAACGGGGGATTCGCCGATTGGAAAAAGAGGCCTAGTTGGTTAGTTCGTTCGTCCCTCGTCCGGAGTCCGGACCTGATTGAAGGCCTGATTTTTTTTTTTTTTTTTTGAGCAACGATTGAAGGCCTCTGATGACTGGCATCTAGCAATCGGCCCATTTTCCTCAAAAAAGAAAGCAAACGGCCCACACAGACGATGCAAGGCCATAATTCCATCTCCCGAAGAGACTTCGGCACAAAACGTATGCAGGATTGAACCAAACAACAGAAGACATTAATCCAAAGTGAACAACTTTCAAAGCTCGTCCAAACTCCAAACCTATAATGTTGGAGTTGGTGGCGCAGCATGTGGCAAACTAAAGTATTCAGCTTTAGTTCAACATGAAACTAAGTTGAGCATTAACCAGCTTCCACGGTTACCAAAGCTCATAAGGTTACCTTTTTCCCTCAACAAAAGCATGTTTTACACAATGTCATATAAGCTGCCACTTGCTCACCGAAATTTTACTCGGATGGAAACGATAATGATAGGACATAGGCGTCCGTCCGATTCGAACAGTGTGCGCCCACTCCGCCTCTCTGCTGTCACGCGCCCCATCCCACGTCGCTCGCTCGCTCCTGCCCGTCCGAGCCAAGGCCGGTGCTGGTGGCTGGCTGGTGGTGCTCCCTCGCGCACCATCGCTGGTGTTGGTGTTGGTGGTGCTCGCGAGCTGCCACTCGTCGCTGGCTCCGACTCCAACGGCTGGACACCATGTGCAAAATTATGTTTCAAGTGTTTTAGATGTTTTATAGCTATGTTGCTAATTTTTTTATATGGATGTTGCAAAAGTAGATCAGGATGTTGGATATTTGTAATGATTGCACACGTACTGCCTCTGTCCCTAAAAGAATGTAACTATGGGTTACGTGTCACTTTGAGTGCTTCACGTTTGACCAGGTTTCTAGTAAATAATATTCACTTTTATAGCTCCAAATTAATTTATTATAAAAATATATTTCGTAATTAATCTAATGATATTTATTTTATATTATAAATATTTATATTTTTTTATCTATAATTGGTCAAAGGTGATATACTAAAGTATGATAATGTTCCAGAATCACATTTTTTTTAGGGACGGAGGGAGTATGTTGAGTTTCTGTTCCTAATGTTTTATCTATTTTTTCAGACATATATTATAAGTGTATTTATCTGAGCGTTACCCATGTTTCGCACGTACTCACCCGTTCCACTTTTACTAGGTGCGATGAGTCTAAATGCAGACATATACCAAGACGTCCACTGATGCCTCGTTCTTTCATGGGCTCTCTCCATGCATGCTTCCTATTTTATTGGCCACAGCCCATTTTGTATGCATACATGCATTAACTTGCTACATTAATCACATATTAAAGCACTGAGCACGTCTGCTAAAACGGTCTAATAAAAAAACACCAGCACGCTTGGTATACAGAATGGAGGAAGTACGTGGTAAGTGTTTTATCTAAATGTTGCATATGTTTACATTGGTTTAAGTGTTTTTGCAAGTGTTTCATATGTATATTTCAAGTGTTTTATGTGTCTTCAAACATACGTTACAAGTGTTTTATCCGGATGTTTCAAAAGTAGATCAGGTGTTGCATCTTTCTCATCGCCTTCTCCTACCTCGCCTCGGTGTCTCCTCCTTCTCCCAGCGCCAGCTGTGGCATCCTGTACGATGCCACGGTCAAGGAACACCGTGGGTCCTTCCGAACCAGAGGCGTAGGCGGGCGCTGCCCCTCCCCCTTTTCTCGATGTTGATGATGTTCGGACGATGTGGGCCCTGCATGGGGCTTACGAAATGGAGTGCTGGTGTGGACGACTGCCAGGATGAAAAAAAAAAGAAAAAAGTTTCCACGCCAACTACTTTCGTTTCAAACCCCTTTTAGCTTGAAAGTTGGAACCTCCATGCTGCGTCAACTAGTGCATTCGGCTGATGAAAGGCTGTTGCCAAAAGGGGCATTACGGATAGCAGGACCAATATGGGTTTCAGGCAGAAGGAAAACCAGACATGAGTGAGCGCTATGTTGAATAACTACGGCACACATTACAGTGGACTCAGTCCTCATGGCAGAAGCTGCTGCACTACTACTTTGCAGCCTCAATAGTTCAGCAACTTGGATTCACCAATGCAACATTCTTCACAGACAACCAATCAAAGGCGAACTTCTATAACTCCTCAAGCTTCTCCAACCCTCCACACTGGAAGATAAAAAGCCTCACAGCAGGCTTCCTGAAAACCTTGGAGGGAATTCAGTTCAGAGTTCACAAAATTCAAAGAAGCCTAAATACCACAGCACACTCCTTAGCACATCAGGCTTACAGGTCCACTGCTGCTGCTATAAGTTTCAGTTCCATTTCTACTCTACACAGCACTTCAGATCCATGCCCTCCTCGGTATGCATGCTTTTCTGTAACAAGAAGCCTTTTAGACTCCTAAGTGTAACATGCTCTTGAAATTTAATGAAGCCAGTTATCAAAAAAAAAAATTGAATAACTACATAAGAAACAAGTGCTTCATAAGACAACGACGTGATGCAGCTCATGTCACGGTGTTTTCGGACCACCGACGAGTAAATTTGTATTTACACGTTTGGCTCGGATGGTATGTTCGGAGGACACAAGGGTTTATACTAGTTTAGGCAGAACGTCTCTACGTCTAGTTCGCTACAGCTCGTGTTACCGGCACTTTGTTTGTAATAGGGGTTACAAACAGACAAGAGAGGAAAAGGATCCTAAGTATCTGGTGGAAGGAGTGAACGGGTGCTGAGAGCTCGATTGCCGCTCAACTATGTGCTCGTGTCATGCTCTTGTGTTCCGATTCGTTCGTCGTCCCCCCTGG
This sequence comes from Miscanthus floridulus, assembly GCF_019320115.1. NCBI lineage: Eukaryota > Viridiplantae > Streptophyta > Magnoliopsida > Poales > Poaceae > Miscanthus > Miscanthus floridulus. The sequence goes on along the minus strand of NC_089582.1, from coordinate 15,545,817 downwards.
TAGGGGCTCCCTGCTTTCCCTTTTATAGGCGAAGGAAAAGTACAGGTTATAGTGGAGGAAAAGGAGAAGAACGAGAGAGAAGGAGGCTTCCAGGATCGCCGGGTCCTTCTTCTCCTTCATGCGGTTCCCGCCGATCCTGTAGATGTCAACAGGGTCAGCTCCACGTCGTGGCCCTGTTCGTCACTGGCGCCATGCGCAGGCATCATCTGCCGGTCATAGCGTTCCATTCCGTCCCGGTGGACGTCGTGGTGAACTAACGCACCTGTCAGCGTTCGTACGAGGGTCAGGCAGAACAGCACCGATATGCCCGACACTGTTCTTGATGTGAATCCTCAGGTATGCCCGTCATGGCCAGGGGTTACATCGAGACATGCCAGTCTCTTCCTTGGTGTCAGAGTTTGGACCCAGGCCCATACGTCTGGACCTGGAGTGGTTGGCGGCGGTATGGGCCCCCATCAGACGAGACGAAAACCACGGCCTTGAGGTCGTGCGAGATGGAGCCCGTGGCCTTACGGTCAGGCGAGACGGAGTCCGCGGCCTTGGGCGAGACCCCCGTGGCCTCGAGGTCGGGTGAGACGGAGACCGCGGTCTTAGGGTCGGGCGAGACGGACCTCGCACCCAAGGGGTTGGGCGAGACGGAGCCCGTGGCCTTGAGGTCGGGCGAGACGGAGCCCGCGGCCTTGGGATTGGGCAAGACCTTTTAACACGTCTTGCTCCATCCGGGGAAGTTAGCGTGGGTGCTAACCTCCTTGCTTTGGGTATCTCTAATATCGATACCTAATAGTAGCCCCTGAGCCTGCGGAGGAGTAGAATACTCCTTTGGAGGCTTTTCCGGACAGGAGGACTCTTAGGGCCTTGGCCTTCTTTTTGTAGCCCGCGACGTGTCCTGGTAAGACGGTGGTTCCCTTTTGTCGCGATCGGTCTTTCTTGGGGGCATGTAATCGTAGGATTCGAGAGGTCAAAAAGATTTTTCTTGATTCCGGTCCCCTAGGATCCGATCGGTCTGCCGTCGTATCGCGATCGTGCGTTCGGTTTCCTTGCGAGTCCAACTTCCCTCGAACCCCCATGCGTAGCAGGGGTTCGATCGAGGGTCGGCTCGTCTTTGTGATCGTCGTCCCTCAAGCATTTTCTTCGATAAAATGGAGGGGCTGAGCCGTGCCATGTTTTTCCTTGATGGACGAAAACATGGTGCTCGGTGAGCTATTAACGGGCTAGTCCGAGTGGGGCCCGGGCTTTCCGTGCGTAGGGGTCTGGCATGGGTCAGCTGGTGACCGACTCCAGACTCTTGGCGGCTAGTCCATATAGTTCTTGGGTTCGTTCAGTCAGTTCCAGGGGCTCGTTGCCTTTCTTCGAGGAAAAACCATGGACTGGGAACCGACCAAGACTCGAACGTGGGCCGGGATACCCGCAGCGCTCGTGCACCCGGGTACTGGCTGCTAGTGGGCCCATCTCTTACCATCCCTCGCTCTAAGGGTGCCTAGAGCAGCTATGCACCTTTCAGTGGGCCAGCCTTTATGATCGCAGCGTAAAGGAATCCTCTTTGAGCCCATCAGGAGGGATCCACACACAAGAGTCAGTTCTAGCATCCGCCTATCACCTGCAATAGGGGGAAATAAAACCCTAAGTACTCAATTATACTCAGCAAGACTTACCCGATAGGAGGAAAGAAAAGACTCCAAGGATATGCAAGCCTATCTGGCATATGGGTTTAGAGCATCTACAGGAGCATTACTAAAAGTGTGTCCTTATATTCAATTTTATTAGCAGTCAAGATTGGTTCATTAACTAACCATTCTATGTAAGCACCTGTGCTACTTTCAAGCAGGTGGTAAGCAATCAGAATCATTTTACCATCTTTCATCTTCCAGTTCTTACTACGCTGCTAGACTATAGATAAGTCATACCGGATCGCCCGGTGATTCGCGAATCAATGTGCCCAGTTGGGTACCCCAAAACACATGACCCGCTTGTACCCTAGGCACAAGCAGGACCAACCTACTATCCTCCTATCACGGGGTCTAGGTCCTCGTCCAAACTTGAACTCTAAGCCCCCGCCCCTAAGTCCTAGAACTCAGTGCGGTACTAGGACCTCCACCCAAAAACCACCCTGAAAGTCGATCCAAAAAGAGCCAGAACCCATGACAAGAGAGTGACAAGTCTTCCATGTGCCCATACACAAGTATGTGTTCAGGATAATAAGTCTGTGACCTGTCTAGAACCCAATGCAACGGCCGGTCCTTAACCGACACAGATAGGGAAAACAGTATAACCAAGCTATGTCCTGTTGGCCGCATGACACAACCTCTTACACCCACCAATACCTAAACTATATCCCTGCCCGATCTCCATTTTTCCTTTCACCATTCTTATCATGAGTGATAATAATATAGTAACAATAATAATATATTTCCTATTTCTCGCGAGTGATAGGCAATCTCTCAACTTATGTCGGAGTCCTATAGCATAGCAATCTACACGATCCTATCATACTAGTAAGACTCATAGGATAAATATATGTATATGCAAGTTGGTTTCATTCAACTCCTTAAAACTTAATGAGGAAATATAATTTAAAGTGCAGAAAAGTAGGAGTTATGCACCGGGGCTTGCCTAGGTAAAATATAACCAAAAGTTAGCATTCCATCTTCGTGACATGATTTCTTGGCACCATCTTTTCAGCTACTCTGTTTGATACCACTGATCCACCATCGTTCCTATTATGATATGCAATGCGATGTAGAGATGATGCAACAGTTAATTAACAAGGCAACAACAACTGTTAAAACAGAGTATATACTACGAACTAACAAGCTAGCTTTAATGACTAACATACTAATTCATGTATCAACATCATTAAGAAAGGTGTCATTTCCCAATAAGTGTTTTAGTTATACAATTTCAAGGTGTTTCTTTATTTCATTCTATCGATTTAATCTTTATTTGAAATAGGGCATCATTATCTACTCTAATAAACTAATTATTATTGTGCTACAAAAATTACAGCGAGCAGCTAATGATATTAGTAATTTACTGTAAAATTTTTAGAGTCAACACTATCACCAATTTATCACGAAAATTTCTACAAGTTCTCATTTTAACAATACTAAATATTTTAAAATAATTAAAGCAACCCTGGAAACATTTTAAAACTAGATGAACCAATTACACTAATAGATAGATCACGATTTTAGGAGCCTAACAAAATTGGTTTCATAATTTTTGGACAACTACGCAAATTTATATTGATTTTACAAGTTTATTTCCGAAACTAAATTAATAATTGCTTTAGAAAACTAAAACGGCGAGCGGCCATCAAATCGGCCCACGCGGACGTGCGGCCCAGGCGCACCGCGTGCGCACGCGGCCCTGGCGTGGGCGGCACAAGGCCGACCCAGGCGAGGCGCCGAGCAGGCTGCGGCTGTGGAGGCGCAGGGCGAACGGCCCATCAGGCCGGCCCACGCGGCATGGCCCAGGCACGGGCGCGCATGATAGTTTTTCCAAAAACGTCCCCATGCTTCTATCTATTTGGTATGCTACTGTTCATATGAGTCACGGTTTTCACACCTAGCCCCCCCCGAAAAATCTTCTATTCACACTTCTATGTCCTCACCTCGTCCAGAACAGAGCACGCAGAGGGGAGCCATCCCCGACGGCCGATTCGACACGGGGAAGGCACGACGGTGGCGGAGGACTGACCACGGGGATGTGCGAGACCGGCCCACATCCATGGGTGCCAATAGCACGGGATGAGGTGACCCACAACAACGGGGCGACGTGTGGTGGCGGCACGCATGGCGATCGGACGTGCCCACCTCGGCGGCACGGTGCCCGTGGAGATGGAGCGGTGTGGGGAGGTGTGCGGGCCACGACCAGATTCAGCCTTGGCCATAGCGCAGACCGAGGCGGAGCACGGCACGGTGGCCACACGTGGCAGCGGCACACGGCGGTTCTCGGCGCGGATGACGGTGGGAGGGGCGGCATGGTCAGCAGCGGCCGTAGAGGCGAGCAGCTGTGGCTGGCCAGCAGCAAGGCGGTGTGCCCATCCATCCCCGGTAGTCCGACAGGGGCACGACAGCCAATAGTGCGAGGGCACGCGACGCGGAGAGCAGGAGGAAGGGACGCCAGTGCTACGTGCGGAGCAGTAGAGAGCAGGGGAGGTCACCATGGGAGGAGCAGTAGGGAGCGGTGTGGGACAATGCGGTTCGACGCGCTCGTGAGGGAGGGGGAAGTAGCATGAGGCTCGGTTGGCTAGGGCGCAACTACGGTAGCGGGCCACGGCGACGGCGCTCCTAGGCGCGGTGGCTGCGTAGCGGCGGAGGTGCAAGGATGGAGTCACGCGTGGGAGCTATTGGGCTGTAGGCGTGCGGAGACAACGAGAGCGCAGCCGCACCGGTGAGGTGGTGGTGGTGCGGGCGTGCCAGGGCAAGGGGCATGGATGCTAGGGTGCAGAGCACAGCACTAGGCGAAGAAGAAAAGGTCTGCTGCGGGGAGGTGTGTGGGCCATGACTGGATTCGGCCTTGGCCGCGGCGTAGATCGGGGCGGAGCATGGCACGGTGGCCACAAGCGGTAGCAGCACATGGTGGTTCCCAGCGTGGACGACGGCGGGAGGGGTGGCAAGGTCCACAGCGGCCACGGAGGCAAGCAGCTGTGGCTGGCTAGTAGCCATGCGGTGCGCCCATCTATCCCCGGTAGTGCGGCGGGGGCACGACAACCAACAGTGCGAGGGTGCGTGACACGGAGAGGAAGAGGAGGGGGCGCTGATGCTACACGTGGAGGAGCGGAGAGCAGGGGAGGTCGCCATGGGAGGAGCAGCAGGGAGTGGCGCGGGACAACGTGGCTCGATGCGCTCGCGAGGGAGGGGGAAGCAGCGCGAGGCTCGATCGGCTGGGGCGCAACTACAGCAGCGGGCCACGGCGACGATGCTCCTGGGCACGGTGGCTGCGCAGCGGCGGAGGAGCAAGGATGGAGTCATGCGCGGGTGCCATTGGGCTACAGGCGTGCGGAGACAACAAGAGCGCGGCCGTGCCGGTGAGGTGGCGGTGGTGCGGGCGTGCCGGGGCAAGGGGCGCGGACGCCACGGTGCCAAGCGCAGTGGTAGGCGAAGAAGAAAAGGTCTGCTGCAGCTTGGATGGCTCGGTGGTGTAGTAAAGATGCGTTGTACCGCTGTTGGGCTGCTGGTGCTCTAACACACATGCTTAGCTGGCGCTCCCTTTAAAATCCAGACAAGATGCTAGTGAGGGAGAGAAAAAGTGAAGGACAGTGGCGTAGGCAAACAGCCGCAGCGTGACGGGACAGCGAAAGCAGCCAGCTCCTCTGTGGTTAGGTGGGTCGTGCAGTGGACGGAGCACCACGTTGGCCAGACGGCTGGCAGGCAGTGCACGCGGCGACCGTAGGCCGAGCCGTACGCCGGTGAGTAGAGATGCGCACGAATTTAAAAGAGACGCAAAAACCACAGATTAGCTCGCTAAGTTCCAACCAACATGCACTACCCTAGAGTTGACACTACCATCTCCCTAACGAAGCAACCCATACGACCAGAAGATGACCAGCGAGAAGGAAAGAGAGGCACCAAGACAGACTGGTCCTACATAACGCTGGTCCACGGACAGAGCACCACTATCAAGGTTAACATTTTCAAAGCATAATTGGGAAATTTTATGAGAGCATACGTAACCAGTTGTGCAAAAACATAGATATATTGCCTAACCAGTTTTGTTGGAATTTAAATGCCACAATGGCATTGTCTAGAATTCTTTTCCGACTTAGAGAGAATAATAACTTAGCTGGAACTGACAACCTTTAGCGCTTTTGCCATAATTTTTAACATGCCTAAACCTAATTAATTCCAACCACTACGCATTTCATACTCTAGTCCATACGTCATACTGACTCATAGAAACAAAACATCTAGGAACGAATTAACCCGCTGTTCAATGTAATTCGCCAAAATGACACTTTCAAACATAAGTTAAATTTTAAAATCCGAGAAAATCGTTTGATAAATCCTCTTAGGTCCAAATCTTGGTGCTAAGCAAGCTTGTAACACCAGAGGTGTTACAAAGGCCCGACCCCACACTCGACGGCTATGGTACCGGCGTAACGCTTGCTGGTACTTGGTCGAGCGGAGGAGGGCAACATCGCGTGCTTCTTCTAGCTGGTCCATGGCATCCTCGAGGGACGCCTCGGCTCCCTATTTTTCGTACGCCCTAACCCTCAGTGCTCCATAATCGAGGTCAATTTGGAGGATAGCCTCGGAACCGTATACCATGAAGAATGACGTGTAGCCAGTGGCCCGGCTAGGGGTCGTCCTTAGGCTCTAGAGCACCGCGGGAAGTTTCACGACCCATCGTCTGCCAAACTTGTTCAACCGGTTGAAGATCCTAGGCTTGAGGCCTTGTAGGACCATGCCATTCGTGCGCTCGACCTGCCCATTCGTGCGGGGGTGCGCAACAGTGGCCCAATCGATGCGGACGTGGTATTCATCATAGAATCAGAGGAACTTCTTCCCGGTGAACTGCGTGCCGTTGTCCGTGATAATAGAGTTCGAGACTCCAAAGCGATGGACGATGTCAAAGAAGAACGGCACGGCTTGCTCGGACTTGATCGCGGAGATTGGTCGAGCCTCTATGCACTTTGTAAACTTGTCTACGGCAACAAGCAAGTACATATAGCCCTCGGGCGCCCTCTTGAGAGGACCGACCAGATCGAGCCCCTAGACCATGAATGGCCACGTGATGGGGATTGTTTGGAGTGCTTGGATCGGCAGGTGGGTCTACGGAGCATAGTATTGGCACCCTTCACAGGTGTGCACAATCTGTTTAGCGTCGGCTACTGCAATCGGCCAGTCGAAGCCTTGTCGGAACACGTTTCCGACGAGGGTCCTAGCTACGGCATGGTGCCCACAGACCCCGCCATGGATATCACCTAGCAACTGCTTCCCTTGTTCGATGAGGATGCAGCACTGTAGGATCCCGGTGTGGCTTCGCCTGTAGAGCTCGCTCTCAATAACGACAAAGGACTTGGCACGACACGCGAGCCGCCGAGCCTCCGTTTTATTCATCGACAGTGCCTCACGGAGGAGGTAGTCGAGGTAGGGCGTCCTCTAGTCGGCCAAAGGGTCGGGGTCTGTCGCTGGATCCTCGTCAAGCTCCATGACTTTGGGGTCGGATGGAGCCGCCGGCTGCTTAGCCCCTGAGCCTAGGGCAGGTGGCCCGTCACCGGTCTGTTCTGGCTCCTCGTAGCGGACGGAGGGCTTGTACTGATTGCTGGCGAAGACGCCCATCGGTACCGGCTCTCGACCGGACACCGTTTTCGCCAGCGCGTCGGCCACCTCGTTGAGACGCCTCGGGATGTGATTAAGCTCGAGACTATCGAACTTGTCCTCCAGCTGGCGGACTTCTTGGCAATACATAGCCATCTTGGCGTTGTTGCAGCTTGATTCCTTTATGACTTAGTCGATTACCAGCTGGGAGTCGCCCCGGACGTCAAGTCGTCGGATACCCAACTCGATGGCGATGCATAGGCCATTGATGAGTGCCTCATACTCGGCCACATTGTTGGAGGAGGGGAAATGGATACGAACCATGTACCTCATGCGTACCCTGAGGGGTGAAACGAAGACCAGCCCCGCGCCGGTGCCTTTCTTCATCAGCGATCCATCGAAGTACATTGTCCAGTGCTCTTGGTCGACAACTGCTGGCGGCATTTTAATCTCGGTCCACTCTACAACGAAATCAGCCAACGCTTGGGACTTGATGGCCGTCCGGGGGCATATAAAATGCCTTGACCCATCAGCTCGAGTGCCAACTTCGTGATTCTTCCTGTAGCATCCTGGTTTTGGACGACCTCGCCGAGAGGGAAGGACGTTACGACCATCACTGGATGCGACTCGAAGTAGTGACACAACTTCCTCTTAGCGATCGACATGGTAAAAATTAGGTTTGGTTTTTCAGTGCCATATATTCTGTTTGCTCTGCTTAAATTGCATTTAGTAGTCCATTCACAAGCCAGAATCAACTAAGCAAATATATTGAAGCTGCAAAGACAAGGAAGGCCAAAGGATTAGAGAGGGTTAGTACAATACCAGGAGTGTAGAAGCTCATGTAGGGTACGGCGCTCGAGAATTCCCCGAGCTCGCTAACCTTCTTCACTCGCCCTGACTTGAGCCCCATCATGAACAATCCAACACCTGTGCTGACGAAGATGATGCCCACGCCCTCTGCGAAGCCAACCACTGATGCGAAGTCAGGCATCTTTTTCTCCAGATCAATGACTCTGCATTGTACCCATTCAGCAATTCCCTCTAAACTCACTCTTCTCGACCAAAGATGAAGTGTGGAATCCTCAATGCCAGCAAGGCCCAGAGAATCATCCTCCATCACCATGAGCGCAAAGCCGCTGTGCATTGCTGGTGGCTGGGGCTTAACCACAGATAGTAAATTGTTGGCCCAGTCATACTTGAGAATTGTAGCAGTCTTTCCATGTGCGAAGTAGATTTCGTCTCCAATGAGGGGACCACGGCTGTAGGCCACATCAGGAACATTGTCCAGCGTGGCTGGAGCCCTCTACGCGCCTATCTCCGGCGAGTACATGGCCGCCGACATGGTAGGAATAAGACTCGTGTAGTCGGTGAGCATGAGGACCAAACAGAAGGGGCCACCGTGGCAGTCGACGTGATCACAGCCAGCGGCAACACAGAACACCGCGGCCGACCTGTGGGAGATACACCAGCTTTCTGGCTCGGGCACACGATGGCGGTCGCCAGTGACGGGGTCACAGACAAGGTAATACCTCTGGTTTCCAAACATCCTGAGGAGGACGCGGCCGTGGCGGTAGTCTTGGGTCCTTGCAAAGGGGGCGTCGTCGGACTCCGGAATAGAGAAGGCGGGCACTGCTGTCGTGGGGAACTGGGGACGAAGCAGGGATCCTCGCATGCTTCGATTGTTGCCTCCCCATCGACGAGGCTGAGGAGAGGAGGGGCACCGTGGAAGTCGCGGTACCGGCTGAGGAAGGCGGGGTCAGAGAGGGTGCGGAGCCATGGCTTGCAGACAAGGGCGGCGAGGAAGAGCCACTGGGACTCGTCCGGCGGGAGGCGGAGCAGGATCTCGGAGATGGCGTCGTCGGCCAGGTCAGGCGGCGGCGGCATGGAGCACTTGTGGAGTGGTCGGCGGAGGATTTGGACTGGGGGATTGACAGATTGGAGTTGGAGAAGACGACTAGTCGAGTAATGGGCTCAGCTCGTTCGTCCCTCGTCCATAGCTGATGACTGGCATCAGCGTCTCAGCAACCGGCCCAATCTATCGGCCCACAGTTGATCGCCTGACTAAAATTATCCTCGGCCCAGAGTTGATTCCTGACTCAAATTCCAACTCCCAGAGAGAGTTCGACGCAAAAACGTGTGCAAGATTGAAACCTAATTCCCAACAGTTTGCAATATGCACTACTGGAAAACCGAGATTTGCCTAGTGTTTAATAGTTTGCCTAGTGTCAATCGTCGGACACTAGGCAAAGAGCTTGTTTGCCGAGTGTTAGACCCTGGAGCACTCGGCAAAATAAAGGCACTAGGCAAAATAACGATTTGCCGAGTGTCGACATTAGGTAAAGAAATCCACTCGGTAAATAACCATTTTGCCTTGTGTCAATACTAGGCATACCATCACACTCGGCAAAGGCTGTCGGTGGGCAACCGCCGTTACCATTTTGCCGAGTGTCTTCCGTTAACACTCGGCAAAATTAGAACTTTGCCTAGCGTCTCCGGACGACACTAGGCAAACTGACCAGTTTGCCTAGTGTCTTACAGAGACACTAGGCAAAATATTTTTTCTTTTTTTGATTTTAGCTTCCAATTTTTTCTGTAGCTTTCCTACTATACCTTGACCAACATGTTGAAAGTTGGCACAATTTTATGAAATTTTGCTATATTTCTTTAGTTTATTTAATTTCTTTGAATTTTTTCGACAAATGCAAATTTAAACTGCAAGTGTGACGAATAATGGCAATTCATGGATGCAAAAATGATATTCATGTTAATAAGTGTTAGTTGAGGCCGTATCCAGAAATGTCCATACGTGACGATGTTAGGGTTTCTAAGCATCATACGTGATAATGTGCTCGAAATCTTTTTAAATTTTTATCATAGCACCCGCATGCGATATCTTGACTTGTCGACAAGTTTCATGAATTTCAGACTCCGTTTTCATTTAATAGAATTTAAAAACTATTTGCTCGCAAGTTCGTGGTCATGTCTCGACGTGAAGATGTGTGAAATTTTTGGTCTGTTTCTGGATACGGCCTCAACTAACACTTACTAACATAAATATCATTTTTGCATTCATGAATTGCCATTATTCGACACACTTGCAGTTCAAATTTGCATTTGTCGAAAAAATTCAAAGAAATTAAATAAACTAAAGAAATATAGCAAAATTTCATAAAATTGTGCCAACTTTCAACATGTAGTCTCATTTTATGTAGGGAGGCTCGATAAAAAGTTTGAAGACCAAAATTGAAAAAAATAAATAAGTTTGCCTAGTATGCCAGCTAGACACTAGGCAAACTGGCCTCTTTGCCTAGTGTCTCATGGAAGACACTAGGCAAACTTATTTTTTATAGTGTTTGCCTAGTGTTGGGTTATCGACACTCGGCAAAGTTAATTTTCAGTTTATATTGTTTGAGTGTTTTTTTATTTTTAAAAAAAATTCATAGTTCAAAAACATTCATATTTGCCCAGTGTCAGATCTAGGACATTAGACAAATCAGTAGAAGACCGGTACTACTTGACCTGGTCGGTACTACCGGTAGAAGACCGGTACTACCGCTAGGCCAAAAACCAGCACAACTGTGAAGACCTGTAGTACCGATGAACTTCCGGTACTACCGTTCACGCCGGTACTACCGGTAGAGTACCGGTACTACCGGTAGAGTACTGGTACTACCGGTAAGTCAAAAACTGGCTCAGTTGCGAAGACCTGTAGTACCGATGTACAGCCGGTACTATCGGTAGACGACCGGTACTACCGGTAGGTCAGTTTTGAGCAAAAAACACTGGGTACGAACTACCGGATGTCAGCCGGTACTACCGATCAAACAACGGTAGTACCGCTAGGTCATTTTTCCACTGTTTTGTGAAGACCGAAAGTACCGGTACTTACAACCGGTACTACCGGAGACACTTCGAAGAAACCCAGCAGTGAGGTGTGCCAGGTATTTACTCTATTTTTACAAATAAATTTTGCAGTTGAATTTTTTTTTGCCTAGTGTTAGATCCTGGACACTAGGCAAAGCAGGATATTCAACACTTAACTTATCCTTTCACCCGAACCCGAACCCCAGGCCCAGAGCGCGCGAGCTCTTTCAGCAAAAAAAATTTCGCCCGCCCGCCCGCCGCCGAAAGCCGCCCGCCCGCCGCCTACCCGGCAGCTGGGGCGCCCCGCCCGCCCTCCATTCCGACAGCCGCGCCCGCCCTCCATTGCTATCCGCCGCGCGCGGGGGCCCTCACCCGGCCGGTCCGCCAGGGCGCTGCCGCACGGCCGCCGGCGCCCCCAGCCCGGCCTGCTCGGCGGGAAGGCTTTGGCCGCCGGGCGGCCCGTGGCCAGGCCCCTACGCCGTCCCGGGCCCCCCGCGCAGCCGGTCCGGCAGCAAGGTGCCGCGGCCCCTAGCCCGGCCCTGCTTGCCAAGGAAAGGCACGGCCGCCGGGCGGCCCCTGGCCGGCCCCCAGCGCCGTCCCCTGGCTGGTCCTGTGCCACCCCATGGCTGGCCCCAGGGAGAAGGTGAGCAGCAGTAGAGAGGGAGGAGGAGGGAACAAAGAGAGAGGAGGAAGGTGGAGAGAAGAGGAAGCCCCATCGATCTGCTCCCGTCCGCCGGTGCCCTGCTTGACATTCCGTCCACCGACGTCTTGCTCTGGTGCCCCGCCCCATAAGCTAGCGCCTTGTTCCGGTGCGCCTCCTGCTGGCCTGCAGCCCCGTCCGACATCGCGCCGTCTCTTTGATCGACGACTAGCACGCACGAGGTTCGTCGACCACTTTTGTATTCGATACATGGTGTACGAGAAGTAGTGGTACAAATATGCATAGGATGGATAAATGATGATGTTGGCGGTGATTGTGTTAGTACTAGTTGTTGTTGTGTTAGTAGATGTAATTGCTTCCCTTGATATATATGTGTTTAGCGGCCATCGTGCCGTTGGTTCATTGCAGGTTTTGAGAATCTCACCGTACAGGGGAGGTGCTGCCGAAATTTTTAGACGTCTTAATTCGTTTTGTTTTTATTTGCAGGAAAAAGAAGGTGAGAAAGGAGCAGAGGCGACCCCGATCGTCTTCCTCACCGATGTCGGTCTGCCTGCACCGCGTCGCCTCGCCACTGCACTGACCCTCCACGGCCCCGCTAGCCTGACTCCACCGCCACCTTAGGTATAACCCCTCTTTCCGTATCATGGTTGTAGGTGGCGAAGCCCAGTTAGGCGTCTCCCGTTCAAAATACATACGGTTGGAGGTATGTAAATCTTTGCATATCGATAACCATATGTGTTTCGAATTGTCCACGTTTTTTTGGACAGCCCGCGGCTGCGTAGATGGATTAGTTTTCATGGTCTGCTCCTATCTGAGATAGAGTTTCAGTATCACCTCCCTGTTGTTCTCCGGATACACTCTCCTTGTCAGGACATGTATTTGGAGAACAACGGGTAGGTGCTGCCGAAATTCATTCTTAGATAGGAGTAGATCATGAAAACTAATCTCATCTACGCATCCGCGGGTGGGATTAGGACCTATCCTCACCTATTAGATGGTAGGAACACCGTGTAGATGCAATTGATGCTTATATTACTCGCTGATACATATGTTAGAGGATGGATGACCGTGAGTGGATGTACACGGGCCACAGAAGCAAGGTTGATTTCACCAAAGAATGGATGTGCAAAATGGATGAGTTCTTGGAGTCAGCTTTTGGCGAGGCTGGTGGCAGACCTATTAAAGCTTTGTGTCCCTGCAGCAAATGTGCAAACAGAAAAAAGCAAAACAAGGTGAATGTGGGTAAACATCTAGTGAATAATGGGTTCACGCCGAACTATACCCGGTGGGTCCACCATGGTGAAGGCCATCATATGAGAGAGGAGGTAGTGAGACCACGTCTGGAGGGTTTCGATGTTGATGCGGGGGTAGCGGACATGTTAGATGACTTTCACGAAGCACAGTATGTTGAAGGACGTAGGTTGGAGGAGATGGATGCAACAACAAAGGCATTCTACGACATGATGGAGTCAGCACAGAAACCCCTGCACGATAGGACAACGGTTTCTCAACTAGATGCCATTAGACGTGTAATGGGGTTCAAAAAGTGCTTCGTGCACTTAAAATGCCGTATGACCAGATAGATGCTTGTCTGAAGGGGTGTGTCCTATTTAGGAAAGATCACAAGGATGCAAAATACTGTCCAAAGTGTGAATCCTCCAGGTACCTTGAGGTTGACTCTGGTGATGGCCAGAAGAGGCAGCTTTCTATCCCGTTGAAAGTCCTTCGGTACCTTTCGTTCTTACCGAGGATGCAACGTCTATATGTGACCGAGGAATCCGCGAAACAGATGAGATGGCACAAAGAGAGCAAACGATACAATCCAGACAAGATGGTACATCCCTCCGATGGTAAAGCATGGACCCACTTTGATCGCATTCATAATGACAAAGCTGAAGAGGCTCGTAATGTACGTGTTGCGCTGGCAACAGATGGGTTCAATCCTTATGGTCAGATGTCTGCTCCGTACACTTGTTGGCCCATCTTCGTTATCCCCCTCAATCTCCGCCCTGGTGTCCTCCTTCAATGATAGAACATCTTTTTGTCATTGATAATTCCTGGACATCCGGGGAATAACATGGGTGTGTACATGGAGCCTCTTATTGATGAATTGATCCTTGCTTGGGAGGATGGGGTATGGACATACGATCGGGCTACAAAGAGAAACTTCAAAATGCGTGTTTGGTACCAGTACTCCATGCATGACTTCTTGGCATATGGGATATTCAGTGCGTGGTGCGTTCATGGGAAGTTCCCATGCGCAGTATGCAAGGCAGCTCTGAGGTTCATTTGGTTGCAGAAGGGTGGCAAGTATTCGTCATTCGACAAACATCGTCAATTCCTCCCTATGGACCATCCTTTTAGACAAGACATAAAGAACTTCACAAAAGGTGTCATAGAGACAAATCCTCCACCACACATGATGACTGGTGCCGAGGTTCATGCTCAGATATATGCTCTCGTGGCCAACGAAGGAGGTGGTTTTGTGGGATATGGTGAGCAACATATGTGGACACATAAGTCGGGCTTGACAAGGCTCCCCTATTTTAATGATCTTCTCTTGCCACATACCATTGATGTAATGCACACTAAAAAGAATGTCGCTGAGGCACTTTGGGCTACACTCATGGACATTCCTGATAAGTCCAAAGACAACCCTAAGGCTAGAGTCGACCTAGCAGCATTATGTGATAGACCAAATCAACATATGCGTCCTCCTAGAGGCGGCAAGAAATGGATAAGGCCTAAGGCTGATTTCGTCTTGAGCAGAGACCAAAGGAGAAAAGTACTTGAATGGATCCAGAGGTTAATGTTCCCTGATGGATATGCAGCGAATCCGAGGAGGGGAGTGAACTTATCTACTCTGCGAGTCCTAGGGATGAAGAGTCATGACTACCACATATGGATTGAGAGGCTTCTTCCAGCTATGGTTCGAGGCTTTGTCCCTGAGAATGTCTGGCTAGTGTTGGCAGAGTTGAGCTATTTCTTCCACCAACTATGTGCCAAGGAGTTATCTCAAACCGTGATTGATGACTTGGAGAGAGCGGCACCTTTGTTACTCTGTAGGTTGGAGAAGATCTTTCCCCCTGGCTTCTTCTTGCCGATGCAGCATTTGATTTTGCACCTCTCGAATGAGGCACAAATGATGGGGCCCGTGCAGTTTCATTAGTGCTATCCAATCGAGAGATGTCTAAAGGTTCTTCGAAAAAAATGTAGAAATAAAGCCAGAATTGAGGCTTCCATTGCAGAGGCATCCTTTCTGGAGGAGGTGTCAAACTTCACAACAACATACTACGCTGAAAACCTTCCTAGCATCCATAATCCTCCCCCTCATTACAATGCTGGGGAAAATGAATCAAACCTCAGCCTTTTTCGAGGGCAACTCGGAAGCGCAAGTGCATCGACCACCAAAGTGTTGCAACATGAAGAGTGGCGTAGTATCATGCTGTATGTGTTGATCAACCATGACGAAGTCGAGCCATACTTGGGGTAAGTTCTCAACGAACTTGATTCATAACGTCATCACTCATTGGCCAACCCCTTTTTGTCTTGTTGCTATAGGGAATTTTGTCGTCAAACCTGGCATTGACAAAGGGAACCTACCCCTCCGGAATGGGATACCCTTCTTAGATAGGGTGCTGGAAATGGGAGCCTCAACTTCATTTCTTGGTTCAAAAAGAAGGTACCATCCAATTTATCTTGTACTTTCACATTCTAAGTTGCTTGTACATGTGAAATATAAAACGATCTATCTTGCTCGAGCTTGCAGGGCCAAACCGATGCGTCCATGACGGCCGAGTTGAGACAGGTTGCCAATGGCTTTGCTTATAAGGTGAAGTCATTTACCAGTTATGACGTGAATGGATATCGCTTTCGCACATCAAGCTACGAGTAGAGTCAGCCCAATCGAAAAATCACAAGTACTGGAGTTTTTACGGCCGACCAAGATAAGGTCGAGTATTATGGAAGACTTGAAGAAATATACGAACTCAGCTTTCATGGTTGCAGGCCTCTTAATCCTATTATATTCAAATGCCATTGGTTTGATCCTGCAGTAACGAGACGGACTTGGGCTAGTCTTGGGGTAGTTGAAATTCGACAAGATTCCGTCTTACCAGGAGACGATGTCTATGTTGTGGCCCAATAGGCCACACAGGTTTATTATCTCCCATACGCATGCCAAGACAAAGAGAATCTTAATGGTTGGGATATTGTGCACAAGGTATCGCCACACGATAAACTACCTTTGCCAAACGATGAAGATTATACATTTAACCCAAACACATATGATGGAGAATTCTTCCAAGAAGAGGGGTTGGAAGGAAGGTTTGAGATAGACTTAACCGAAGCGATTGGAATGGAAGTAGACAATGAATGGGTTGATGCAGGCAACGCTGGAGACGAGGTGCTAAATGAGAAGGACTTACAAATGCTTAACCGATTACAGTTAGGCCAAGATAATGTTGACAACATCCCCCCTTCGGATAGTGTCGAGTATTT
Organism: Miscanthus floridulus; assembly: GCF_019320115.1. Lineage (NCBI taxonomy): Eukaryota > Viridiplantae > Streptophyta > Magnoliopsida > Poales > Poaceae > Miscanthus > Miscanthus floridulus. Next base: position 15,529,530 of record NC_089582.1, on the reverse strand, counting down.
CGACATGATTGATAGTGATGATGAGACTTATGATCCAGCTAATCCCGATCATGAAGATTATTTTTAATACATGTAATAATATGTTATTTTGTAATTTTAGTTTGTTCCTTTTGCCTTTATGTAATTATGTTATTTCTAATACAACACTGTTTTTTTTGTTTTTGATTGCAGGTGATTGATCAAAGATGGCGGGCAGGTGTCAAAATAGGAGGGTCAGCTCGATCTACCAAAGAACACGCCCGGTAGACACCACTGCAGATGAGGACCTATCGATGCCGTCGCAGAGGAGGAGGAGGAGGAGCAGCACCGGTCGCAGGAGGCGGTCGCAGGAGGAGCAGTTGCCGCTGCCGCAGGAGGAGGACGAGTGGGTGGAGGACGAGGATGGGGAGGAGGAGGAGGTCGAGGAGGAGGCAGCAACGGGTTCGTCTTCCTCTGGTACGCCGAGTGTGTACTTGCGAGGTCCCGCGAGCCTCCCTACGTGGCCGATACCTTCTTACAGACGCCCAAAGATTGCACCCGATGGAGAAACGTAAGTAAATTAACATGTTTTCACTACTTCAAATGATATGTTTAAAAATCACACTAGAAGCTAACTATTATTCTTAATAACTTGTGCAGGGGCTAGACGGTTGTAGAGTCTGCAGGATGTCACACACGCAAGGTCAGTGGCATCCTTGGCCTTCTGGTCAAGGAACACTTCCCTGGCTTGGTCCAGTTCGCCGGGAGAGAGGAGCCGCCCTACACGTTTGCCCACTACGCCAACGCCCCCGATGCTACAGATCTGCTTGGCGGGACATTCCCCAATAAGGCAAAGCGAGTGAAGGCTGAGCTATGGGTAAGTCTTCCTCGCACTACATTGTTCAATACATTGCATTCATTGGACATTTTTTGAAATAATGAATGAATACTTTATGTGTATATGCAGGATTTCTTCAGACTTCAGGAAGGCTTTGAGGACACGGCGGATGTGGTGCTAACCAAAGCATGTAAAAGACTCGTGAAGCAGCTGCATTACGAGGCACGCGTCCAGGCCATCATAACATACCACGGGTCCTACCTTGCAACGAAGGTCATGAAGAAAGAAGCAAGAGATATGGCACTGACCAAGGAAGAGTTCATGAAGGTAAATGTATTTGAACATTAATAATGTAGTGCTGATAGCTTTAATTTAACTTCTTATATGTCATATACTTCATGGCTTGTAGGTGGTTCCGTGCTGGTGCTCCGGGGATCCCCGATGCTGGGAGATGATGGTGGACAAGTGGTTGGACCCCGAATGGATTGCCCAGCACAAAGCTTGTCGGGAGCGCCGTTTACAGATGATAGGTGTACCACACCATCAAGGCAACCGCAGCCTCAATGGATACGCGCAAACTTGGGTACGAGAATCCATTTTTTTATTATAACGTTGTATGTTGCATGATTTCTAATCATCTTGCTGTTTTTCTCGCAGTCATCGTCGCATGGTGGGCAGCCGGTTACCCAGTTCATGGCATATGCCATGGCTCACAAGGGCAAGGCGAAATCCGACGTCTCCTACAACCCGGATGACCCTCCTTTGGCATACAGCAACGCGACCATCCATAGCCGTCTCAGTCAGTATACTGAGATGGCAAGGGCGGTCCATGGGCTAGAGTACGATCCGAGCGCCCATGACTTTGACGGAGAGATCGTCATGAGGGTGGGAGGTGGCAAGAAGTATGGGCGGTATTGGATGGGTGATGGTGTCATCGACACGTCCTCTACTCCCACCCTCTCCTAGATCCGAGCACGGAGCACGAGCGCAAGCCCGACCATACGTCCACGGCCAGCCACTGCTTCGCACCTTGTCAACGAACTCCAGGTAATTTCTGTTTTATTCGTTGCTTATTGATTTTTACATACCTTTGCCTTACTTTAACATTGGGGGTCAAATGTTGTAGGCCCAACTGCTAGAAGAAAGGAGGCTTCGCGAGGAGATGGAAGCGAGGGCGGTGGAAGAGCGGGAGGCCCAACGACAGAGGATAGAGGAGCTGGTGGGGTTCGTGTCCACTCTTGGCGCCGCTATGGGGCGGACCATGCCAGCTAGCCTAGTCTTGCCACTTCCTCAAGCAGCTACTCCTGTGAGTACCAATATATTACTTATTATGTTCCAACCTGACATAGGGCACACTAGAAAAAATATGCAATCTCAAACATACAATATGGTGTTGGTGGTGACGGCGGTTGTTGTTGTGGTGTGGTGGTGGCAGTTGTGGTGTTCGGGTGGTGGTGGTGTTGGTGGCGGTGTATTGATATGTATGTTCTTGACGGTCATCGTGCCGTTTGTTTTCTTACAGGGTTTGGAAACCTCTCTGTGCAGGGGAGGTTCTGTCGAAATTTTTTATTGACGGTATCCTTTTCATTTTTTTCAGCATCAATCGAGCGTGGCATCGAATCAAATTGGAGGGTCGCCGGCTTCACAGATTGGAGCGTCGCCGGCACCACAGCTTGAGCCGAATCAAGTGGAAGGGTCACCGGCTTCACAGATTGGAGCGTCGCCGGCACCACAGCTTGAGCCGAATCAAGTGGAAGGGTCGCCTGGAGCATCAAACCACGGGCCTCTTCACCCTTGACAATCGTCGTGATCAGCTTGTTGTGAACTTTGTTAAGAAATTTGGTTGTGCACTTATGAACTTGTGAACTTGTGGCACATTTGTACTTTTGGTATGAACATGTGATATATGTGAACATGTGGTTCTTATTTATGATTCATGTGATATATTTGTGGTGTTTGAATATGATTTATATTTGTGTCGCAAATGGAATAATAAAAAAAAATCAGCTTCTGGTTACTTTGCCTAGTGTCAGGGGTCTGACACTAGGCAAAGGGGCCACACGTGGCACACATGGAACAGGCTTTGCCTAGTGTAAGGAAACTGACACTAGGCAAAGTAGGCAGTTTGCCTAGTGTCGGAGGCCTGACACTAGACAAAAATTGGCATATTTACCTAGTGTAGGCGGCCTGACACTAGGCAAAGCTTGACATATTTGCCTAGTGTCGGACGCCTGGCACTAGGCAAACCTTGCATACTTTGCCGAGTGTCAGGCCTCCAACACTAGGCAAAACGTCCGTTACGATTTCCACCGTCAGTGGAATACTTTTGCCGAGTGGTGTCCTTGACACTAGGCAAACACTTTGCCGAGTGTCCGAGGTTTGACACTCGGCAAAGTGCTCTTTGCCTAGTCCGCCTCTGCCGACCCTTGTTTGCCTAGTGTGACACTAGGCAAACTGTTTGCCTAGTGTTTCTGGGCCTTTGCCTAGTGCCTGCGGCACTAGGCAAATCCTGTGATTCCAGTAGTGATGTTTCTAAAAAAACAGTTTGCAATGTGCCCATGCCATCCACTGGAACCAAACAAATAAAACAAACATTAATTCCATGTGAGCTTGTTTCGAACTCGTCCAAGCAGCTGTGTTTGTGCTCAGTATGTGAAACTAGCATGCTTACATATACTATTGCCTTTTTTTTGCTTAACAAACTACAAGAAGCAAATGTTACCCAATGTCATGAGAAATGGTAAAAGACACTAGGTTGTTTTGGAGCAATCCAACACTGGATTTTTTGGGTGTCCATTCAGCGTATCGACTCAAGCTCTTGTCATCTGATTGGCTTGGTTTAGGTTTGGGGTTGGTGACCTTTCTTCTCTAACTCCAGCGGGCTTAGAAGAAAAATTTAGGGTGGAAGACCAAACTAACGGTGGCAGCGGCAGGGGTGGCGGGGCACCATCGACCGACGGTGGAGGAAGCCAGTTGGATAGGGCAAGGGTGAGGGAGTCGTGGCGATACCCCAGCGAAAATAGGTTAGCATGGGGGTGGGGGGTGGATGTGGATCCGGTGGCAGGGAGCCACCAGAGTTAAGGCTGGTGGGCGGGGCTGGCGCATTTTGTGCAGAGACACCATGAACAAGTTGTGGATCGGATGGAGCAAAACGAGGCTAGAGTAGAAGTCCATTTTATCTACTGAACTATGAAAGCAATCTGATATACCCATCACGGCTAGTTTTAAAAGTCGAAGGAGGAGAGACAACATCTAGTTTTATAGATTGGGGAGGAAAATTAGACTTCAGATAGTTGATAGGCCGAATGGACCTTTTTCTATACAAAATTATATAAGGATTATAATTTCAAGAAGGGATACGATTATAAATTCCAAGAAGGATTCTCAAACTTTAAATAGGTAGCCGCGACACAACTGCTCTAGTGAGTCGTGCCATGGTATCAGGACCTCCAAGTGGGCCATTTTTGGTAAGCAGAAGTGGCGATGCAGGATTTACCAGAAGCCGGGTTATGGTGCCAAACTGCGCGCTATCATAGAGCCCACAAAGGGTGTTGGTCGATTAAGACAGCAGGACGGTGGTCATAGAAGTCGAAATCTGCTAAGGAGTGTGTAACAACTAACCTGCTGAATCAGCTAACCCCGAAAATGGATGGCGCTAAAGCGCACAATCCACACCCGGCCATCTGGGTGAGCGCCATGACCCGATGAGTAGGAGGGTGCAGCGACCGCCGTAAAACCCGTGGCATGAGCCTGGGCGAAGCAGTCGTTGGTAGTGATGTTGGTGGTAGTAGCAAATATTAAATTGAGATCTTTGAAAGCCAAAGAGCAGAAAGGTTCCATCTGAATGGCACTTGCACATGGGTAAATGGATTCTAAGGAATGGGTAACTCCAGCAGATAGCGGGGGGTTGAATTTCTTCACTTTGACATTCAGAACACTAGGCAGAAATCACATTGCGTTAGCATATGTGGGACCATCGCAATGCTTTGTTTTAATTAAACAATCAGATGTCCCTTGTCCGTACCAGTTCTGAGTCGAACCGTTGTTCCACGCCCGGGGAAGGACCCTGAAGAAACTGTTCCTGGTCCGTCCCCGGTCGGTAAGCGGCGGCCCACTCTCGCTGTGGGAGCAGCTTGAGCAGCCTACCGGCAGCCAATGGTTCTGGGCCAGGACCCCCGAGCCCAGCTCTCAGAGCCAATCTTTTTTCTGAAGTTACGGATCCATTTTGCCGACTTTCCTTGTTTAGACTGTTCCATTGGCCAGAGGCTGTTCACCTTGGAGACCTGATGCAATTACGAGAACGACTGAACGTGGACGGTACTCGGTCCTCTGAATTCCAAAGGCTGCCGGGGGTGCACCGGACACCGCGCGATTTGCGGTGCTCTTCCTACTGCTGATGGTTTTGCCATAAAACCCCAAAAATCAGTATTGACCTAGACGTTTATACTAATGCTCAGAACAGAAGGTGAAAGTCATCAATGTTTTGAGAAGAAACTGCTCTTTTTTATATTTATATATATATATATATATATAGAGAGAGAGAGAGAGAGTATATTCAGTAGCCAGCTATAAAATAAATTATTTTGTAGTCACCTTCATTTACGATAATTTATATACTAATTTATAATAATGTCAATACATATTTACGATAGTTGGGTTACTATAACACATGAGGATATTTACTATAACGTTATAGTAAACCACTTAGTAAGGAGTTACTATAATCTCGTAAATTAACATAGTAATTATCGTAACTCAAAGTGACTACAGCATAAGTTATTTTGTAGCCAGCTACAGGATAGTATATATATATATATATATATATATATATATATATATATATATATATATATATAGAGAGAGAGAGAGAGAGATACACTACCCCAGATCTGGACATTACTGTCGGTTCAAAAACCCACTTCACTACTGGATTTTGAACCGACAGTGGCATACCGGCAGTGATGGGGGGTTGACATCACTGCCGGTCCTTAAAAACCGACACTGATCTACAGGAAACAGTGTCGGTTCTTGGCTGCACCCGGCAGTGTCCAGTTGAACAACACTACCGGTTTGTAGTGCCAACCGACAGTGACGGTTGCTTTAAGAGTGTTGGTTCTTGGCTCAAGCTAGCAGTGTTGAGCAAGCCTACACTGTCGGTTCATGGATCAAACCGGCAGTGTTGTAGTAAATATCAGTGTCGGTTCATGGATCAAACCAGCAGTGTTCTTGTAACTATCAATGTCGGTTCATGGTTCAAGCCGATAGTGTTGAGCAAGACAACACTGTCGGTTTGCTTCTAACCGGCAGTGATGGTTACGACAACACTGCCGATTTGTTGCTAACTGACGGTGATGACCCGTTCGTATTTTATTGTTTTATAATTTATTTTAATTTATATTTTTCGTGGAATCAGGTTTCGCTTTATATACGCTTCGTAGATGACATGTCCATCAATATTAAACATTACAAATGTTACGATTACAATTCAAATGTTCTTATCCACATCTCGATCCCTCAAAATAAAAAAGAAATGTTCTTGGACTTCACACATGCTTCTCGGACTTCCTACAATAATCTGGCGAGCCACTCTGGGCCATACTGGTCCTTGTACTTCACGGATTGTGCAATGGAAAATACTCCATCTTTTTCCAATACCTCGGCTAAGATGAATTTTGCCAGCTCCGATTGTAGTGCGACGATCTCCATGTCTAGCAGCCTTTTGTGCTTAAATTTCTTACGCTGTCGTTCAAAAAAGATGATATCCAAAGAGGAACAGTAAATCATTTTGTTGAATTATTAACAGGCATAAATAAAATGGAGATTATACACACCAACTTATCGGCTTCTTCCGATTTCCCGCCGATGTAGCGAAGCATTGCCCACATTACATAAAACCTGTATTCATTGTTTCCCACCAGCTGTGATAGGTACTTTCCCTCCATTTCGACAACCTTGAATGGGACCGGCGTCCCACCGATATGTCTTCTTCGGACACTGAGCAACATTAAAAGGAGAAACATTAGAAAACGGTACGTGTGATTAGAAAATAATAGTTGTTAGGATCGCTTACTAATTCAACATTGCAATAGGTGCATCCAGATGATGAAATGGTTTTTTCTTCGAGCCCCACACCTCGAGCAGATTTTTGGCAAGATTAACACAAATGAAGACGAAATGGTTGCTGCAATCACAGAATCCTAATTATCGAATAATCTTAATGAAAAAAGAAGCATAAAATTAAAAGCCGAGAACACATACTCGCAGTTGTAGGCTAGACGTATGTGGGTTTTTTTCTTCATTGTGAATTCATCGAAAATAGCAATCAATCTCTGTTTCAGGTCTTCCATGTCACATCCATAAAGGCCTAGACATGTCCTCTCATTGACTTGCATAGGTTCCAAGAAGCCTATGTAATCCCTTTTGCTTTTTAGAATGCAAAATTTTGCTATACACCTACATAAAATCATGGGAAGTGCTCAAAAGTTAACAATTTGTGTCTCGAGAGAGTAGTTAATTGTAATATTGTGCGTGTAGGGTACTTACATAGTCCACAGCATCAACATTTGAACATCGAGAGAGTGTTTTTGGTATAGCTGGAACAAGCACTCCCACTCGACATCGAACTTCTCTTCTTCAGGATATTGGAAAACATGTGGCGAACGGATAATAACCTCAAAACCAAAGTCGTCCATCTCTGTTGCTTGAGCCATGTAATATTCATGTAACTGGCGCATATATGTTGTCAAATTTTTATACTTATGATCGGGAACCAAAAGATTGTCCCTTTCATACTTCATTGTCGGTGTTCACGTCCCTTGTACATCATAATAGATGTTCATGGCCTCTTCCATGGTTAAATCAGGGTTGTCTTCGACTAACTTCATAATGTTCCTTAAATCTTTATTGTGTATTTCTTCATCTCTTGTTGTAGCGTATTTATTCTGTGTTTGCCTTTCGAATTTGGACTTCAACAAAAACGAAGGCAGTGAGGCACATAGATTGAAGAAACTAACACAATCTTCCTTCGAGATGTGTGCTGTAAATTTATCTTTCATCAAGGTGGTAACGCTGCCACTGAACGACCTTTTTCTTTTATGTTGGTCCACTTTGGGAGCATTAGCGACCAAATCCAAGGACCTTTTCTGCGACTACGAGGATGTCCTTGATCTTGTTTTGGGCTGAGGTGGAGGAGGAGGATGACGACAAGAATTCTGTTTTCCCGGCGCTAATGAAGATGGAGGAGGAGGAGGAGTCTCTTTTCTCGGGGCAGATGAAGATGGAGTCGGACGAGGAGGAATAGAAGGAGACCTCTGTCTTCTCAGGGGTGATGACTCTAGATGAGGACGGGAGTGATCTCTATTGGGAGATGGTGAGTGATCATCGTGGGTGGGCGAAGACTCGTAGTCATCCTCATCATCAGAGGACAATTGATGGTCAAGCTTAATGAAGCGCTTGCTCCAGGTGACTTGAGAGCCCTTGTTTTGACCAAGTTTCAGCCTGTCTTCCACTATGGGGTACTCAATGGGTATCTTGTTATACTTCTTATCAAGTATTCTGTCAATGGTGACACGAGCGTACCCCAGTGGAATTGGGCGGCCATTAATTGTCCCGTCTCCCGCAGGCCAGGCCTGGCCGAGCACCACCTTGTCCTTTGTCCATTCCTGACGAATGTACAACCTGACATTGACGGGTTCAGTGATGTCGTCCACCGGATGAGGCACATTCGCCTCTTCTTCATTGAGCGGGGTCGATCCGTAGCTGCTGTGACCCCTAAACTGTGGGCTAAAGGCACTAGGAGTATGGTTTTGTGGTACTACTGACCCCTTGGACAACAAAATTTGCTCGACTCGCGCTTCGACGGTCACCTCAATCCGTGCTTCCATTCTGTCTTCCATCTCTTTTAGTCTCCTCAAATACTCTGCCTCATGTTCTGCTCTACCCCTCGAGCGGCTCCGGTAAGTGTTAGATTCTTGGGGGAATGCTAGTTTCCAAGGAACAACACTGGTTCCTCTAGTACGACCAGGGTGCTCCTTAGTTCCGAGTGCTTGGGTGAGCACGTCTTTCTCCCTATTAGAAGTGCGAGTCCCTTGCCTCACCTCCTCAGTTACCTAGGAGATCCTCTGGATGAGTTCGCTCATGGGTTGATTTGAGGAGCTAAAGCTCCTGTCCTCGGTGTGCCGTACATTTCTCCCCATATAGTATAATACCGATCTGGGCTCCCAATCGACGGTCTCAACCTGAACGCCTTCCTCAGCAAGACGATCCATCTTTTGAAGTTCTGCTTCAAATTCTGGCATCTTTTTTGCGTAGCCACGAGAGCCGAGATGATAAGGAGTCGTCGCTTTTTGCAAATTCTCTTTATTCTTCCTGCTTAGTTCTAAGTACTCCTCGAATAACCTGTATTCCTTGAAATTCTGCCAGAAGTCCTTCTGTTTGCTAAACTATCCACCATCAAAATCTACCTCTTTATTTTGGAAGACAAAATTCTTGTACAATGTCCTCATGAAATTCTTGAAGCATGTCCCCATGATTTATTTTGCTTTTTTCTTGACTAACTCTCTGTCATACTCGGCTGGGAAAGTGAAATACTCTGGGATCTTGACATCCCATATGTAATCCTTCTCGCTTTCAGGAACCCTCCACCGGTCATCATCTTTCCCAATCCACTTCCTGTACTTAATCGGGATGAAGTCCCTAACAAGTAACCCGAGGATAGTCTTGTATTTGGTCAAAGCTATAGGCGGTGAGAGTGGATCCCCGAATTCATCGAACTCAGCAATGTGCCAGTGTGCATTCCTACCAATAGGAATCTTTGACATGCCTCGCTTGGATCTAGCCTTCCTGCTACCCGAACCCTCGGGCTCCTCAGTCGGTGGAGGCTCCTGCTAGAGACAATAAGTAAGCTATGACCCATCTCAATTGATTAGGGTGTGTGGCTACATAGTGACACGATACCAAAGTTACCTGGTCATCTTGGTCATTTTGACCCAGATCGAGAAGGCCGGACAGGGTCCATGGCTGCTCGTTCTCACCGACCTGATTGACACCGTCACCGTTTGTCGGATCATGCGGCTCTTCCATCCCAGCGATATCAGCCGCTTCTTGTTGCCGGTCAGTTCTTCGGCGACGGGGTAACAGGCGATGATGAGTCATGGCTGTGACACGATCGTGGTTAGTTTTGGCCGTGGACAACTACTAATAGCATATGTTCATATATATATAATATGTTTAATGCAAAGTCTAATAATAAGTCCACATACAACAAAGTCAAATAATAGCATATGTTCACCTAGAACAAATTCATTATTTGATTGACCACATACAACAAAGTCCACCTACTATTCTATGAAACTAAGCCTACATCAACTTCCAAATAAGAAAAACGATGACCATAGCCATAAATAAAAGCATGACATCTTTTCAAGACCAAGGAGCAATTCTCCTAATCTTCACATCTCTGGCAGGTGGCTTCTCTTCGATCTCCAGTGCTAGCGGATGGCCATGGTTTGCATTCATTGGACCATAGTAGGCCGGTTGCCCATGGTTTGCAAGGTAGGCTGGATGACTATAGTAGGCCCTCAAAGCTTTAGCTTCTGTGTTATATTTTTTGTGCAAATTACCAGGGTAGCGATTGACTTGAGCATAGCAATCTTCCCAGGTTCGATAAATCCCAGGCATGTGACCAACATGCACTACATACCATGCCATGGTTGCCTATACATTTAAGTAAATTAGGCATGTGGTAAGTGGTAATGGTAACTCGCTGAACAAGAGTTATTATTCAAGTTATCTGGCCAAACTAAATCTATTTAATGTTCTTTATCCTTGACATTCCAAACTAAATCTATTTAAGCAAGAGCAGAAATTCTTATCTAACTCTTACATAAACAGAACACTCCCTACCATCACAAATAAGACGTCCATAGTCATTAACGTGTACCTTTGACTGCTAGTTTCCATTGCTTGCAATAATTACAAAGTCCAGAGATATCATAACATTATGCAACTACTATTCGAGACAGATATGCTCATATCATTGTCACATATTCAATCTAACTATGTCAAGAGGTGTTGATGATCAATGTTTAAATACTTAGACTGCACACAACGCAAAAAGGTCACTTAGCTATGACTCGTGGGAATAACTTGTTGCGACAACATGCAAATAACACCAATGGTTCTTAAATAGTTTAGGGCCATGATTACTAGGTCCTCAACAAATCAGTAGGTAGCATAATCTCTTCAGGAAAAAACTTACTGGTTTATGTAACAACATGTACATATAAGGATAGCTAAACCAAGGAGTAACAGCATGTAACTCAATCGAATAGGAATCGGCTGCTATTGGGAAGACAACAACCGTGGGGCATTTTATCTAACACTTAGAGGGCAGTGAGCCATGCACTCACCATGGGGGTGGGAAAGCAGCTGTCTGCGCATGCTCCTGAAGGCCTCGGCGGTGCTCCGGCGTAGGGCGGTAGACGGCGTGGGGAGTGCTCCGGCGTGGGGCGGTGCACGGGCGTCGGCGTCAAAGAAGAGGAGCGCAGGGCTGGGAACGGTGGCGCGGGGGGGGGGGGGGGGGGGGGGCGGTGGATGGTTGCTCCAGCGTGGGGCGGTGCACGGGCCTCAGCATCGAAGAAGAGGAGCGTGGGGCTAGGAATAGCGGCGTGGGGGGTGGTGGACGGGTGCTCCAGCGTGGGGTGGTGCACGGGCGTCGGTGTCGAAGAAGAGGAGCGCGGGGAACGGTTGGCGCGGGGTTAAAATTTGGATAATTTCAACCCACGGCGGCCTTTTATACCATACCTCATCACTGTCGGTTCTAATTAGAAACCGACAGTGTTGGTGTTTCGAATAAGCACCAACAAGTAAATTTATAGTTATGCGCGTTAGGCCTGGATGGTGCGCTAATGGACATAAGATTTATATTGGTTTGGGCTGAATGTCCCTATGTCCAGTCTGTTGCTGCTCGTGTTATTAGCACAAAAAATGGTTCGTAGTCTGGGGTACAAACGGTCGAGAGAGGGACTGGTCCCAAGTCTCTAATGGAAGGGTCGAAAGGATGTCATGAGCCTGATAGCAGCTTGACTGTGTGTGATGTGTGTTGTTCGTCAAGAGTCGGTCGGTCGGTCCGTCCCTTCGTTGAAGGAAGCACATCCCCTTTTATAGATGATGGGGACGGCTTTACAAGTGAGAGGGCTTGGATGCGTACGCTACCTAGCCTTGTTGTTCACGTCTACCAAGCCTTGTTGTCCATTCTGGTGGGTGCGAAAGGATGATAAGCGCCTACAATACTGTTGATGCCACTGTAGAATGTCAGGATGGCTACAGAGTACTGCCCCGCACAGGGTATGGACTCTGGTACAGTGGTTTTGACTTATGAGCCATGCCTTGCCTTTCTCCACACGTCTTCTGGTTCCCTCCGAACGGGGAGCCCCCGGTCGGATGGCTCCAGTCAGCCCTCAGTGTGCTGGTCGGAGAAGAGCGGTGAGCAGGCTTCCTGCGAGCCCCGGTCACGGGGACGGAGCAGGAAGCAGTGCTGTGGTCAAAGCCTTTTGATTGGAGGGGGCGTCCGGAGGCTGAAGTGAATACTCCGATCTGGTGGACCCGAGGGGCCATGAAGCGGGTGCCGCTCCCTTGGGACCATATCATGGTGATAGCATATCCGTCATTTGTGGAGGACGTGAGTCATTTTCTGGACCGTAGTGGTTGTCGTATGTCTACGTCGGGTTCCATGCCCGAGGGCTGAAGGTGGCGCCCACAACTCTGTAGGGCGAAGAGCACGCTCCCACAACACTATTTAGGCTCTGCTACGCCTAGAAGGGTCTAAAGCACCCATCCCGTCGTTCCCTAGCAGTACTTTTCCTATCGGGGCGTAGGGTATGGACTCTGGTTCAGTGGTTTTGACTTATGAGCCATGCCTTGCCTTTTTCCGCACGTCTTCTGGTTCCCTCTGAATGGGGAGCCCCCGGTCGGATGGCTCCAGTTAGCCCTCAGTGCGCCGATCGGAGAAGAGCGGTGAGCAGGCTTCCCGTGACCCCCGGTCGTGGGGTCGGAGTCATAGGGTCAGAGTAGGAAGCAGTGCTGTGGGTGTCCCTCGGGCGAGACCGAGCCCGTCCCTCGGGGGTCGGGCGAGGCGGAGTCAATTCCTAAGCTCTCGGGCGAGGCGGAGCTGGCCCTTATCCCTTGGGAGAGACCGAGCTTGGCCCTCAGGGGTCGTGCGAAGCGGAGTCTATCCCTCAGGGGTCGGGCGAGGTGGAGTCCATCCCACGGGGGTTAGGCGAGACCGAGCCCGTCCCTTGGGGGTCGGGCGAGGTGGAGTCAATCCCCAAGCTCTCGGGCGAGGCAGAACCAAACTCCCGTCATTCGGGCAAGGAACATAGCGGCGTCCTTGTTCATCCAGAAGTTTTTAATGTTCGATGGTTATTAGTTCCACCTCCTTGGGTACCCTGGTATTAGGTCCCCGACAGTAGCCCCCGAGCCCCCGGGTGATTCAGGTAGAGTCGCCCGGGGGATCTATTCGATTTCGTCGGAGTCAATTTGCCAGAGGGTGCGCGCGAGCGCACCCGATGGGTGTAGCCCCCGAGCCCCTGGGTGATTCGAGTAGAGTCGCCCGGGGGTAGTATCGGACCCTCCGCGGGTAAGGCCGTAAGACTTGGTTTTTACTGGATATTTTTAAGGGAAATGTGGTATTCCATTTGCGGGAATTTTATTTAGGGCCGGCGAGCTCCTGGTGGAGCTGCAGACAGAGCAGGACCTCAAGCTGAAGGCTAAGGAGAGGTCCACGACGTTGCAGGAGAATGCGAACTAGGATGCCGTGGTGGTCGATCGGGCCATCCGAGAGCGCGATGAAGCGTGTCGGGAGGCTGAGGCACACCGGGCGGATCTTGGAGTCGAGGTGGCCCGACGACTGGATGCCGAGGAAGTTTCTGCTAGTCTGCGCGCTGATCTCACCGAGGTGCGGGGGCTTCTTCAAGTCGAAGGTGATGAGTATGATTGCATGTCTTCCACTGTCCTGGCGGTCTGTGATGACCTACGGGTGACGCAAGAGGAGGGGGCTGGTTCCCTAGCGGTCCGTGCTGCTGGTATCACGGCGCGCATGGGCCAGCTTGAGGAGAGCGCCTTTTGCCTTAGGATCACCCAGGCCTTCACTGTCGCCCATTCCCATTATGCTTAGGAGATCAACCTGGCAGACAAGCTGAATGAAGAGGTTCTCCCTTCGCGGAAGTAGTTAGTGGAATTGGTTTGATAAACACTTATTTGTAACATGTGAACAAGTGTCAGTGCTTTTGTGTCCTGGAAATGGTTGCATAAGTCTCGTTTCGTTTGTTTTGATCTTACCTTCTCTTTTTGCGATGAAAAAGATTTAGACCATCGACCCTTTTGTTTGTTAAGACCATAGGGCCCGAGGTTTTTTTAGGGGAAACTTGATTGTGCTAGTGAACAAAATTACCGTAGCTGTCTGGGCGTGGGCCTTTTGTGGTCTTACTAGTCTGTTCCACCGAACCTTGCCCCTGGTCTTGATGCGAAGAGGAGGTCAAATGTAATATTTTCTCGAAAAGAAAAGAAAGGAGGTTCCCATACCTTTATCAGGGTCGGATGTTACTGGAGACCGGAGCGAGGGAGGCGAATTTACGTTTGTATTTACTCGTACCCCTTACCTTTGGACTTTGATGATTGTTGCGTGACCATGCGTTATGAGCTTGCTAACGGGGATGTTCGAACGGAATCTGACCCCGTTTGCTTCATGGCAGGGTCGGCGAAGCCCTCGGGGGGCATTCCGTTACTCCTTTGCCCGCCTTCCAACAGATTCCCCCTCAATGGGGTTTCTATGGGCTCGGCTAGAGGCTAGATTGAACAAGAAGGTTGAGATGACCCTATTCGCCTTAACGTGGGTTGGGCAAAGGCCGCTGAGGCTCATCTATGTTTTCTCCCCTAGCTCTTGTTTGACTCGAGGCGGCCTCGGACCCTTCGCTGGTCAGCCATCGAACCTCGGTCTCTCGATCTTGGATCGAGTGGCTCGAGCCCCCGAGCCCTTGAGAGTCTGCTAGGGGTCGGCCGTGTTTTCACGCGCTACCCCATCCTCGGTTTCCACGACCGGAGGGGCTGAGTTGACGACACTTGCCTCGATGGCTCGAGTGTCGTGCTCAATGAGCTCGCTAACGGGTATGTTCATGTGGAATCCGAATCCATCATTCGCTGACAGGGTCGGTACAGCCCTCATGTGGCATTCCACTACTTCTGAACCCGCCTCCCGGCAGATGCCCGAGCCGTTTGTTGGGCTCAGGCGGCCCATTGGCCTCTCCTCGATGGAGATTCTATGGGTCTGGCTCGAGGTTAGAATCGAATGAGAAAGGTTGAGATGTCCCTATCCACTTCTAAACTGGGTCGGGCAAGGCTGCTGGGGCTCATTTCGGTTTTTCTCCCCTGGCTCTGTTTGACACGAGGCGGCCTTGAGCCCTTCGCGGGCCGGCCTTCGAACCCCGGTCAGGTGTCGCTCATATTGAATGAGGCGACTACCGCTTCGTGACGCGACACGAAGCGTTGAGATGCAAGGGTTTGCATATGCAATGTTTGAATGCATTAATTTAACATATAGTTTAATTGAGATGAAAGCGGGGGTCGGTAACATTACCTTGGTGGTATGAGCCGTGGAAAGCTCCTACCAGACATGTCCGTGCTAGGTTCAGGTCCGACATTTGCGACAAGGCCAGCGTAACCTGCATACGTATCGTGATTTTTTGTTTTTGCGATTGATTTTTAAGCGATCTGCTAGCTTCCCCCGCGATGGGGGGCTCTGCAGGTGGACCCCTCCAAACTCCTCTTGGGAAGGCGGGAGCTAAGGTTAGTAGTGTGAGGAATTGTGAACGCGATTATGCTGGTGAACCAAAAAAAACACCGTAGCCATCGGGGCGTAGGGTCTGGTGGTTCGTCCAGTTGTACTCATCGTTGTATTCCCACATGCCGTGCTTTTGGTTTCCCAAACGTAAGGAGGGGTCGGGCTAAGAGGGTGTTTAAACAAACATGCACCCTCGGTAGCCCCCGAGCGATGTTCGTGCCCCTGCCGTTGCTGGGGTTGGAGGCCCAGTAAAGAATTTAATAGTCAAAGTAAGTAAACAGGGGTACTTATCTTTCAATTGGTCGTTCGTTTGTTGTTTTGCCTGGGCCGCCCGATCAACCCAGGAGGCATGTTGGACTCCCCTAGGAGGGAGGTTCCGTCGTTGGGTTGTTTCATGGGCCTTTCGCCTTTCCTCCGCTACTGTGCCCCTTCTTTAAATAGGGAGGGGGAGTGGAGTTCTCGCCACATTCCTAGCCAGCCTCTGAGCCACCACCACTTCTCCTTCCTTTCCACCGAATGCGGCGGTTCTTGAGTAAGAGAGGGTGATGCGAGGGAGAGAACAACTCATAGGTCTGCTTGTGAATCCGGAGCGCGATGTCGAGCTAGAGGTCGTCCCATGTAGATGAGACGGTGTGAGCCGCCCTTGCTGTGGGTGCACGACCCCCACCGATGGAGGAGGGGCACTGGAGGGCACCGAGCATTGTCGACCTTGCCATCATTCGTTGCGGCCTTCCTTCAGTGGGAAGCGCCTCCTGTCCCAACGTTGTTGTCGGGGTTGGAGCTGATGATGATGGCGTAGTCCCTGAATGCCCCGGTGGAGGGGCACCGCATTCGCCGGTGCGGTGCTCGACGTTGCAGATGACGGTGCCTTCGAAGATCCCGCGGCGCGATGGGATGTTGCCGATGGAGGGCTTGGCGCGGCAGCTGCAGTAGTACATGTAGTAAAACTGCAAATACTTCTTGATACCGGATGGGAGTTTCTAGCGGCCCCTTGCCTTTCTCCGAACGTCTTCTGGTTCCTTCCGAACGGGGAGCCCCCGGTCGGATGGCTCCAGTCAGCCCTCAGTGCGCCGGTCAGAGAAGAGCGGTGAGCAGGCTTCCCGCGAGCCCCGGTCGCGAGGTCGGAGTCGCGGGGTTGGTTTAATCGCCCCCCTTTTTTTAAATACAAGTAGTTAGTAAATGTAAAAAAGTTTAAGTTCATGGGGGAACCCCTGTGTAAAACGTTCGTGTGTGTTTTAATGACTGCAATTGGTTTTTGTTTTTGTGATGGAGTTGCTCCGTTCGGGGAAGCTTGTTCCCTTTCGTTCCTTAGTTCTCCCTTAGCATAATTTTGTTTTAAATTTCTTTCTATCTTGTACCTACCCATTTGTTCCGTAGGTCGCAATTTTGCGAGCCCGGGGCGTGGCCCGCGAGGCTCGGCCGGTCATAACTGTAGGAAAAGGCGGGGTGCGATCAGTCGGAATGTTCTAAAGCAAAGTTACGTAAGGTAAAACAAAGGAACGAGCTACCCTTTCGTTCAGATAGGAAGGAGTTTCTTCATACAAAACCAAAAGAGTACTTAGGGTAAAAACAAAAACAAAGGGGTAGTAGAGCCCCTAGTGGAGCCCCCGAGGGCCCCGAGCCCAAAAGTGTTCGGGTCGGGGTGCTCTTACGGGAGCGTTCGCTAAGTAAAGGTAAGACTGAAACTTAGGAAAAGAAGAAAAGACATAGCTGTTCCAAGGTCGTTAGAGAGAGCGTCCCCGTTGTTGTCCTTCAGTCGATAGGCTTCTGGTCGGATCCCTTCGTGCTCCAGTCGTTTGGATCCTTGTCCGCTGCGCCCCCTTCTTCGGTCGCTGTCTCCTCTCCTTTTTTTTCCTTTGGCCTGCCGGCCTACCTCAGTAGGCGCCTAAGGAGCTGGCAGTCCTTGTAGAGATGGTTGACGGGATGGTTGTGGTTGGTGCACGGGCTCTCCATGAGATCATGGAAGTGGCCTAGAGGGTCTTGCTGGGGCTGAGTGCCCGCATAATCTGCCGCGGTGGCCAACGTGGAGTTGGCCGGTCGGCGGCGATCCTTTCTGTTCTTCTTTCCCCTCTGTGTGGAGGGGCCTTCATCTTGATCCTGGGGCTTAGCCTTGCCTTTGTCGCGGCCCCCGTTGAAGCGCGACAGAAAAGGCGCTTACTGGGGGTGTTGGACAAAGGTCCGTGGTTCTAGGCTATCAGGGCTAGGACTCCGACCGACACTACGCGCGTCTTGGTTCGGCCCAAGCCGCGCATAGATAGGCAGTCGGCACAGGGTGGCCGTCAAGTCAATACGAGGTACGGTTGCGGCTTCTTGTGCCGCAATTGGTGGTTGTGGCGATGATAGGGTGTAGTGACCCATCTGCTGCGTCCTTGTTCCTCGGACGGGGAGCGAGGTCATGAGTCAGCGTCGTGATATGGAGCACTCCGCTTGTTGAACGGCGGCAGTCTCCAACAGTCCCCGGAGGTTCTGGTGGATTGCTCGTCCACGAGGGTCGTTCGGCTCGGGCAGGTCACGTAGGAGCATTGCCGCGGCGGCAACGTTCTGGCTGGCCTGAGTGAACTGTGGGGGGTTGCCTGTCGGGGTTGCCTCCTCTCCGGAGACGCTTTGGACGTGCCCCTCGGGGGTTTGCGCCATGAAGCATTCTCGGGAAGGGTGATGGCTCCCCCTGCTGGAGTCAGAGCTGGAGGACAACTATGGTTCCTTCGTGAGGAGCCCATGGAGTGTCTCCGGATCGTGTTCAATTGCCCCCACGAACTCGCTATCCGTAGGCGGCTGAACCATGCATAGTGCCAGATGGTGGCCAGCGGTTGCCGCAGCGTTGCGGAGGCCGAACGGCAATGCCATCGAGGCGCACCGTGTGGAGCGTTCCGGAGAGAGGGTGATGTGGCGCGGGGCCTCCCTGGATGACTGGGGCCCAAGGGAGATGTCGGGCTGACCCTCAAGCCTCCGGTAGCTGAAGTTGATGGGAGGGAGAGACTGGATGGCCGCATGGGTCAGTGCTAGCTCTCCACCCCGTGTGACGATGAAATCCAAGTCACCGAAACGCACGTGTGCGCCCGGGACCCAGCTGATTGTGTGGTTAGCCATCCGAGGCCTGATTTGGAACACGCAAAGTCCCCTACCTAGCGCGCCAACTGTCGGTGTTTTGAATAAGCACCAACAAGTAAATTTATAGTTATGCGCGTTAGGCCCAGATGGTGCACTAATGGACACAAGATTTATACTGGTTCGGGCTGAATGTCCCTACGTCTAGTATGTTGCTGCTCGTGTTATTAGCACCGAAAATGGTTCGTAGTAGGGGGTACAAACGGTCGAGAGAGGGACTGGTCCCAAGTCTCTGATGGAAGGGTCGAAAGGATGTCAAGAGCCTGATAGCAGCTTGACTGTGTGTGATGTGTGTTGTTCGTCAAGAGTCGGTCGGTCGGTCCGTCCCTTCGTTGAAGGAAGCACATCCCCTTTTATAGATGAAGGGAATGGCTTTACAAGTGAGAGGGCTTGGATGCGTACGCTACCTAGCCTTGTTGTTCATGTCTACCAAGCCTTGTTGTCCATTCCGGTGGGTGTGAATGGATGATAAGCGCCTACAATACTATCAATGCCACTGTAGAATGTTAGGATGGCTACAGAGTACTGCCCCGCGAAGGGTATGGACTCTGGTATAGTGGTTTTGACTTATGAGCCATGCCTTGCCTTTCTCCACACGTGTTCTGGTTCCCTCCGAATGGGGAGCCCTCGGTCAGATGGCTCCAGTCGGCCCTCAGTGCGCCGGTCGGAGAAGAGCGGTGAGCAGGCTTCCTGCGAGCCCCGGTCGTAGGGTCGGAGTCGTGGGGTCAGAGCAGGAAGCAGTGCTGTGGGCAAAGCCTTTTGATCGGAGGGGGCATCCGGAGGCTGAAGCGAATACTCCGATCTGGTGGACCCGAGGGGCCATGAAGCGGGTGCCGCTCCCTTGGGACCATATCGTGGTGATAGCATATCCATCATTTGTGGAGAACACGAGTCTTTTTCTGGACCGTAGTGGTTGTCGTATGTCTACGTCGGGTTCTGTGCCCGAGGGCTGAAGGCGGTGCCCACAACTCGGTAGGGCGAAGAGCACATGCCCACAACACTATTCAGGCTCTGCTACGCCTGGAAGGGTCTAAAGCACCCATCCTGTCGTTCCCTGGTAGTACTTTTCCTGTCGAGGCGCAAGGTATGGACTCTGGTTCAGTGGTTTTGACTTATGAGCCATGCCTTGCCTTTTTCCACACGTCTTCTGGTCCCCTCTGAATGGGGAGCCCCTGGTCGAATGGCTCTAGTCGGCCCTCAGTGCGCCGGTCGGAGAAGAGCGGTGAGCAGGCTTCTCGCAACCCTTGGTCGCGGGGTCAGAGTCGCGGGGTCGGAGTAGGAAGCAGTGTTGTGGGCGTCCCTCGGGTGAGACCGAGCCCATCCCTCGGGGGTCGGGCGAGGCAGAGTTAATCCCTAACCTCTCGAGCGAGGCGGAGCTGGCCCTTATCCCTTGGGAGAGACCGAGCTTGGCCCTCAGGGGTCGTGCGAAGCGGAGTCTATCCCTCGGGGGTCGGGCGAGGCGGACTCCATCCCGCGGGGGTCAGGCAAGACCGAGCCCGTCCCTTAGGGGTCAGGCAAGGTGGAGTCAATCCCCAAGCTCTTGGGTGAGGCAGAACCAAACTCCCATCATTCGAGCAAGGAATGCAGCAGCGCTCTTGTCCGTCTAGAAGTTTTTAACGTTCGATGGTTATTAGTTCCACCTCCTTGGGTACCCCGGTATTAGGTCCCCGATAGACAGTGATGGTGGTACATCACTGCCGGTTGTAAGTAGGAACCGACAGTGATGGTGGTACATCACTGCCGGGCCATTCTTTAAACCGGCAGTGATTTTCGTGTAGCGGTTACAGCATAAGTAACTTATCTTTTCCACTTCTTTCGAATACCTCCTATTGGCTCAACGGTTAAGACCCCGCAACTTAGCCCCCGATACCCGTGTTCGAGTCCCGGGCGGCCCAATTTTTTTGGTTTAATTTTATAATTTATTAAGCAGTCTAAAGGTTAAAAAGATAAAATAAATGTGTTGCAGCCCTAAATCGAACCGAAGCCTACAAGTTCCAGAGCAGCGGACAAACCATTGATCTATCACCTGATTTTGAAAAGTTTGAAGGAATTTATTCCTTTGAGTGATTATCTGTCCCTGCTTTGCACGTAGGCCCTTCAACTCCTCGGCCACGCTGGTCGCGTGGTTCCCATGAAGAGCTGTTGTTTTACCCGGTCCTTGGACTAGTCATGGCCCTTCAGTTCCCCACGAAGAGACGCCGTGTTTACCCAGGAGTCCATCAGCTGCTCGCGCCGGTTCCCAATGCAGGTGCGCTCCGTCTTCCAAGGGGTGCGAGTTATTGCACCATGATCAGTTCCACCCACCGACACGCCTATATATAAGCCAGGCCCCCATGCACAGTTGGCCGCCATTGCACCACCGTGCGTCAAGAAAGCGAAGCACCCTTCCCACGCACACCTCGCCCCAGCCATCGACCCGCCGCCACAATGTCTCGCCGCTTGAAGACAACATGGGCGATGGTGAACCTATCGTCCTCACGTCGCCCCCCGATGCCTCCACCGATGCCGTCGTCTAAATCGGACCTCGAGGACGATTCAGACCGTGAGCCCGCATCGGAGGAGGAACTGGAACCTCTTCTAGTGGAGGAGGTCGTCTTCAACTCATTGGAGACAGCTCGGAAGGAGGAGGAGGACCGGCACCTCTGCGCCATCACACAGAAGGAGACTGACGACTGCATCCTAAAGCGCGTCATCGAGATCTCCAAGGAGGAGGAGCACCGCCACGAGGAGGAGGAGGAGTGCCGCCGCGAGGAGGAGGAGGAGCGCCGCCGCTAGGAGGAGGAGACCGAGCGGCGTCTCACGATGGACGCGGAATGGCACCGGCACAGGGCTGAGCGACGAAAGAAGCGCGAAGAGGAGCACCGACAGTAGGGGATGATGCATGTGGCAGCACCGTTAGTAATTAGTAGCACTAGTGATTAATCTATGTCTTAGGTCGATGTAATAATTTACTGGTGCTGAAAAAACCATGTCGTCGAATCCTTTGTTTGATCATCATCACCTTGGGTTGATACTTGCATTGCATGACCTCGTTTTATTTGCTTACATATTGGATGTTGCATTGTATGACCTCGTTTTGCTTACATCGTCCCTTAGATTGTATGTGGCGATGCATCTCGGTCGTTGTCTCGTTGTGCTACGTACCAGAGATCGAGGGGCCAACAGGACTGTTGCTCTTCTAGATAATACCGTGTTGCAGCATGTATGTCATCTATCACGAAAACCGTGTTGTAAGTAGGAACCGACAGTGATGAGGGTACATCACTGCCGGGCCATTCTTTAAACCGGCAGTGATTTCTGTGTAGGGGTTACAGAATAAGTAACTTATCTTTTCCACTTCTTTCGACTACCTCCTACTGGCTCAACGGTTAAGACCCCACAACTGAGCCCCCGATACCCGTGTTCGAATCCTGGGCGGCCCAATTTTTTTGGTTTAATTTTATAATTTATTAAGCGATCTAAAGGTAAAAAAGATAAAATAAATAAACATTGGCACACATCCTATACTAGCGCAGCGGTTAAGTGTCTGAACTCTGTAGCCTGAGACCCGAGCTCAAACCCGAGGGCTGGCACAATTATTTTTTTATTTTTTATATATCACTGCCGGTTTTCAAAATAAACCGACAGTGATAACAAGCACCACTGTCGGTTTTTTCTCATCACTGCCGGTTTTTTTAAAAACCGACAGTGATGTTTATATATATTAAAAAAATTTATATATTAAATAAATAGAAGCATATGTATTCCTATGTTGAAATGGCTTGAAATTTTTTTGGCAAGCTTGTACACCCAAATTAAGATCCCACACAAGATCTTAGGTTTTTCTAATCATTTTTTATTAATTATATTTTTCTGTGTGCTGAATGAGACAAAAGAGGGTGAATTTCATCTTGGACCCAATAGATTTTTTCATCCACCTCCATAAAATTCTTATCCCTAGGGCACATTAGATCCTGTGTAAAAGTTTGGCATCATTCCAGATCTTTTCATGGGTAGACTCGGTTCAACCTATAATTAAATGGTCTCGTCGCGTGGAAATTCAATTAAACCTCAGAAAGTAGCAAACCATCTCCGAAAAATCCAAAACTTGGTGTTTCCTTCACAGGTGGCACGTGCAAGCCTAAGAAAAAGTTTGAAACCAATACAACACCGGAATACATATGAACCATAGAAACCTTGATAACCTATGTGTATAGTCCTGGTTCGATGAAAGGACATATGTACCTCTATGAAAGCATGTATACTCCGCCTATGTCGAAATGGCTTAAAATTTTGTTGGCAAGCTTGTACACCCAAATTAAGATCCACACAGGATCTTAGGTTTTTCTAATCATTTTTTATTAATTATATTTTTCTGTGTGCTGAATGAGACAAAAGAGGGTGAATTTCATCTTGGACCCAATAGATTTTTTCATCCACCTCCACAAAATTCTTATCCATAGGGCACATTAGATCTTGTGTAAAAGTTTGGCACTATTCTGGATCTTTTTATGGGTAGACTCAGTTCAACCTATAATTAAACGGTCTCGTCGCGCGAAAATTCAATTAAACCTCAGAAAGTAGCAAACCATCTCCAAAAAAATCCAAAACTTGGTGTTTCCTTCACACGTGACACGTGCAAGCCTAAGAAAAAGTTTGAGACCAATACAACATCAGAATGCATATGAACCACAGAAACATTGATAGCCTATGTGTATAGTCATGGTTCGATGAAAGAGCACATGTACCTCTGTGAAGCATGTATACTCCGCCTATGTCGAAATGGCTTGAATTTTTTTTGACAAGCTTGTACACCCAAATTAAGATCCCACACAAGATCTTAGGTTTTTCTAATCATTTTTTTATTAATTATATTTTTCTGTGTGCTGAATCAGACAAAAGAGGGTGAATTTCATCTTGGACCCAATAGATTTTTTCATCCACCTCCATAAAATTCTTATTCGTAGGGCACATTAAATCCTATGTAAAAGTTTGGCACCATTCTAGATCTTTTCGTGGGTAGACTCAGTTCAACCTATAATAAAACGGTCTCATCGTGCGGAAATTCAATTAAACCTCAGAAAGTAGCAAACCATCTCTAAAAAATCCAAAACTTGGTGTTTCCTTCACACGTGGCACGTGCAAGCCTAAGAAAAAGTTTGAGACCAATACAACACCAGAATGCAAATGAACCACAGAAACCTTGATAACCTATGTGTATAGTCATGGTTCGATGAAAGAGCACATGTACCTCTGCGAAGCATGTATACTCTGCCTATGTCGAAATGGCTTGAAATTTTTTTGGCAAGCTTGTACACCCAAATTAAGACCACACATAGGATCTTAGGGTTTTCTGAGCAGTTTATTTATTTATTATATTTTTCTCTGTGCCGAATGAGACAAAAGAGGGTGGATTTCATCTTGGACCCAATAGATTTTTTCATCCACCACAAAATTCTTATCCCTAGGGCACATTAGAGCCTGTGTAAAAGTTTGGCATCATTCCGGATCTTTTCGTGGGTAGACTCAGTTCAACCTATAATTAAACGGTCTCGTCGCGCGAAAATTCAATTAAACCTCAGAAAGTAGCAAACCATCTCCGAAAAATCCCAAACTTGGTGTTTCCTTCACACATGGCACGTGCAAGCCTGAGAATAATTTTGAGACCAATATGACACCGGAATGTATATTTCTAATTGCCCAACAAATATTACACGAATTACATGCATGACAATAATTAAGCACACAAAGCCGTGCATATTAAAATTAGAACCCAATTAAACTACGATCTTGAAAACCTAGCTAAATAAACATTAATTACTATCGGAATCAATGCCAGGATCGATCAGGTCACGCACACTAACATGTCTCTGTAGCCATATATGGTAATTGATGTCACGGATTATGTATCCGCTTGTATCGATGAAGTCCAATGCCCGTATGAGTGCACTCTCTCGTGCCTCACAATACCGAAAGAATGGTCGGCCATAGATGTAACCTACTGACACTACTACACAAACGAATATGCGCAGCGTTGCACTTTTGTACTCCGTGGCGGGCACCTATTTTTGCCCGCTGCGGTAAATCACACGATTTACCGTGGCGGGCATTTTTTATTTACCGCAGCGGGCACTTTTGCCCGCCACGGTAAATCGATTTACCATGGCGGGCATCTTAATATGTTCGCCATGGTAAATACCCTATTTACCATGGCGGACATCGTAAGGTGTCCGCCACGGTAAATCGATTTACCGTGGCGGACATATTAAGATGCCCGCCACGATAAATACCCTATTTACCGTGGCGGACATCGTAAGGTGTCCGCCACGGTAAATCGATTTACCATGGCGGGCATATTAAGATGCCCGCCACGGTAAATGTGGAGGCCCAATAGCCATCTCCAATATAAACCGAGGCCCTCGCACCATCGTCGCCACCTGCCCCACTCTCCCTCTGCCTCCCCCACTCTCCCTCTGCCTCCCACTACTCTCCCTCGATGCAGGCAGCGGCGCGCGGCACAGCTCTCCGCCATAGCGCCGCCCCCTACAGCGGCGCGCGCGGGACGACGGTGACGGCTGCGCCCTCCTCCTCCCCCATAGATCCTCCATGAACGACGACGGCGCGGGGCTAGGGTTTCAAATCCAGTGAGTTCATCTCCCTCTTCCTCTCCATCTCCCTCTTCCTCTCTCCATCTCCCTCACTCCTCCCTCTTCCTCTCTCTAGATCCGGCGACGGCGACCTCTTCCTCCACAGATCCAGCGGCGGCGACCTCCTCCCCCATGGATCTGGCGGCTGCACCCTCCTCCTCTGTGGATCTGGCGGTGGAGCGACCGGATTCGACGGTGGATCTCCACCACGGCCACGACACCGGGATCCACCACGGCCACGACGCTAGGACCTCCACCACGGCGGGCGAGGACGCGTCGGCGTGGTCCCCTGTGAGCGACTAGCGAGGTGGTGGCGGCCGTGGGAAGCCCGGATCCATCGCTGGTGGGCTCGCCAGTGGGCTCGAGAACGGGCTCGCCGATGGGCTCCTAGTTTTTTTGTTTTTTAAAAATGATTAACCGCAGCGGGCATCCTAACGTGCCCGCCGTGGTAAAAGTATATTTACCGCGGCGGGCACGTTACACCGCCCGCCGCGGTAAATTGATTAACCACGGCGGGCAAGGCCGCCCGCCGCGGTTAAGCCACGATTTACCGTGGCCTCTAGGCCGCGGCGGACGGCTTTGCCCGCCGTGGAAAACCGAAAATGCCCGCCTCCAGTAAAGTTTGTGTAGTAGTGTGAACGACCACTGCCCCTGTTAGTAATCCTTATGCAGTATTGGCGTCCTTCTATAGTAAGCTGGCAGAGGTTTCCATTATAGAAGTCCCAATTGTACCCGAGTTGCTCCATTGCTTGGTCTACAACGGCCCACAAGCCACTTGCAGCATAGGTAAGATCCTGTAGCGCAATCTGCATGCGGAGAAAAAAAATTAGAGAATGTTATTACAATAATAAACAACAAATAACCATGACTCGGGTATAAGTGATCATTTTACCACATTCGCATGGTTGTAGCTTGAAAACCATTCGCTTGCTTGCGGGACGGGGATATCACCAGCATTCAAAGCAAGTGCCATGAAGAGCGAGAAATCAGGCACATCATAGCAAATACGTCGAAGTGCCTCTAAACAGATGCGCACGATACTTAATTGGGCGCTTATCACGTCTGGGCTCTGTATTCCCGTCCCGTGGATATGGTTCTGATGATTTGAACCCCTCGCAGGGATGAAAAAACTGAGTTCACACGTCCATAGCCGACCACTTACATTAGATACCGTGTTCTCGACGATGTCCGAGATAAAGAACCAGCTAAGTGCTGTTCGCAGCCAATCTATTGGGGATATAGTCTGTGACATATATGCATGCAACAATGATATTAAACTAATTACACTTATTTGTTAGCATCAAAAAACAAAAGATGTAGGAAAATATTTCATACAATAGCTGGAGTATGAAACCGTGGAATGGCCACATTAGGAGCGAATGGCTCATCGCCAGGGTCGAAACCTGGTTCTTGTGGTGGGGGAGGTCCGCTGTTTATACCACCTGATCGATAAAATGCAAAAAAAAAATATGAACATAAAATATATGCACAAAAAAAATTCTTCCAAGTAAAATGTGGCAACATAATTAAATATAGATCGAATGCAAGGAATAAGAATATATATAAATATAGAATGCAAAGAAACATAAATATAAATAGAGATCAAAAGAATATAGATAGAATATTGGAGAAGACAACATATCAATACCCTTGAAAAATGCAGGAGCCATGACCAAATCACGTAGAGAGAGAGTGGATGTCTTGAGAAGTGAGAGTGAAACGTGAGAAATGAGACTGAGAGAGTTCGTGGGTGGGTGAGATCGATGTATGTGGCTGGCAATTTGTTTTATATAGGGGGGCATGGACATCACTGCCGGTTTTTAAATAGAACCGACAGTGAAGGTGGCTATCACTGCCGGTTTCTAAATAGAACCGACAGTGAAGGTGCATATATGTAAAGGATATATTTATTTAGATACTACAGTGAGAAAGCTTTAACAAGAACGATATATTTATTTAGATAGTAATGAAATACATCAAAAAATTACAAAAAGTTAGAAATAAGTTACATATACGATAACAAAGACCTTACATGTGTGCACCATTTTTATGGACTACGATGCATAACGATATCTATGGTTTGTTGTGAGAGGAAAATATTGTATCATGGCTGATAAGGCCTGGCTGAAACCAACATATATGGAGAGGCTAGCTCCTGGCCGAGGGTCATTTTATAGGGGCTAGCAGTCGTGGTACATTTTTATTTCTAAACTAAAGTTGTCGGGGTAGGTGGGAGCAGTGTTACAATTGTTGTGGTCATGGGAGCACTGTTGGTATGTGAGGAGCATCTACACATCACTGTCGGTTTTAGTTTAAAAACCGACAGTGATAGAAGCTATCACTGCCGGTTTTAAAACCGACTGTGATAGAAGCTATCACTGCCGATTTTAAAACCAAAACCGACAGTGAAGGGCCCTACCGCCATCTTTCAGTAAAAAATATAAAAAAACACTGTCGGTTTGGAGCCTGCCATCGTAGCCTTTTTGTAAAAAAATATAAAAAGTTTGGCCCGCCTGAGATTCGAGCGCGGGTCACGGGGTCGAGAGTGCGCGGCCTTAACCGCTGAGTTAGGATAGGGAGTTCGGTTAGAATGGTTTTATTTTTTTCTTTTATCCCATCGTAATGCACTACTAAATAATAAATGCAAAATCAAAAAAGTTTGGTCCGCCTGGGATTCAAGCGAGGGTCTCAGAGTATAGAGTGCGCGGCCTTAACCGCTAAGCTAGGATAGGGAGTTCGGTTAGTTTGCTTTTCTTTATTTATTTGTTAATATAAATAATGCAATTAATTTATATTCTAAAATAACACAAAAATTTGTGTCTTGATTATTTAATTCTATGATAATTAATTAATAGTCAATAATTATCAAATAATAGTGTTTGTGAACATCATCTTAATATTTGATTACATAGTCAATAATTAAATTGTAGAGATGCGCATAAAATATAAATTAAATATTCAGTGCGAAATACTGATATAACATCTGCATAATGATTACATAGTTAACAATAATCTAACTATCTTTAGGTGCATCAACAATGAGGGCCTCATTATGATCAATTCGTACGTAAGCAGGTTCGTCACCATCTTGAAGGATAGGTAGGGGTACGTTCGCCCCGAATGGATGCATTTTCTGATAGCCCCTGGAGTCTTCTTCGTCCGTCACTCCATCAACACCGACAATCTTCCTTTTCCCTTCTAGGACTACTTTTAGCCTTCCTTTTGTCTTGTTGTCCCTTGCATAGAAGACTTGCATAACATCTCTTGCAAGGACGAAGGGGTCGTCTCTGTATGCGGTCTTAGTGAGATCAACGGTAGTGAACCCTTCGCTGTCAGTGTTGATTTCCTTGAGCCGGACCCACTAGCAGCGAAAAAGAGCCGCCTTCAACGGACCGTAGGCTAGCTCTCATATCTCCTCTATAAAACCATAGTATGTTGGCTACACGTTGCCGTTCTCGTCGTGAGCATCAAAACGAACACCACAATTTTGGTATGTGCTCTTTCCATCTTGCTTTTTGTGTAAAATGTGAATCCATTGATCTCATACCCTTGGTACTTAAGATATGTACTCGAAGGCTCCTTGGCTAAGGCATCCAGTTGATTACCCAACTTTATTCTAAGCAAGCGACGTCGCAACCAGCTGATAAATTCCTCCTTATATTTTTTATCCCGCCAAGCCTGTGACCTAATCGGATACAGAGTTTGCAGTGATTGCCTGTGCTCGTCAATGTATGGCATCACACCCTCGGCTTGCTGGAGAATAGCGAACTGTGCCTGTCTGAAAGAAACAGGGTCATCAACTGTAACAGATTTCTCCCCGATCGTTCCTTTGTCACGTAGTCTTCCCTCATTATGAGATTCTAGAACTCCGACCCTTTTGATGTCCAGATAATATGTGTAGAACTCAATGGCCTCCTCCGTTGACCATCCTTCAACCATGCCCCATTCTGGCTTGAATCTGTTCCTAACATACCTCCTGAAAACTTTCATCAATCTTTCGAAAGGAAACATCTGATGCAGGTACATTGGGCCAAGGGCTCTAATTTAGTCAACAAGATGAATAAGCAGATACAATGAGATATCAAAGTAAGTCGGTGGGAAATGCATCTCAAGCCGAACGAGAGTTTTGGCTATGTCCCGCTGCAGCTGCTCTAGCGTGGACACATCAATGACCTTTTTTGAGATTGCGTTGAAGAACGAGAAAAGCTTTATGATTGGGGCGTGGACCTTTGGGGGGAGGATACCACGCAGGGCAACAGGGAGCAGCTGAGTCATAATGACATGACAGTCATGGGCCTTCGTAGGGCCATAGTTGAACTTGAGTTCTCTCATGTTCACTAGCCTCTTAGGGTTTGCACAGTAGCTCGTCGGGACTTTGAGTTCATTGAATAAAGAAATAAGCGCACGCTTTTCTTCCTTCTTCAATGTCCATGACGCAACTGAAAGTTTGAACTGGCCATTCTCTAGCTCCATGGGATGCAGCTCCTTCCTGATTCCCAAGTGTTGCATGTCCAGGCGTGTGGCTAGTGAATCCTTCGATGTCCCCCCTGGTGTCCATCAAGGTGTTAAGAGTGTTAGTGCACACGTTTTTAGTGATGTGCATGGGATTAAGACAGTGGCGTACACTCAGAAATGGCCAGTAAGGTAGTTTTCAGAAAACCGATTTTTTCTTCCAAACGCTCCTATCAGGCGTTGCTACTGCATTGTCCCCCTTCCCAAGGACAACCTCCAGTTTGTTGAGTTCTCGAAGTATCGCAGGCCCGTCTTGATATTTTGGAGCTAAGCGTTTCTCAATAGCACCATTAAAATCTTTTCTATTCCTGTGGTAAGGGTGATCCTTAGGTAGGAATCTATGGTGTCCCATATAAACTATCTTTGAGTTATTTGGCAGATTTACCGCATCGGTGTCGTCCAAGCACTCGACACATCCAGTATAGCCTTTTGTCTTCTCTCCGGACAACGAACCTCGACCTGGCAGGTCGGTGATTGTAGCGATAAGTACTCCCTTGATCGTGACATGTTCCTTTTTGTACTCGTCCCAAACATCCGGCACACCCTTTTCAAACATCTCCACTAGTTCATCGATCACTGGTTCCAAAAACACATCGATGTCATTGCTAGGTTGTCTTGGCCCTTGGATCAGTAGTGGCATCTGGATGTACGACCGCTTCATACAGACCCAAGGTGGAAGGTTGTATATACAGAGCGTCACTGGCCAGGTGCTATGATTGCTTCTAACCTGGTCGAAAGGATTCATCCCATCTGTGCTCAAAGCAAACCAAGGTGCCTTACCTCTCCACCGATGTCCTTATAGAACATAGTATTGACAGTCCTTCAGTCATGCCCATCGGCGGGGTGCCTCATCATTGTATCTTTCTTACGCTCTTCGCCATACCAGCGCAACAACTTGGCTGACTTTGCACATGTAAACAACCTATGCACCCGGGGAGCTATAGGGAAATACCAAACGACCTTTACGGGACCTCCTCTAGTCTTGGTACCCTCATCTGACGGCCCTTCCTTGTACCGTGGAGCTTCACACTTGGGGCACTTGTCCAAGTCTTTGTATTTTTCTCCACGGTACAATATGCAATCATTGGAACACGCGTGGATTTTTTCAACCTCGAGGCCGATGGGGCAGATCATTTGCTTGGCCAAGTATGTCTTTTCTGGCAACTCGTTTTTTTTCTGGGAGCATTTTCCTTATTATACCTAACAACTGATCGAAGCCTTTAGCGCTCAATCCGTTTGTCGATTTGAACTCTAACAGCATGATGTTGGCTTCCAGTTTGCTCATTGGACAATTCCTATACAATGGTGTTTTGCCATCTTGTCTCGTTTTCTCTAGCTTTCTCAGCTGTCTTTCACTAAGACATCCGATCTCTACATTACGTAGCAGCTGAGAAATGCCATCGTTATCCTCGATGTCATCAGCTAGCATGTTCCTAAACATATTATTAACTGTGGCCATAGGTTCCGTGTTGACACCGAGTTCCTCGTCAGCATCGTGGATGGCTACGTCAGACATGTCCACATCGTCATCGTTTTCCTGCAGAACATTCACACCAACCTCGCCATGCATAGTCCATATCGTATAGTTTGGCATGAACCCCCTAGTAATCAAGTGCGATCGTATAGACTCAATTTCACGAAAGTTCCTATGATTCTTGCAATCTTTGCATGGGCAGAAGACAGGGTTCCCATTCCCAGCATGGGCTTTGGCATCGGTGATAAACTGGCTGACGCCATGCATGTATCGCTTATCCGTTCGGGATAGATGCATCCACTCTCGATCCATCTCTGCACAAAAAAATATTGAGACAGTAATTACAAAGAATTAATAAAAAATCGAGCTTCATGAACAACAATTGTAGCTCGAAAGTATAATTTTTGGAAAACATTATTGTACACTAATTATTGAAAAATTAAAATTGGTAGCTCGGCCCTGTAAATTGGAAATCGTAGTAAAAAACAATTATTACATAATATTAAAGAACAACTATTCTACTCTACTTCTAAGAACTAATTATAGCATCACATACTAACAATGATGATCTTGACCACCATGGAATAATTAGCTAGGAATTTAAATATGTTCATAGACACCAACCTTTTGGATGATGGATTCACCATAATTTGAGCCTTACACAAATGTCTAATTGGAAAAGTGCTCTCTAGAATGAAGAAAGAACTAGAATGAGAATCAAGCAATGTATCCATCAAAACGAAGCTAATTAAGCAACAAAATCAAAGAAGTGGATGTTTGTTACTAACCTTAAAGCAAAAAGATCAAGTCATTCTTCAAAATCCAAGCACTAGCTTCATGGTGAAGAGCAGCCGCAGCAATGGAGGGAAGGGTCCAAACACGCGCCTTTGTTCTCGGGATAGAAGAGAGGAGGAAGGAGAGGACGGCTATAGCTTTTTGTGT
Organism: Miscanthus floridulus; assembly: GCF_019320115.1. Lineage (NCBI taxonomy): Eukaryota > Viridiplantae > Streptophyta > Magnoliopsida > Poales > Poaceae > Miscanthus > Miscanthus floridulus. Next base: position 15,497,239 of record NC_089582.1, on the reverse strand, counting down.
TGTAGGCTTATCATCGTCGGTTCTTGGCTAGAACTAACAGTGATAGAGCACAATCACTGTCGGCTCTTGGCTTAAACCGACAGTGATGAGTGGCCGCCAAAACACTGCCGGTTCAAGCCACAAACCAGCAGTGATGTGGTCCTTCACTGCCGGTTTTAGCCCAGCCCCAATCATTTTTTCATTTTCAAGCTCATAACCGACAGTGAAGGTACATAACTGCCGGTTCTCACAAATCCGGCAGTGATATACAAATCTGGCGAAGTGAGAGAGAGCATATATTCTGTAATTAAAACCTACTTACGGATTAACGTCTGAAGCAGGTATGTATATGTGCGTCAGTGCGTGTGACGTAAGCTCCCGTTGGATGAATCTTGGCACGTGTTGTGTACAGAGCATCTCTTCTTAAGGTAAACACGGTATTTTGCTGAACGAGTCAGACAAGAATTTTAGTGAGAAGACTAGTCTTCTCCCTACTGTTCCTCCACTAAATTCTGAAGTGACGTCCAAGAAGGGAAACGTATCTATACTCTCTTCTTCTTCAAACCACAGGAATAATTGTGGACGGAAGACGATATTATGATGATCTCCAGAATTCAAAGTTTCCACAACTTTTCTTCTGCTTGGACCACAAGAGTTTACACTACTTGGACACATGCGCCCTTATAAATAAGACATATTCAGGTAGAGGTAGAGGAACCAGCTGGTGCATCTATCTGATCGATCTTGGGAGGAGCACAGGGAATTGAAGCTGGTAGCCATGGCGCCGGTGAAGGTATTCGGGCCACTGTTGTCCCCGAACGTGACGCGTGTAATCCTGTGCTTGGAGGAGGTCGGCGTGGAGTACGAGATTGTCAACGTGGACTTCAACACCGGCGAGCACAAGAGCCCCCAACACCTCCAACGTAACGTACGTGTACAGGCACCTCTATATATAACCGTTCTTGTTTTTTTTTGGGTTCGATGTTTTTGTTGCTAGGTTTCATATGATCTGTGAGCGTTGCTCACTATTTAATCGATTAGTAGTTCACTCCCTCCATCCCAAAATTATAAGCATATTTTGATCAATTCAAAGTGAATTAGAATATATTTGGACTCCTAATTTCTTATCTTACGGTGTGTTCTCATTTGCTAAAGCATCAATATCATTTCAGAGACACTTCAAATATAAATCTATTGGTGTAAATTTTATATCCAAAACTTATCTAAATAATTGTTAGCCAATGTTTGTAAAACTTAACTTTTGTCTATAGAAAGTATAATTATCATTTGCGGACTGAGAAAGTAATTATTATAGTTTCTACAACTAGTCTTTTTCTTTCAGCCCTTTGGACAGCTTCCAGCCTTCCAGGATGGCGAACTGATGCTCTTTGGTGAGTCCTTGTACTCCATGTGTTCCTTTTTTATTTTTATTATAGTGTTCATATCGGTCAAACTTCTTAAGTTTGATTAGCAACATTTGTATCTTCAAATATGTTTGTTATGAAAATAGATTCAACGATCTATCTAACGATGTTAATTATGTCTTATAAGTACTAATATTTTTTTAATATATTTGGTCAATGTTAAGTGCGTTTGACTTCTCGAAAGTGAGAACGACAGTTAAAAAGAGAGTAAGGGATGGTTTGATGGATCTGAATTTGGGACATGATGATTCAATTAGCATAATTAATTCAGGGGAGGCAAGAATCTTGAGATGTGGCAAATCAACTTTGGTTGAATCCTAACGTGTCAGAGACACAGATGAGGCTATCAAAAGTTGTCTTCTTTCTTGGACATGCTAAAATTTTCTCTCTTAAGTAAGGATAAGATTCTTACACCAGTACATGGACAACAAACGGTTGTTCCTTAAATACTAGTACAAATTCAGGGTCATATGTACTTACCAAATTCTACCAAAATATATATAGCACAACATCTGCAGGGAGAGTAAATATTTCGCTGCTGCTATACATATAACTACTAGTACTCTCTCCGTCCTAAAATAAGTGTCGCTATGATATTTATGCCGGTAAAACTTTCATAAGTTTGATTAGATTTGTAAAAAATGTTAGCGACATTTGCATCTCTCCAAATAAGTTTATTATGAAAATAGATTCAACGATCTATCTAATTATACTAATTATGTATTATGATGTTAAATATTTTCTTGTACATATTTAGTCAGTTAAAAACACTTGGCTTCTCGAAAAAATAAAAAAACACTTATTTTGAGACTGAGTGAGTATTTATGAGCATATATATATATGTAAATAAATAAATATTTGCTTCTGTCGTCCACCAGAATCCCGGGCGATTTCGAGGCATGTGCTTCGCAAGTACAAGACTTCGGAGGTGAACCTGCTGAGGGAGGGCAACACATCAGAGGCAGCGCTCGTCGACGTCTGGCTAGACGTTGAAGCACACCAGTACGACCCTGCCATCGCCCCCATCATCTACCAGCTGATTGTCGTGCCGATGAGCGGAGGAACTCCCGACCAGAAGCTCATCGACGAGTCCCTGGAGAAGATGAAGAAGGTGCTGGACGTGTACGAGGCGCAGCTGTCAAAGCACAAGTACCTGGCAGGGGACTTCGTCAGCCTGGCGGACCTCAGCCATCTCCCGTACACGGTCCACTTTATGGCCACGCCATTTGCATCGGTGTTGGATTCCTACCCGAGCGTCAAGGCATGGGTTCACGACTTGTTGTCCAGGCCAGCAGTCCAGAGGGTCATCTCCCAGTTCCCCAAATACTAATAATATATATCATATATATTGTATCGTATCGTATATTTGCATACGATGTAGAATTTGCATGCAGTTTGTAAGGACTTGATCGAATGCCCTGTATTTCTACTATATATAATGCGTGTTATGTATTTGTGTACTTTGTAATTGCCAATCAGATATACGAAAATATGTATGGAATATCCAAATTATTTGTAGATACTACTAGTATTAGCCAAGCGATCGAATCTATTAAACCTATCCTATTTATTTATTACGTATATATACATACAGTATTTGGGTATCAGCGCGCTGAACATTCACCTCCCATAACGTCGTCATCTGTGCGATGGTGAGAGACACGGACCCAAATACGATGCAATGCAATCCCTGTGCTGGATCGTTTGAATCGTACGTCAAAATGATCACAGACGCACGAACTGATCGATGGTCAGGTTTCTTGTGGCGGAATCTGTCCACTTGGTTTAAGTCATCGACTTGGTATGGGTGCTCGTATTTTTCTGGATTTATTCTAAAATTTAATGGCGCTATGCTTGGTAGACAACGTCCACGTTGACAGCGAGACGCCAGTGGTGACTTCGTGAATCTCAAGCTCTGCCGGCTGAGTCCTTCGGAGGCGCTCATAGGGATAGAGTTTACGTATGTGTATTTATAAAGGTGAGTGTGCGTGTGTGTTGTGGACGTCTGCATTGTAATGTATAATTTAAAAAAAATGATCACAGATGCACCTTTCGGCAACCAGTCAAACGAATAGACTCCAAGTCTGCTGCCCGCTACAATTCCTCAGTTGCGGTGCCCATGCCTACCGCCGTGCATATATGCCGTCGTCTTTGACCAATTCCAAGTTGCTTGAAAACACACATAAAGCTAAGTACAATCATAGCGGGAGGAGGTTGCAGCCTCGTACGCAGCCACCAGTGTGTGCACCAGCGTCACTTCTCGACGATGGTCTCCCACCCCGCTCAATTGGCAACGGACTCGATTCCACCGCCACTCGAGCACAGCCAGTCTCAGGTCACACCACCACACACCACCACAGGCCGCGTAGACAACCTCAGGAGGTGACGCGCCTTCGCAAGTCGAGGTGGGCGGTCTGTCTGCCTTCGGTCTGGCCATGCCCGCGGCGGCTGTACATATATTTAATACGCCGCCTCGGGAGGACCGCACGGTCGATGTCAGTGATACCTCCACTGCACGCCGCCTCAAGAGCTTCACCAGGCGCATGCTGAAGAAGGTCGACTCTCCGCTTATTCGTGAGCCTCCCAAACAGTCTCCTGCTAAACTGGTGCTACCGCTTCGGAGCAGACGGTTGGCGGCTCAGCCTCCTGCTAAACCAGTGCTACCTACTTGTCGGGGACCAATACTAGGTACCCGAAGAGAAGGGGCTAATGGTTGTTATACGTTAATCTATCCAGGCAGTCAAAGGTGCGACTACAGCTCCAACCGACACCGAGGCCGTGGGCTCCGCCTCGCCCAACCCCAAGGTCGTGGATCCGCCTCGCCCGACCTCTGGGGACGGGCTCCGCCTCGCCCGACACCGAAGACGCGGGTTCCGCCTTGCTTGACCCTAAGGTTGTTCGATCCGCCTCGCCCGACCTCTGGGGACGGGCTCCTCCTCGTCCGACACCGAGGCCGCGGGCTCCGCCTCGCTCGACCTCTAAGGGCAGGCTCGGCCTCGCCCGAACCTCGAGGGCGGTCTCGGCCTCGCCCAATGTCTAAGGGCGGGCTCCGCCTCACCCAACCCCTGAGGGAGGGCTCCGCCTCGCTCGACGTCTGAGGGCGAGCTCCGCCTCGCCCGACGTCTGAGGGCTGGCTCTGCCTCGCCCGATCCCTCGGGCACGGCTCCCAACAGAAGCTCACGCCGCCGACAACCATGATGGGCCAGAAAGTACAACCCAAGGTCAAACTTCTAGCATCGTGCAGGGAGCAGTCACGTCTCAACACACCCCATCGCCGTGACATGTCATTCTAGGGAACTCACATCGCCCACAGTGACGGACGCGTGGTCACTATGCTGCCTACTCCCTATACGGTCGCTGATCGGCACACTGGTTCGCCGAGCCACCTACCGGGGCGGAGTGGGACGTCATGACCCGTTGACAACGCCAAGGCATGGCATCATCGGCAGACAGGCACCCAGCACGGAGCTGTCCCTGTCACCACCTACCGTGTCAGTGGAACCCGCGCAGAGGAAAAGAAAGGCCCGACGACCCTGAAGGACTTTCTCTCTCTCTCGTTCTCCTCTTTTCTCCCGCTATAACCCGTGCTTTCCCTTGGCCTATAAAAAGGAACGCAGGGCACCCCACTAAAGAGGATCAGATAAAAAACCACTAGCATCGAACCTTGAACACATAGCCGAGCAGCGACCGAGCTCTGGGTGCCCATTCATTCTTTCCACCAGAGACTTGGGACATGTCCCTCTCTCGCCCGTTTGTAACCCCTACTACAAACTTTTCAGTGCTAGTAACACGAGCAACAGCAACAAACTGGACGTAGGGACATTCCACCCAAACCAGTATAAACCTCGTGTCCTCTTAGCACACCATCTGAGCCAGACGTGCAATATTAGAAATTTACTAGTTGGTGTTTACTCGAAACACCGACAGTTAGTGCGCCAGGTAGGGGCCTTTTGCGCGTCTCAACATCCACACTAGGCCTCGGATGGCTAGTCACAACGTCAGCTGTGTCCTGGGCGCGCACATTCGCTTTGGGGACCTGGACTTCATCGTCATGACGAAAGGAGAGTTGGCGCTGGCTCCTGTAGCCATCCAACCACTCTTCTTCACCGGCCTCGATGTGATCACCGAGGCGCTTAAGGAGCTACAGCTACACGGACTGGAGGCCCGCGCCCCCGGGAGCAACCAACTCCTCGACTTCGACTACAGGAGGTTGGAGGACCAGCTCGGCGCCTTCCTGGGACCCCGACCACCCCGAGAAGGCCTACGCCACCTCACCTTCTTGTTCGCCAATGTCATGGCGTAGCTTGCCGGAGGGGAGCCGCTCTCTCCAGAATAGCTCATCCGAAGCGCCCCGACAGCGCTCCCGTTCGGTCTCCGCAACACCACGGAGATCGATGGCCACCTTGTGGCACGACACACGTCTCAGTCGCCCACGAACGACGAGTTCGTGGGGATGACCGAATATGTCGCGGAGTCTTTCCATGACCTCCTCGCGGGAGAATCGGAGTCGCCCTCCAGCTCTGACTCTAGCAGGGGGAGACATCACCCCTCTCGTGAGTGTTTTATGGCAGGTACCCCTGAGGGACACATCAAAAGCATCCACGAAGAGGAGGCTACCCCGATGAATGACCTCGACGGCGAGGTCAAGGGGGAGACGAGGGCCCCACCCCACCTACGGGTGGAGCAACTGAAGGCCTAGCACCTAGAGCTCGAGGAAGCACAACTCCAGCTCAAGCAGGAACACGCTGAGCTTGACACTACACCACAACACCGCTTCACCGTCAGACATCTAACGCTAAAAATTATATTTGGCGATGGATGATCTGACGCTAAAGATAACCCAGAGACCATCTGACACTAAATCCTCATTTAGCGATTCAGTGTCTGTCGCTATAGGTATTCATATTTAGCGTTGAACCATCTGTCGCTAAAGCCAAGTGTACCGTCAATCTGTCTGTCGCTAAAGAAAATGGGCCCCACCTGCCATGACAAACCCTAGGTCCTTTCCCAGATCTAAACGCAGCCGCCGCCGCCTCGATAAACCTGGCTCCTGCTTCTCCTTGCCAATGCTTCTCACACAAAAAAACTCACCCCCTCCCCCGTCTCCCACCCGACGCTCGCACCTCGTGACCTCGCCCCGACCGCCGCCGACGGCAACTAGCGCGAGCGGTGCGTGGCCGCTGCGGCCGCTCTCCTCCTTCTCCTCCGCCGCTCATGCCCCTGTCTTCCCTTCCTCTCTCCCTCTCCCTCTCCCTCTCTCTCGGCGTCGCGGTGTGCCTGTCGGGCCCCAGCGTTGCTGCCTCACCGCGCGGCGCGCTGCCTAGGCGACGACGCCGCTGCCTCTAGCAAGCACCGCCGGCGGCCGCAGCTGCGGGTTCCTCCCGATGCGGCTTGCTCCTGCCAGTCCGCGTCTCCTCCACTGCTCACGAAACCCTAGATGCATGTCCTCATCTCTTCCCCACGGTTAAGGATGGAGGCGATGGACACAGGTCAGGTGACACAGCGGAGCAGAGCAGCCGTGCAGCAACCACCCAGTGATTTGAACCAGGTACGTAATAGCTATGTTCTTTATCTGATGCATACGAAGATCGATTTGCTTCATTTATGCCATCGATTCAGTGCCTGCCGGTTGTCTTATTCGATTTTATATGCATGTAAAGATCGATTCATGTTAGAACAAGGTACTCTAGCGAGTCTAATAAAACCTGGACTCTACAAAATTAGATGTTTTTTTACTTATATACACTAGGTTATACCCATATCTGAGTGAGATTATAGCCTGCATACCTCCATTATTTCCTTTCAATGAGTTCCTTATTTCTTAAATAGTGTGGATCAGCTTTTAGAAATAGGGATACATGGGTAGTTTCTATTAGGTACCAATATATCCTAAAAACAAAAACAGATGGATACTCCTATCATGGAGTCATACAGTTCTTGCTAAATGAGGTTAAACTGACCATGAAACACATCATTGTGGTATCTTGTGGAGGACATCTATTTTAGTATGTATCAGCTGAGCCTAATAAAGTCTGCCTTGTATGACGTTTGATTGAGGAAAAAAATAGCAAGTGTTTTGTTTCAGCATGTTACTTTGCACTGATTACTTTCTGTTTTTGGATATGGTTGGCTGTTCTTAAGATAGCAATAATTCTTTGTTTTTAGCGCTACGCCAGCAATGGAACACTACCTTTACCTGATAGAAAGCTAACTTGTGTTGTTTATATTCTGTTTTATACCAGCCATGTCAATGAATTTTACTGTTTGGGTGAGTTATAGTGGTGTGGTGGTCCATGAACGTTTTCTATTTATTTCAGTTGTACCAGACTACCAGGACACCATATCCATAGTTTGTTGTCAATCTCATATTGATACATACTGTCCGGCTCATTCATCCTCTCCTTTTTTTATATTGATGGCATGTTGGGAAGGCGGGAGAACACTGGAGAACATGGAGCCATGCGCGTAAGATGAACGTGTATTAGTACTCGCCGCATCTAACAGGCCATTTGATCCTGATGAGGCTGTTGTTAGGTGGACTTCGAAGGAGGTGATTTATTGTTTATTTATTTATAGCCTAATCCAACATCAGCCAGTAGTTTATCAGTCTTACGGGCCAATGGTTTCTCTGGGTTTATTGTGAATTTGCCAGATGCATCGAATAGGACAAAAAATCTTTGTGTAATGCTAGCCAGGGAAGATTTGCCAGATGACGTTGATCTAAAAGCTATAGCTATCTTGACAGGAGGATACTCAGGTAGTGATTTCAAGGTATAATACTACTAATGCGATGAATTTGTTATGGCACCTATTTTTACGATCAAATATTGATTGTTGTTAATCTCTTGACTGATTATTTCCAGAATCCGTGTGTTACTACTGCTCATCATCCTACTAGGGAGATTCTTGAAAAGGAGAAGAAGGTTTGTTTTAGCCTTTTGAGTTTCCATGTGATCCGTACTCGTCCGTGTCCTAATAGTATCAGACTATCAGTTAGTAGTAACAGAATCAATGGAATAGAATTATTTTCATACTGGTTGTGTTTGATATATATGGACACGTTCTTTGTTTAATAGAATCTGACCAACGTGGGTGAGCCATTGCTGTGCCAGCTGTCATTTTGTTCTTCCTGCTCATACCTTCGTACGGTGCAGTCACTTTATTTGTTTATGCATCCCTTGTACAATTATATCAGCATCATCCTTTTAAAAATCCTTATTCACCATTTCGGTAATGTACACTTGAACTTCTGGCCTAGTTCTTCACTATGATTATTTCCCTTGGTTCAATAAAGTGAACTATGCCTTCAAGTTATATTTTCTGTAACTCAGAACAACCTGTCTAGTTATCTGTTAGCAACGCTATCCTTTATTTGGAATGGTATCTATATAACTATGTAACTACAGAACAATTTTGATGTGCATTCTGAGAATTAATTAACACTAAACTACTAAGGGTTCATCTATAAGTTGGTGCCTGTAGTTGTAGGAATATGATCATCTATTGCAAAATATGCATTGTGCACTTGAGTTGCTCTTAGTTTGGATGACCTTTTTTAAAGCTTTGGACAATTCATAGACTAGCTGTAGACCAGTGTGAAGGATCTTTCATCGTCAATATAATATTTTATCAATTTAAATTCACTCGTAGCAGTTGTTATGTCCCCTTGGTGGTCACTGTAACCCTCCCCCCACCATCAACTTTTCCTGCTGTGGACTTCCTGTGTCCACACAACACCAGTTAACTATACCCATGCATGGTTATCTCCTGTTTATTTGTTGGTCTGTATGAAGCAAACATTTTATGTGGCATTTCTAAGTTATGCATCTGTACTTGCATCCCATAATTTGTTACCTACAAATCTACCATTATGACTCTTTTATCTTTATTTACTACATTAAATTCCAGGATAATTTGAAGCTCATGGATGATGTGGCTGCTTTGAGACCGACAATATTCACAAGTGTCCCCCGGTTATATAATAGAATTTATACTGCGTAATAAAACTATACCACTAACTTCTATGTTCAGTATAAATTCTTAAATGCTTACGGATGGTTTCTTTGTGATTACTCATGATGTAAGTTATTACACAGTTTCTAGTATATGTCTTAAATGCTCACTTGAATTAATGAATGTACAGTTCAAACCTTCATATAGAAACTTTCCTCCTAGTAAATTCCTCAAAAAAGCAACAATTGAATTAAGCTTACCGCAATATATTCCTCGTAACTGATTCTTTAGCACCCTCAGTGATCTCTATCTTCCACCTCAGCCACCACTGTCACTGTCAGGATGGCTACAGCGCTAAGTCCTTTGTCCTTTTTGAGGGCAAACTCTACAAGTAAAGCCACATCAGGATCCTACAGTGCTGCATCCCCATCGAATAGGAGAAGCGTTTGCTGAGCGATATCCATGGGGGGTCTACGGTAACCATGCCGCACCTAGAACCTTGGTTGTAAATGCGTTCTGACAAGGCTTCTACTGGCCGACCGCAGTAGTCGATGTCGAGCAGGTTGTGTGCACCTACGAAGTGTGTTAATACTATGGTCGGCAGACTCACCTACTAGCCCAAGCACTCTAGACGATCCCCATTACATGGTCGTTCATGGTCTGGGGGCTCAATCTGGTTGGACCTCTCAAAAGGGCGCCCGGAGGCTACACCCACTTGCTTGTCACCATAGACAAGTTTACAAAGTGGATAGAGGCTCGGCCAATCTCTGCGATCAAGTCTGAGCAAGCCGTGTTGTTCTTCCTCGACATCGTCCATCGCTTCGGAGTCCCAAACTCCATCATCACGGACAATGGCACATAGTTCATCAGAAAGAAGTTCCTCTGATTCTACGATGAATACCACATCCGGGTTGATTGGGTCGCCGTGGCGCACCCCCGCATGAACGGGTAGGTCGAGCTCGCGAACAACATGGTCCTACAAGGCCTCAAGCCTAGGATCTTCAACCGGTTGAACAAGTTTAGTGGGTGATGGGTCATGAAGCTTCCCGCGGTGCTCTAGAGCCTGAGGATGACCCCCAGCTAGGCCACCAGTTACACACTATTCTTCATGGTCTATGGTTCTGAGGCTATCCTCCTGACCGACCTCAACTATGGAGCGCCAAGGGTCAGGGCGTATGACAAACAGGGAGCCGAGGCATCCCTCGAGGATGCCATGGACCAGCTGGATGAAGCGTGCGATGTTGCCCCTCCTCTGCTCGGCCAAGTACCAGCAAGCGTTGCGCTGGTACCACAGCCGTCTAGTGTGGGGTCGGGCCTTCAACGTTGGAGACCTAGTCCTCCGCCTCATCCAGAGCAGCAAGGACCACCACAAACTCTCCCCACTGTGGGAGGGACCGTACGTGGTCGTGGAGGTGCTCCGGCCAGACGCCTACAAGCTCAAGACCATCGATGGCGAGGTCTTCGCCAATGCTTGGAATATCGAGCAGCTACGTCGCTTTTACCCTTAATAAACACACACTTTCTCTTATCAGTTTCGCTATCGAACTCCCCGACCTTTAGTGACACTCGACCCTAGCAACGGCGGGGGGTCGGGCCTCACTCAGGGGCTAATAAGAGCGTACCCATCCGATAGACATTCTCTACGCCCGACCTTCTTTCACGTTAAAACCTAGAAGCGAGGTTTGTGGAAACAAACACTGAGTAAAACTAGTCAGACTGCGAGAAACGTACGCCTCGACGGCTGCGACGTCTTTGCTCACCAGTGTGATCAGAGTTTTTTTCCACACCTCGAGCTTTTTGGCTTTGGCTACCGAATAGGTCGGTGCACGTTTAAGAGTTCATCCACCTAGTGAACTTTCTCCATGTCCGACCCCCTCTCATGTCAAGATCTAGAAGCTAGGGATACAGAAATAAACTCTGAGTAAAACTGGTCGGACTACGAGAAACCTATGCCTTAGCAGCTACGGCGCCTTTGCTCACTAGCATGATCAGAGTTTGCTCACCCGCACCCCGAGCTTTACGGCCTTGACAATGGAAAGGGTCGAAACACGCTAACCTTTTTATACAGAAAGGGGAGAAGGGCTAAAAATCTGTTAGGCTATAACAGAATTCAAGAGCTTGTCCATTTATTGGAAGTTCGTAGCCTGGCTTATCTGTCTAACTAAATTCTTGCACGGGATGTTCTCATCCTCTGTTTTCATAGGTAAGTCCTATCCCAGCGGGTCATACAAATCGACCGGACAGCTTAGCTGCTACCGAGCGACGGGTTGGGAGCAGCAGGATGCCCCACGAGGGTTATGCCGACCACGTCACGAACGATGGACCTAGATTCTGCTCAAACATATCTAGTAAGTGCTCCATGAACCCGTCACTCATGCCATCGAGGTAATTCCTGTGCCAGTGGGCCACCCTTACTTTACTCACAATTATTTCGCTATCGAGCCCTCGACCCTAGCAACAGCAAGGGGTCGAGCCTCGCTCGGGGGCTGGCAAGAATATCTGTTCACTAGACATTCTTTATGCTTGACCCCTTCTCACGTTAAAAAACTAGAAGCAAGGTGTGCGAAAACAAACTCTAAGAAAAACTAGTCAGACCGCTAGAAACCTATGTCCCAGCGGCTACGGCGTTTTTGTTCACCAGCGTGATCAGAGTTTTTATCTGCGCACCCTGAGCTTTAGCCTCCTCCTTCCCCGGAAGGGTTTGGAGGGGCCTACCTATGGAATCTCCTCCAAGGAGAGGCCCGCAGGTCGCCCAAGTCCATCGAATGGCTCAGGCCATTGCTAAGAGACGGGTAGGAAAAAACAGGATGCTCCATGCAGGTTACGCCAACTCTGTCATGAACGACGGACCTAGACCCTGCACTGGCATATTCTGGTAAGAGTTCCTCGAACCCGTCACTCGAGCCATCGAGGTAACTTTACCAACCCCCTCTTTACTTTTCCAATACATGAACATTCATTCCACCATTCTCATGCATGCATTCATACATTCATTCATACATTCATCCATACATTCATATCATACATCCAAGCATTGCATATGTAGTTATTGCATCACAACACTTCGCGTCGCGTCACGAAGCGATAGTCGTCTCATTCGACATGAGTGGCGATCGATCGAGGTTCGAAGGCCAGCCCGCGAAGGGCTTGAGGCTGCCTCACGTTAAACAGAGCCAGAGGATAAAAACTTAGATGAGCCCCAGCGGCCTTGCCCAAACCCACTCAGAAGTGGACAGGGACATCTAGGCCTTTCTTGTTCGATCCTAACCTCAAGCCAAGCCCACAAAATCTCCATCGAGGAGAGGCCAGTGGGCCACCCAAGCCAATAGAATGGCTTAGGCATCTGCTGGGAGGCAGGTTAAGGAGCAGTGGAATGCCACATGAGGGCTATGCTGACCTCGTCAGTGAATGATGGACCCGAATTCCACTCGGACGTGCCCGTTAGTGAGCTCACCAAGCGTGACACTTGAGCCATCGAGGCAAGTGTCGTTAGCTCAGCCCCTCCGATTGCGAAAACCTAGGATGGGGTGACGTATGAAATCTGGCCGACCCCTACCAACCCCCCATGGGGCTCAAGTGCTTGAGCCGCCCGACCCAAAATCAGGAGACCGGGGTTCGAAGGCCGACCCGCAAAGAGTCTGAGGCCTCCTCACGTCGAACAGAGCTAGGGGAGAAAACACAGATGAGCCCCAATGGCCTTTGCCCGACCAGCTTGGAAGCGAACATGGTCATCTCAATCTTCTTGTTCGATCCTAACCTTGAGCCGAGCCCATAGAATCCCCATTGAGGGGTGGCCATCGGGTCACCAGAGACACTCTCCAGAACGGCTCGGGCATCTGCCGAGAGGTAGGTTAAGGAGCAGTGGAATGCCATGCAAGGGCCATGCCGACCCCATCATAAACGACGGACCCGGATTTCACTTGAACATGCCCGTTAGCAAGCTCACCGAGTGCGTCACTCAAGCCATCGAGGCAAGTGACATTAGCTCAACCCCTCCGGTTGCGGAAACCATAGACGGGGCGACGATCACAAAGACAAGATGACCCTCGACCAGACCCCTGCTACGCATAGGGGCTCAAGGAAAGTAGGACTCGCAAGGAGACCGAACGCTCGGTCGTAGAACAATGGCTTAGATCCTAGGGAGGAGGTACACACGAAAACAAGAGACACTTTTCTCCTATCAGTTTAGCTATCCTCTCCTCGATCTTTAGTGACACCTGACCCCAGCAATGGCAAGGGGTTGGGCCTCACCCAGGGGCTGATAAGGGTATATATACACCCTTTCTAAAATAGTCACCATGCCCGACCTCTTCCTCATGTTAAACCTAGTGGCAAGGTCTACGGAAACAAATGACTAAGCAAGGCTGGTCAGACTGCAAGAGACCTACGCCTCGGTGGCTATGGCATCTTTGCTCACCAGCATGATCAGAGTTTCCATCCTATACCTCGAGCTCTATGGTCTTAACAAACCGAAGGGTCGGAATGCATTAACCCCTTTTCACACATAAAAAGGGAGAAAAAACAAATTCAATCAAACAAAACGAAATGACGAGTTTGTTTTTACGATACACAAGGGTCAGCACTTGTCCGCTAATTACAATAATGATCATCCGACCTATCTGACTAACTAGCCCCTCCAGGGGAGAACTATGTCTTCTATCCTGTCCGCTAGGTCCTACGAAAGGGGAGCCACCGCTGCTTCCATCTCCTCTAGCTCATGGACTTCATAGCCCGACACAAAGCCGTGGCTCATCGCCTCCAGGTTGATGCTATCCCCGTAATGAGAACGAGCAATCACAAAGGATTGATTAACCTTGGCTTGAAGGGCATTCCTCTCGAGCTGGCGCACCCAAGCCATGATCTCGACAACACGGGCCGCGAGCGAGCTGGTCCCCTTCGACCGCACCACCTGAAGGTCATCGCAGACCACTTCTAGGGTGATGCTCAGGATACTGAGCTCATCGTTCTCTGCCTGAAGATTCCTCCTTGCCTTAGTGAGGTCCATAGCCAGCCCGATAGAGATGCTCTCGACCTCGCGCTCTTGGCAGGGCTAGTCACGCCCTCAGAGGGCCTGGTCGCACTCCTCGCAAGCCATGCCATGCTTCGAGTGGAGTCTCTCCATGGTCTGGAATAGCTCATCCAGCTCCTTGCACAGCCGGGCGACCGCCTTGGCATCCAGGTTCACCCTCTTCTACAGGGCCATGAGCTTCTCCTTGGCCCCCAGCTTCAGCTCCCTTTCCTGCTCAACCTCGGCTAGAAGGTCAAGGATCCGCTGGCGGGTCCCGACGTCCTTCTAGAGCAGCTCATCCCGCTCCTTCCTGACCATGGCGGCTTCCACGTTGTCCCGCCATGATCTCGCCGATAGGGCCTCGAACGCCCTCTCGGCCTCGTCAGCATGCCGACGGGCCTCGGCCACCCATGACCGAAGACTGCCCGCCTCCTTAGTGTGGGGAGTCAGCTCAGCCACCTTCTATTGGGCGGCAGCAAGCAGAGCCATCACCTCCCCACATAGCCATGCCTCCTCGATGAGGCAGTCCTAGGTTTCCTTCTGCTCACGAAGGAACCATGACTTCCCCCGACTACCAGAGATGAGGGACTGAAAGAAGACGATGGTCAGAATCATAGTTTTTAAGGCGTCGCCTAGGCGTCGCCTAGGCGACGACTAGTCGTCCGGGCGGATTTTCAAGCGCGGCGTCGCTGTCGCCGCACCGTCCCAGCGTATGGCGTCGCCTTGCGGTCGAAGGCGTCGCCTAGTCGTCGTCCTCGCTGAGGCGGACGCCGCGGACGTAAAAGGCGCGGGGAAAGAGCGGCGCCGCGCGCTCGAGCGGGCGGGAAAAGAATGGCGCGACGCCCTCGCGCGGGAAAAGCAGCAGCGCCGCGCCTACACCTCCCGCCAAAGCTCCCAATCCCCATCGCGTCTGAGAGAGCGAGAGAGGAGAGGGAAAGGAAGGAGAGAGGAAGAGAGGAGAGGGCGGCGACGCACCTCAAATCCGGCGGCGGCGGCGGCGCAGGCGACTGCCCCGCGCAAGTCCGTCCCAGCCGCGCGAGGCCGCCCGTCCGCGCGACTCTGCTCCGTCCGAGAGAGTGAGAGAGGGAGAGGGAGAGGGAAAGGAAGGAGAGAGGAAGAGAGAAGAGGGCGGTGGAGCACCTGAAATTCGGTGCCGGCGCCGCCGCAGGCGGCTGCCCCGCGCGACTCCGCCCCATCCGCACGACTCAGCTCGTCCGCGACTCCCGCCCCGTCCGCGACTCCCGCCCCGTCGCGACTGCTCCGTCCGCCGTCCGAAGGGCGAGAGGGAAACAGAGGAGAGAGGGGAAGAGAAGAGGTCGTCCCCAATCCCCACCTGATCTGCCCCTTGCCTTCGGTGCGTCCTTTTCTCCCTCCTTCCTCTGCTCTGCATCTCTTTCCTCTGCTCTGCTGCGTGGACTCTGTTCTGCATTTTCTTCCTCTGCTCTGCTCCTTCTCTGCTCCGCTGGTTGCTTGCTATCTGTGGCTGCTATGGACTAGCAGCACTAGTAATTAAGTTATGTTATGTCACTAGAGTCTAATTTGCTCCTATTGAGAGATGAGAGATTTCAAATTTGCTAGTTTGCTACTTTATGTTATGTCATGGTACTGTAGCAGCTCTATTTATTATGATATTATATGGTATGATTTGCTTCTGATTTCTAGTGGTATTATATATTAAGACGTTAGTAAGGCGTCGCCTCGCCTCGCGCCTTAAACGCCTAGGCGTCTGGAAGGGGGTCGGGCGCCGCACCTCGCCTTACCGCCTTAATAACTATGGTCAGAATACAAAAATATGCGGAGAAAGGAAAGGGCGAGAAGTAGGATCAAGCAAATACCTAGCCAGCGGGAATGACAACGTCGGCCAAGGCACCCCGGGCATGGTCCAAAGCTTCGAGCATGGACGCGACTTCCACGTCAAGGCTCTCCCGCTCCATGCTCTCAGCAGCGGCGTCGAGGGTGAAGAGTGTCGATGCCGGGTCCTGTGGATTTGTCCACCAGAGTAGGGGCTCGCCCTTCGCAGGCGAGTCACCGCCCACCGACGTCATGGCCAGAGACAACTCCCCGCCAGCTCCAAGCGCCGCCGAGCCCTCTCGCCACGACGTTCCCTCTAGGACACCCCCTCCGATGACGGAAGGGGTCAGCGGTACGAGCGCCAACCTCTCTCCTAGCACCACGACATCCAGGGACCCCTCAGCCGCGTCCCCCTCCGTCTAGCCCACGCCAGACTCCGTCGCTTGGGCTACCGATGGCGCAGGTCGCGCTGGTACCTCAGGCGTCACCATGATAGCCCGCAGTTGTGACCCGACACTAAGGGCACGGGCTCCGCCTCGCTCGACCCCCGAAGGTAGGCTTCACCTCGCCCAATGTCTAAGGGCAGGCTCTGCCTCGCCCGAGCCCTAAGGGAGGGCTCTGCCTCGCCTGACCCCCAAGGGAGGGCTCTGCCTCGCCCGACGTCTGAGGGCGGGCTTCGCCTCGCCCGACGTCTGAAGGCTAGCTCTGCCTCGCCCGATCCCTCGGGCACGACTCCTAACGGAAGCTCACGCCGCTGCTAGCCACTAGGGGCCAGAAAGTACAACCCAAGGTCAAACTTCTGGCATCGTGCAGGGAGCGGTCACGTCTCAACATGACCCGTCCCCCGCGACATGTCATTCTAGGGAACTCACATCGCCCATAGTGATGGACGCGTGGTCACTATGCTGACTACTCCCTGTATGGCCGCTGATCAGCACGTTGGTTCGCCACGCCGCCCGCCGGCATGGAGTGGGACGTCATGACCCGTTGACAACGCCAGGGCATGGCATCATCGGTGGATAGGCGCCCAGTGTGGAGCTGTCCCTGTCACCACCTGCCATGTCAGTGGGACCCGTGCAAAGGAAAAGAAAGGCCCGACGACCCTGAAGGACTTTCTCTCTCTCTCGTTCTCCTCTTTTCTCCCACTGTAACCCTGCTTTCCCTTGGCCTATAAAAGGAAAAGCAGGGCACCCCACTAAAGGGGATCAGATCAAAAACCACTAGCATCAAACCTCAAACACATAGCCGAGCAGCAACCGAGCTCTCGGTACCCATTCATTCTTTCCACCAGAGACTTGGGACATGTCCCTCTCTCGCCCATTTGTAACCCCTACTACGAACTTTTCAGTGCTAGTAACATGAGTATCAGCAACGAACTGGACGTAGGGACATTCCTTCTGAACCAGTATAAACCTCGTGTCCTCTTAGCACACCATCCGAGCCAGATGCGCAATATTAGAAATATACTCGTTGGTGTTTACTCGAAACACCGACACTGCTTCCAATGATGTCCACTAGAACCAAACAAATAATAAAGCAAGTGCGAATTCCATGTGAACTCCTTTCAAAACTCGTCCAAGCAGATAATGTTCTGAGTTGGTGCTCAGTATGTGACCCTAGCATGTTTACATATATACAAAATATGCATTACCTCTTTTTCGCTTAACAAATCACAAGAAGCAAATGCTACCTAGTTTCGTGAGAAATGATAAATGGCACTGGTTGTTTTGGAGAAATCCAACACCCAGATTTTCGAGGCATCCGTTCAATGTCCCGATTCACAGGCTCTTGTCGCCTGATTAGTTTGGTTAGGGTTTGGGGCTAGGTGGCCTTTCTTCTCCGACTGCAGTAGGTTTAGAAGAAAATTTTGGGAAGGACGGAACAACGGTTGTGGCGGACGCGGGGGCAGGAGCGGCGGGTGGCAAGGCGGCAGTGGCACCGCTAGCCAGGCGGTGGAGGAAAGCTGTTGGGTAGGGTAAGGGCAGAGGAGTCACGGTGATGCCCTAGCAAAGCGGCATTTGTGTTGGTGTGGTGGTGGAGGTAGATCCGCAGGTGGCGAGGAGCCACCGGAGTTGAGGCTAGCGGGCAGGGCAGGGGTGTTTTGTGCAGTGACACCATGAGCAAGCTGTGGAGATGATGAAGAAAGAGACCAAAGGTAGAACAAAAGAGAGGTGTGTTAGATCTTTGATCCAACAATTCAAAAATTTTGAGTGTCCAACCCCTTTAAAACACCCTACTTTTCAGTGGACACATCCAATGTTATATATTCATGTCCCACTAAGCTGATCAATTTTTCCAAGATTTCTTTATAAAACGTCAGGAGTCATCTCTAGGTTTCATACAAGTCTACCAGAAGGTGTTCTTTGTCTTTTAATAATGATGAGAATGGTTTTATGCTGAATCGATACTATCGCTTGGATCTTTCTGTGTTTCCAATTGTATGACCAAAATGTTTGAAAGTGCTACTTAACCCTCTTTCAAGACATGAAACCACATAATAATTTTTCTTGAAAGGAAAACGGTCAGGGTGGGCACATTTAAGTCAAAAACCGTTCAACAAACCTAGCCAAAACCGAGCCAAAGTGTTGGTTTTCGCTTCGGCTTCGGTTTTTATTGCCGAGAAGTTCGACTTCGGTTTCAGGGTCCAAGCCAACCAAAACACCGAGAAAACTGACCCTGAGAGCACTGAGCAGCAGAGCACAGGAGCCAACAGTCTACATAGCAACAGCGGCAATGGCCCAATATGACCCAACCCACCACCACACACATAAGGGTGCACAATGCTCTCCATTCACTGCCTCAGCTACACACTGTAGTGGTAGGGAGGGGGCGCGGCCGCATGGGGGCGGTAGCGCGGGGCCAACGTGTTGGCGGTCGCGCAACAACCAACTTTGTATTGGCACTTCGGCAAGGTGGGGTGCACGGAGCCGGCGAAGCCAGAAGTGTCTGCCGTAGCAGCGGGGCAGGGTTCAGAGGCAGCACGACTAGCAAGATCGTAGCGGTCAGCGTGGGACGCGACCATGGTCGACGCCTTAGCGGCGCATCTGCGCGACCGAGGCGGAGCGTGGCAATGCCACAAGCCCGCAACGAGCTCCGAGCTATGCCAGCGTCACTGCCAGAGTATCGGATTATTTGGTGGAACCGAAAACCAAACCGAAAAAACCGAAACCAATTATGTCAGTTTTTGCTGTTGTAATCAACCGATCAGTTGTTTGAAAACCGAAGTTTATAAAAATCGATTGAACCAAACCAAAGTCTCGGTCCAAACCGATTACCTAGTCTTAGAAAACAGAAGAGATTGCATATAATTTTAGTTTCATGTATAATTTTGATCATATTAAACTCAGATATGATTTAACAATGATATATGGTCAGGATCAATGATCAATGACTTGAAACTTCGTACTGAAATAGTTTAAGAAAATACACTTTGACAGAAACTAACAACAACAGGCTTAACATGAAGGATTCATCTGTTTTGACTGTCAAGAGGCAGCTTAGATAGATATCAGCGTGTCTTTGCTAACAGTGGCAAACTACAATAATCTTGAAAGATACCATGGACAGAATTAATTCATAACCGCTCTAATCACTGTTTACACTTTGATGAGCTATATACTGTACTAAATCCAAAAGTTTAAATGATTAGGCATACTGTGAGTAGCAGTTATGCACTATTATCTTTTAGGCACAAATCGGTATTCTGGCAGCCAATATATATGTGAAAATAAGAATTAAGTGATTACAGTATGCCTAATTGTTCACGAACCAGAAACAATTTATCAGAAAACACATAGAAGACGTATACCATAGGCAAGTCTTGCTTCCTCCTCCACACTAACTTGAGCTCATATGAATATATGAAAAACCTCACCTTTAACCTTCCTCGACCGTTGAGATACAATTTTTGCAAGTTTTTACTAGTAAAACATCTAAATTTAGAAACCGCAAACTAAATTCTTCTATCTATTCACAAACCACAAAAGGTCAGACGCTACTACTTTTTTATTGTTTCCTTCATAAAGTTCAGATAGTGCTACTTGGCAACCATCTTTAAGACTTGAAACTAGAACTGAATCTGAAATTGATATTCAGGAAAAGGACTATGGTATGCAATACAGAAAGTTTTAGTTCCATGTAGATGAATGGTGCATTAACCAAACATTAAATCAAATATGCCTGAAAATTACACCAAAACTGCTCAAGCAAATGAGAGATCGTCTACAACCACAATAGATCATAATGTCTTTTGCACCATTCAAACTTAAACAGCTCAACAGAAAAAGAAAAAAAAAACTGGACGTTTCGGTAGTCAATAACAGCACACTTAAGATGATGCAGCAACAACAACAACAACAACAAAGCATTTAAGTCCCAAACAAGTTAGGAAAGGCTAGAGTTGAAACCCAGCAGAAGCAATCAAGGTTCAGGCACGTGAATAGCTGTCTTCCAAGCACTCCTATCTAAGGCTAAGTCTTTGGGTATATTTCATCCTTCCAATAACAGCACACTTAAGATGATGGATCGTCCATTATGAAAGGTCTTACTTCGATGTGTTACATCAGAGATCAGCGGGTGCTCCTAACAAACGATCTGAAAAGAATGGCATCCATAGCATTCATAAGCAACTTCTGACTCGGCACTTGCACTTCAATGAGCTATGTGGTAGTAATAATTCCAAAGATTTAACTACAACAAGCTCCACATAAAAGCTTAAAGATATGCAAGAAATTAACAATCAAATTTCTTTTTCTAAAAAAATCTGAAACAAGGTAGGATGATTACAAGATCAACAGATTTATATGCATATCTAACAATGCACCAAGACAATGACATATTAAAATTTAGGTTTGGCTTTTCTGTGCCATATATTATGTTTGCTCTGCATAAATTTGTAATTAGTAGTTCATCCACAAGCCGAAACCAACTAAGCAAACATATCGAAGCTGCAAAGACAACGAAGGCCAAAGGATAAGCAAGGTCTGTACAATACCAGGAGTGTAGAAGCTCATGTAGGATAGGAAGTGCGGTAATAAGAACACAGACGTGTCAACCTTCCTCACTCGCTCTGACTTTAGATCCATCATGAACAACCCAACACACGTGCTGATGAAGATGACGCCCACACCCTCCGCGAAGCCACTCACAGATGCGTACGCCATGATCATCTTTTCCTCCACAGATGCATACGCCATGGTTATCATTTTCTCTAGATCAATAACCCTGCATCGTACCCATTCCGCAGTTCCCTCTGAACTCACCCTTATCGACCACAGATGAAGTCTGGAATCCTCAATGGCAGCAAATCCTAAAGAACCATCCTCCATCACCATAAGCACGAAGTCGCCGTCCATTGTCGGTGGCTTGGGCTTAACCACAGCTAAGAAATTATTGGCCGAGTCATACTTGACAATTGTAGCAGCCGGCGGAAGTGCGAAGTAGATTTCGTCTCCAATGAGGGGGCCACGGTGGTACACCACATGACCACGGTACGGTGGTGCTCCGGATCAGGAGCAGTGTCGAGAGTGACTGGTGCCCTCCACGCGCCTAACTCCGATGAGTACATGGCCGCCGACATGGTAGTTTCCGAGTGGTCGTCGGTGAACATGATGACCACACAGAAGGGGCCGCCGCGGCAGTCGAGGTGATGGCAGCCAGCGGCAGCGCAGAACACGGCGGTGGCATTGTACCCCTTCCAATGGATTTCGAATTCCGGCTGGGGTACGCAATGGCGGTCACCCGTAACTGGGTCACAGACATGGAAATCCTCACCCATGTTCTCAAGATCGCGGATCAGGACGCGGCCGTGGCGGCAGTCGAAGGGCCAGGGAAACGCAAAGGGTGCGTCGGACTCCGGGATGGGCAAGGCGGGCACTGCTGTGGTGGGGACGAAGCGGGGACCCTGACCTGTGTCGATTTCTCTCTCTCCGTCGATGAGGCCGAGGAGAGGAGGGGCTCCGTGGAAGTCGCGGTACCGGCGGAGGAAGGCGGGGTCGGAGAGGGTGCGGAGCCATGGCTTACAGACGAGGGCGGCGCGGAAGAGCCACTGGGGCTCGTCCGGCGGGAGACGGAGCAGGATCTCGGAGATGACGTCGTCGACCAGCTCATGCGGCGGCGGCGGCGCTGCCGCCATTGCGTACTAGCCGGTTCGCGAGGGAGAAGTAGAAGTGGGTTCGACTTTGGTTGTCGGCTTCGGTTTCAGGGTCCAAGCCAACCAAAACACCGAGAAAACTGACCCTGAGAGCACTGAGCAGCAGAGCACAGGAGCCAACAGTCTACATAGCAACAGCGGCAATGGCCCAATATGACCCAACCCACCACCACACACATAAGGGTGCACAATGCTCTCCATTCACTGCCTCAGCTACGCATTGTAGTGGTAGGGAGGGGGCGCGGCCGCATGGGGGCGGTAGCGCGGGGCCAACGTGTTGGCGGTCGCGCAACAACCAACTTTGTATTGGCACTTCGGCAAGGTGGGGTGCACGGAGCCGGCGAAGCCAGAAGTGTCTGCCGTAGCAGCGGGGCAGGGTTCAGAGGCAGCACGACTAGCAAGATCGTAGCGGTCAGCATGGGACGCGACCATGGTCGACGCCTTAGCAGCGCATCTGCGCGACTGAGGCGGAGCGTGGCAATGCCACAAGCCCGCAACGAGCTCCGAGCTATGCCAGCGTCACCGCCAGAGTATCAGATTATTTGGTGGAACCAGAAACCAAACTGAAAAAACCGAAACCAATTATGTCAGTTTTTGCTGTTGTAATCAACCGATCAGTTGTTTGAAAACCGAAGTTTATAAAAATCGATTGAACCAAACCAAAGTCTCGGTCCAAACCGATTACCTAGTCTTAGAAAACAGAAGAGATTGCATATAATTTTAGTTTCATGTATAATTTTGATCATATTAAACTCAGATATGATTTAACAATGATATATGGTCAGGATCAATGATCAATGACTTGAAACTTCGTACTGAAATAGTTTAAGAAAATACACTTTGACAGAAACTAACAACAACAGGCTTAACATGAAGGATTCATCTGTTTTGACTGTCAAGAGGCAGCTTAGATAGATATCAGCGTGTCTTTGCTAACAGTGGCAAACTACAATAATCTTGAACTATATACTGTACTAAATCCAAAAGTTTAAATGATTAGGCATACTGTGAGTAGCAGTTAGGCACTATTATCATTTAGGCACAAATCGGTATTCTGGCAACCAATATATATGTGAAAATAAGAATTAAGTGATTACAGTATGCCTAATTGTTCACGAACCAGAAACAATTTATCAGAAAACACATAGAAGACGTATACCATAGGCAAGTCTTGCTTCCTCCTCCACACTAACTTGAGCTCATATGAATATATGAAAAACCTCACCTTTAACCTTCCTCGACCATTGAGATACAATTTTTGCAAGTTTTTACTAGTAAAACATCTAAACTTAGAAACCGCAAACTAAATTCTTCTATCTATTCACAAACCACAAAAGGTCAGACGCTACTACTTTTTTATTGTTTCCTTCATGAAGTTCAGATAGTGCTACTTGGCAACCATCTTTAAGAATTGAAACTAGAACTGAATCTGAAATTGATATTCAGGAAAAGGACTATGGTATGCAATACAGAAAGTTTTAGTTCCATGTAGATGAATGGTGCATTAACCTAACATTAAATCAAATATGCCTGAAAATTACACCAAAACTGCTCAAGCAAATGAGAGATCGTCTACAACCACAATAGATCATAATGTCTTTTGCACCATTCAAACTTAAACAGCTCAACAGAAAAAGAAAAAAAAACTGGACGTTTTGGTAGTCAATAACAGCACACTTAAGATGATGGATCGTCCATTATGAAAGGTCTTGCTTCGATGTGTTACATCAGAGATCAGCGGGTGCTCCTAACAAACGATCTGAAAAGAATGACATCCATAGCATTCATAAGCAACTTCTGACTCGGCACTTGCACTTCAATGAGCTATGTGGTAGTAATAATTCCAAAGATTTAACTACAACAAGCTCCACATAAAAGCTTAAAGATATGCAAGAAATTAACAATCAAATTTCTTTTTCTAAAAAAATCTGAAACAAGGTAGGATGATTACAAGATCAACAGATTTATATGCGTATCTAACAATGCACCAAGATAATGACATATTAAAATTTAGGTTTGGCTTTTCTGTGCCATATATTATGTTTGCTCTGCATAAATTTGTAATTAGTAGTTCATCCACAAGCCAAAACCAACTAAGCAAACATATCGAAGCTGCAAAGACAACGAAGGTGTTGGAGCTTAGGGACCTAAGAGAGTAGGAGTGGAAGACGAGAGGCCTGGGCTTGAAACCCCGGCGACGAACTGGCGGCGCCGTGCTCGGCGCCTAGCTGGAAGCTTGATGACAATAGGAGATCGTGAACAGTAACACCCGAGGGCCCAAGGTGAGATAAACTCAATCTCAGGCTATCCTTTATTCCTTTAGATTGTTTGATACTTATAACAACTCAATAACAAACCTTTCCTAAATCTAAGGGCTGACAGCCCTGACTCAACAAACTCCAAACCAACTAGGCCGGACTCTTAATAACTAACTCCTACAGACCTGGCTGTGGCCCAAACCGGCTCCCATGCCTTGCCCTGGTGGCTGGCCGCACCCTAGTGCCTGGCCCGACCCCTGCTACCTTAGCCACTCATCTTGTTACGGCGGTGGTATACCTTTCCCACCATAACAAAAGGCCAAAGGATAAGCAAGGTCTGTACGATACCAGGAGTGTAGAAGCTCATGTAGGATAGGAAGTGCGGTAATAAGAACACAGACGTGTCAACCTTCCTCACTCGCTCTGACTTTAGCTCCATCATGAACGACCCAACACACGTGCTGATGAAGATGACGCCCACACCCTCCGCGAAGCCACTCACAGATGCGTACGCCATGATCGTCTTTTCCTCCACAGATGCATACGCCATGGTTATCATTTTCTCTAGATCAATAACCCTGCATCGTACCCATTCCGCAGTTCCCTCTGAACTCACCCTTATCGACCACAGATGAAGTCTGGAATCCTCAATGGCAGCAAATCCTAAAGAACCATCCTCCATCACCATAAGCACGAAGTCGCCGTCCATTGTCGGTGGCTTGGGCTTAACCACAGCTAAGAAATTATTGGCCGAGTCATACTTGACAATTGTAGCAGCCGGCGGAAGTGCGAAGTAGATTTCGTCTCCAATGAGGGGACCACGGTGGTACACCACATGACCACGGTGGTGCTCCGGATCAGGAGCAGTGTCGAGAGTGACTGGTGCCCTCCACGCGCCTAACTCCGATGAGTACATGGCCGCCGACATGGTAGTTTCCGAGTGGTCGTCGGTGAACATGATGACCACACAGAAGGGGCCGCCGCGGCAGTCGAGGTGATGGCAGCCAGCGGCAGCGCAGAACACGGCGGTGGCATTGTACCCCTTCCAATGGATTTCGAATTCCGGCTGGGGTACGCAATGGCGGTCACCCGTAACTGGGTCACAGACATGGAAATCCTCACCCATGTTCTCAAGATCGCGGATCAGGACGCGGCCGTGGCGGCAGTCGAAGGGCCAGGGAAACGCAAAGGGTGCGTCGGACTCCGGGATGGGCAAGGCGGGCACTGCTGTGGTGGGGACGAAGCGGGGACCCTGACCTGTGTCGATTTCTCTCTCTCCGTCGATGAGGCCGAGGAGAGGAGGGGCTCCGTGGAAGTCGCGGTACCGGCGGAGGAAGGCGGGGTCGGAGAGGGTGCGGAGCCATGGCTTACAGACGAGGGCGGCGCGGAAGAGCCACTGGGGCTCGTCCGGCGGGAGACGGAGCAGGATCTCGGAGATGACGTCGTCGACCAGCTCATGCGGCGGTGGCGGCGCTGCCGCCATTGCGTACTAGCCGGTTCTAGGAGGAATCGATTGGAAGAGGCAAACATGAGGGAGAAGTAGAAGTGGGTTCGGTTCGTACGTCGTCCAGGCCCACCGCACCGGATAAGTTGCATCTATCCGACCCGCTTCTTTTATTCCCAAACAAAATGGCGTGTCCATCTCAGTTTGTTTGTAGTTTTTTTTTTTTTTTTTTTTTTTTTGGTGTGGCTAAGCGCCCGCGGACATCCGAACGGTCATTGGCATCCGAACCCCGGCGCCTGCTGCTCCATTTCCCTCCGACGCCCGCGTCTGGGAAGCTCCACGCCCACGTGCACGCGGGGCCGAACGTCCCTGCCTCCATCCACCTCCGACGTTGCGTTCGGCTGGCTGCCGGCCGTAGCTCCGCGCGCTCTCCGGCCACCGCTCCGCTGCGGCAGGCTGGAGGCTGCCCTCGCCCGTGCGTGTAGGCAACCCAGCGGTGAGGGAGCCTTCTCGAGGACCTGATGTTCTTCGCGGTAACCTATCTTCTATTTTTATAGCATACGAAACACTTGCAACATACGTCTCGAAACTGATAAAACATTTGAAACATATGTTTGAAATATAAATATAAATATAAATATATATATACACACATATACTGTTCTGTAGCTGGCCGCAGAATAAGTTATTGTGTGGCCACTTTGAGTTACGATAATTACTATACTAATTTACGAGATTACAGTAACTCCCTCATAAGTGATTTACTATAGCATTATGTAAGTATCATCTTGAATTATAGTAACCCATGTATCGTAAATGTGTATTGTCATTATCGTAAATTGGTACAAACATTATCGTAAATTAAGGTGACCATAGAATAAGTTATTCTGTAGCCAGCCGTAGAATAGCCTTACCGTGTGTGTGTATATATATATACAACATCTAGATAAAACACTTGTAACATACGTTTGAAGTGTTAATACGCTTGAAACATACGTGTATAGCCATAATAAGATATGCAACATCCATATGAAACTAACACTTGAGACATATGTGTGAAACACATAAACACGTGAAATATAGGCTTGTAACATACGTATATAACAATTGCAACATACGTAATATCCCAGATCTACTTTTGCAACACCCAGATGAAACACTTGAAACATAAGTCTAAAACGCCTGAAACAGTTGAAACACAGCGTCGCCGGCGGCCATGGCCTACCTGGTGGGAAACTGTGGTAGCAAGCAAGCTTGGGTCAGGGGGGCATCGAGAACAACGGCCCAACATACGCCCAGGCGCAGGCCTCCCCTTCCTGCCGCGATGTCTTCGGCCGGCCACGGGAGTTGATGTCCGGACTAGCGATAACCTCCTCCTGGTGTCGCGGGGGTGTGGTGAACGTCTTGGCCGCGACGGGCAAGGTAGACTCAGGTCCGGTGGGGATGTGGTGCGGCGTGGCGGGGGATGGGGCGCAGCACAGGATGGGGGCGCACGTGCCATGACAGCCAGGTGGAGTGGGGCGGACGTTCGGCGGCACGGCGCGGTGAAGCCGTGATGGCACGACGGAGTCGGGAACTTTTGTTTTTACATGAGAGGTGGGTGCGGCAGAGTTTTTGAGAGAGGCGGGCGAAACAGAGTGGGAAGCCATGCGCGGATGGGACGGACGCCCGTATCTAAGCGCTTCGGTTGTATTTTCCTGTGACCGTTTGTATTTTTTTCATGGCCTGTTTTTATCCTCCGATTCAATATTTTTTCATCTTTTCCAACTCGACTACGCCTATCGTCCGTTTTTTCTTCGCTTCGTGTCCGTACTTTTTGTTCCGTGTACGTATGTTTTTTTATGTTTTATATATGTTCCAAATACAAATAAAAATGGAGAAAAAAATACCTATAACTATGTCATGCACCAAAAAAAACACAAACAAGCAAGAACTAGCTGACTCGCATAGGCTGGTGAAGATTCGTCGGTGAGTCACCACGCTACAAACCGTTGTTGCTTGAGCATTCTCACTTTTCTACTCCCTCTGTTACAAATGACTCCTATAAGTAGTTTTAACCGGCGTATTTAGATAGAGGGCCAGCTAACCCGCTCTCTTCCTCGCCCCCCCCCCCCCCCCCCCCCGCGTCGTCACGTGGGTGACTCGGGCGGCGGCCCCGACCACACCGCCGCCGGCCTCCTCCCTCCCATCCCATCCCCTGCTGCTGCCAGAGCTTGCCGGCGGGTGCCCGCGTGGAGGCAATGAAGGCGGCGGCAGGGCCCTACACCCTCTTCCTCTGCTCTTTTTTCCCCCTCGCTCCCCCATGGCTGCGGGCTCCCATGGCCGGTGGTGGCGTGGCTGCGCGGGCTACCAGCAGATGCGCATAGGAGATGGCCAGATCCGTGCTCCTCCATTGCGGATCCGCGCTCTGCTCGTTCTCTTGCTCAGGCTTCCGCTTCTCCAATAGCGCCGGCGGCCACTCCTCCTCTACCACGTCTCTGGCTGGTTCGGATGGCCAGCGGGGCGGATCCAGCCTCCCCAGGACCGGATCCGCCGTCCACACCTCCGGATCTGGCGTCCTCGCACGTGTGGTGAGGTATGGCGGCAGCTGCGGAGTAGCGGCCGGGTGGTGCACAGTGGCAGTTCTCAGCCCAGCCGCGGCGGCCAAACAGCTCGTGCTAGCGGCCGACTGCCCAGCCCCGGTCTCTCTTCGGCGGCGGCAGGGCATATGCGGCCGGACAGCGCGTGGCCGCGGCTGGCTTACGCATGCGGGCGGTGGCGGCTGGCGGCCTGGCCTGCGGACACGGCGCCCAGCCAGCTCGCGCCCCAGGCTGGCTGCCCAACCTGCAGTGGCCAGCCCGACGACCGGCTGGCACTCCGGTTGGTGGCCTGGCCTACGGCCATGGCAGCCACATCACGTGGCCACGTTGGGCGGAGCGGCCGACCAAGACAGCGAATGGCGGCCAGGTGCGGTGGCGTGGACGGCGCGCGGCAGCGAAGGGTGGCCAGCTTCTCTGTCGTCGATCCGGTGGACCGATGCTAGGGCGTATGAGGGGCTGCTGTCCAGGCACAGGATGCTTGACAGTGCGCGCCTCCCATCGTCGCGGACGAGTCCGGTAATGGCTCTGCGAGATGTGGTGGCGACTGGCGGTGCCAGTGTGTGCCTCACATCGTTGCGGGCGAGTCCAAACGACTCCACGAAGTGTGGCGGCGACAGGCACTGCCGTTGCGCGCCTCCCATGGTCGTGGCTCCGCGAAGTGTGGCGGTGACTAGCACTGCTGGTGCGCGCCTCCCATTATCATGGGCGAGTCAGAATGGCTCCGCAAAGTATGGCGGCGACTGGCACTGCCGGTGCACACCCCCTATTGTCGCGGGCGAGTCCGTAAGGCTCTGCAAAGTGTGGCGGCGAGTGGCATTGATGGTGCACACCTCCCATCGTCGCGGGCGAGTCCGAATGGCTTCGCGAAGTGTGGCAGCGATCGGCACCACGCCCCCTTGAAAGGTCCTAATGGATCGAGGGGGTGAATAGCATATAAAAATTTCTACATTAATACTAAGCAAAGTGGTTAGACAAATATGAGCCAAAGCAATTCTTACGTTAGCCTACTAAAAATGCAAGCCACCTATCCACAATTCTAGTTGCTATGATCTCTATTTCACACACAAAAGGCTATGTCACTACCACTAAGTTAGTGAGCTCTCAAAAACTAACTAAAGAGCCTCACTAACCACTAGACAAGACACACAAGCTTGTTCTCAAAACTAATTACACTAAAGAGCTTAGTTACACTAGCAATGTAAGTGCAAGAGTGAGATAGTGAAGATATACCGCCGTGGCAAGAGACAATCAATCAATCACAATGAATACCAATGAAATCCTCGGAGACAAGATAACACAATGATTTTTCACCGAGGTTCACTTGCTTGCTCAAGCAAGTCCCCGTTGTGGCGATTCACTCACTTGGAGGTTCACACGCTAATAGGCATCACACGCCTAACCCACAATCGGGTGCCGCACAGCTAACATAAGATGAGGATCCACAAGCCACGAGCAATCCACTAGAGCACCTTTTGGCTCTCCGTAGGGGAAAGGTCAAGAATCCCTCACAATCACCACGATCGGAGTCAGAGACAATCACCTTCCTCCGCTCGACGATCCTTGCTACACCAAGCCCTCTAGGTGGCTCCAACCACCAACAAAAACAAGCAAAATCCACAGCGAAACACAATCATCAAGTGCCTCTAGATGCAATCACTCAAGCAATGCACTTGGATTCACTCTCAATCTCACAAAGATGATGAATCAATGATGTAGATGAGTGGGAGGGCTTTCGCTTAGCTCACTAGGTTGCTATGTCAATGAAAATGGCCAAGAGAGTGAGCAAGAGCCGGCCATGGAGCTACTGAGCAAGAGCAGACACGGGCCGTCGGACCGTCCGACACCAGGGTCTGATGCCGGCCACAACCAACCACGCATTGCCACATAACCACGTTCAAACAAAATCGACCGTTGTCGCCAATGGTCGCCTGCCGCGCGCTGATCAGAGCCTCGGACCCGGTCGTCGGACCTGCCGTCGGACTCCACACAGGGAGGATCCGACGCGGTCTAGTAAGGTATGGAGAGGGTAAAAACCCTCGGACGTCGGTCCGACGCTATCTGTCGGACCCCAGGGGGAGGCCAACGCTACCATGTGTCGTGTCCTCGTGTGCATCACCAAAGACCGCACGATGAACAATCCTCTCAACCTGTCCAACGCCTGTCAACACTACACAAAGAGGTTCCAGAGCCGTCGGACCGAGTCCGACCCCTAGCTGTCAGACCTAGGCAAGTCCGACGCTCCCTACGAATGCTCATAGGCCGCCATGTCAGCACCCCACCTAGGGTTAGCCGTCAGACCCGGGGAACAGCCGGTCCGACGCTCTGAGAAGCAGGGTCTGACGCCCCTGGCTTCACCCTTTTCAAGCGCGAACACTTCACCCTTGCTTAAATGTGCCAACCACCAAGTGTATCAACTTATGCACGTGTGTTACCATATTTTCACAAGCATTTTCAAGGGTGTTAGCACTCACTAGAATCTAAATGCATATGCAATGAGTTAGAACATCTAGTGGCACTTTCATAACCGCATTTCACGTCGAGTTTCACTCCTCTTAATAGTACGGCTATCTATATGTCGGTGTTTTGGACCGGCGGGCCCTCAACCAACTAGTGAAAATGCACTGCGTGCCCCTAATCCCGGATGGTGATGCAAAGAGACACAAGGTTTATACTGGTTCAGACAATAGGCGCCCTACGTTCAGTCTGAGAGATCGATCTTGTATTCCTTGCACCGAAGTGCTTGTAGTAGGGGGTTACAAGCTGGGCGAGAGAGGGAGCTAGTCCCAGGTCTCTGCGTGGAGCGGCGTGGGCTGCTTGAGATGTTGCTATCAGGCAGCGGGGGAGCGTGTGAGAGTGTTCGTCCGTCTATGCACCTCTGTGTTCGCCTATGCGTGTGCGCGTCTATCTCCCTCCCTCCCCCTAGGAACAACCCCGGTCACTCCCTTTTATAGTTGAAGGGGGGGACAGGGGCGATACATGTGCTCGTTATGCGACGGTTCGTGAGCGGAGGTGGTATGCCCAGCCCTGTGGCTTGTCAATGTGGCGGCATGGTCGATGGAGCGGTCTTATCCTTGATATACTGGAGCGACGCGCTGGTCACGCCCGATCCTGTGCGACATGGGAGCTCCTGTGGCTTAGCGCAAGGTATGGTGTGTACTACAGACGACGTGCTGGTCACTGTATGTTGACGATGTAGAGAGCCGAGGCCTAGTCAGTGCCGAGGCCGAACCATTATGGGGGGCTCGGCGGGCACGAATCCCGAGGCTACCGAGACCCCGAAGCGGATAGCCGAGGCTCGGAGGGAGCAGCTGGTCCTGTACACTGATTCTGAGGCTACAGGGACCCGGACCTGACTCTCCACGCCGTGCCGTCCTTGGAGCAGGTGGGGTTAGGCAGCATAGTGCCGCATGGGTGTCCATCATGGGCACAGTGCCGAGCACAGCGGCCGGTAACCCCTGCCCCGTCCTGTCCCGGACGGCATGGCGTCGATGTGACTTACATCTCATCGGCCACTCCGCTATGTCGAGCCATCGTTCGGCTGATATCGTGGGAGCGGTTGAACGCGTTAGTTGGACGTGATGTCCTGTTGGAGAAGTTGGTCAAGGCGGAGGCGACGGGGTTGTTGCCGAGCCAACCTCGAGCGAGGCGGAGAATCAGCACCTCGTCTGAGCCTTGCGTGCGGGGCCTCGAGCGAGGCAAAGAATCAGCACCTCGTCCGAGCCTTTCGTGCGGGGCCTCGAGCGAGGCGGAGAATCAGCACCTCATCCGATTCTCTAGTGGGTCCCAGGGCCGTTTGATTGGCCCCGGGGGCTCGATGCCTCCCTTCGGTGGGATCCCATTCAGAGACCTCCCTGCTGGTCTTGGACATGACTTAGGGCATCCCGAGCGATCGCTTGCTCGGGCATCGGCCATGTACGGGCTCGCCCATAGTCATCCCTGACTCTGTTGTCCTGGGGCGGTTGTCGAGACCCTCGGGGACCTAGCCTTTGAACCCCTAGACCGTAATGGGCTCGGTGCCCAGTTCCTTCGTCTGAAAGGAATCGGGTGGGGGATATTCCCCTCCCATCGGCTGACAACGGCAGGTGCGCCTTTTGAGGCGGTTTCTCAGGGAGATGGAACGGCGCTTGCCGTCACTATAGTCGGATGCGACGCGATGTCAGCGGATGGGACATTACTGTGCGTGCACGATTAATAAGGGAAAGGTGGGCGCGTGGGCGGTTTAATCGGATCCAGATTAACTACGCCAGATCTGAGGGAAACTTCCCCGGTTTTGTCGCCTGTCCATTTCGCCCCCCTCCCGCATAAATACGTGACGAGCCTCGCCCCTCTCCTCCTTACCTTGCCTGCATTCGCCTTTTCTGCCCTCGAGCCGTCGCTAAGAACAGAGAGCGCCGAGGAGAAGGAGGGAGAAGGGGAAGGAAGAGAGAGAGAGAGAGGGATAGCAAGAGCTCGCCTTAACACCATAGCCGCATTCTCCACCACACCCATGGCCGGCGGTGCTGTTGTCATTCAGGCAGATCCTTGGGGTCCGTCCAACGTGTCCGTGGAGACGCTACAGTCGCTCGTCGATGACGGTCTTCTCCGCCCGATTACCGACCCCAACAGACTGGAGTGGATTGCTCCAGGGGGCGAGCTGGAGCCGAGGCCACACAATGGCTACATCATGAGCTTCGTGTCCTTCCACGAGCGTGGTCTCGGCCTGCCAGCGGACCAGTTCATGCGGGCGCTCCCGCACTACTATGGCGTGGAGCTCCACAACTTCAACCCCAACTCCATCGTGCAGGCGGCAATCTTTGTCGCCGTCTACGAGGGGTACCTGGGCATTGCTCCCCACTGGGAGCTGTGGCTCCACCTCTTCCGGGCGGGGCTCACCACCAAGCCAACGGGCATGACGGGCACGCGGAAGGCGATGAGGGCCGACGGCTGCACTCTCCAAGTGCGCCAAGACCAGTAGCTCCTCTACATCCTGGCCCAGCTCGCGTCGTCCAACCATCGCTGGTACAACAGCTGGTTCTACCACCGCAACGATGACGGTGGGCTTCCCCTCTATACCGGGCGGGTCATGGAGAGCCTGCCGGAGAAGTGGAGGTACGGCGTCCCGGTGGTCGAATAGCCCAAGCTGCAGCCACTCCTGGAGGGGCTGGAGAGGCTGCGTAGCCATAGCCTTACGGCGGCTGTGGTCGTGGCGGCCTTCCACCGCCGGAGGGTGCTGCCGCTGATGGCTCGGCGGCGGCGCCTGTTCAACATGACACCGGATGAGCCGATCGAGGGCATCTGGATGTCTGCCATCGCCCTCTCTGATGAGGAGATTCTACGTCGGGTGAGAGAGACGGTGGAGGGGCGGCTGAGGAGCGGTGGTCTGACCCCGTTCACGATATGCCCATCACAGGGGTACCTCTCTCTAGTAAGTCACGCGCCGCTGCGGCCCCCGAGGCCTCCTTGCTCCTCGCATTTTCCTGTTCCCTTATTTGTGTTTGTCGTTCCTATAGGGGATGAGGGATGTGCGAGCCTCCCCGCTGCCCGTTCTCGAGGACGCAGAGCAGTGGGCGGTGAACAGGGCGCATGCCGAGGCACAAAAGAAGCGGAAGGACGCCAAGGTGGCAAGGCGCAAGAGGAAGAACCTTGAGCGCAAAGAGCTGGAGAAGCATCGCCGGCAGCAGAGGCACGATGGTCTCCCGGTGGAGTCGTCTCCATCACCGTCGTTGTCGGCTTCCTTGAGCGATGACAATGAGAGCGAGGTGGGGCAGGGTACCCTAGACCATCTCCCTGACGTCAGGGGGACGGCGCTCGGGGCGTCGGCGAGCAGCCCAGCGTTTCTAGGAGGAGAGGCCAATGCACCCGAGGCACGGGCATTAGGGAAGCGCGCCGTCAGCCCGGTGGGCTCGACGGCAGAGGTGGAGCAGGCGACGGCAGGGGCGGCACAACCACCTCCGTAGAGGGTCGAGGGGGCGCCGGAGTCCGGCGAAGCCCGGCCAGCACCGGCGGACACGGAGGCCGTGCCACCACCGCGACCACCGCCATTGCAGAGGAGGAGGGACACAGTGCCGAAGCGGCCGTATCCCCGTTCGAGGTGAGTGTTTTGTCGGTGGAGTTACAGCATTTCCTACTCGTTCTTTGGCCATATGCTAACCCTATGAGCGCTTTGTCTTCAGCCGGAAGCGTCATGCGGAGGCGCCTGCCTTGGCGCCATGTAAGGCTCTCAAGGTGAGCACCAGCTCCCCCGCCCAAGGAGAGGCTACCGAGGGGGCCATGAAGCAAGCGGGGGAGGAGGCGCCTATGTCCCGCGAGGCCGAGACCCGTGCGTTAGATGAAGCCGAGGCGCCCCTAGTCGCTGAGGCCACCGAGGGCAAGGCCGAGGCCCCTAGGACCTCCGAGGCCGAAGCGATGGAGGCCGGGGCCCTCAGGGCTTCGGAGGCCGAAGTGGCTGGTGTCGGGGCTCCCCGGGCTGCCGGGGTCGAGGCGGTGGAGGCCAGTTTGGGCATGGTGGAGCCGGCGGGCCAGGATGCGGAGATCGGGGTGAGGCAAGCCTCAGTACCACCCCCGATCCAAGACCTGCCGCCATCGCAGGAGAGCGCCTGGGAAGCGGAGGTCCATTGGATCTCCTCTGATGATACTTCCCGGGGGAAGGAGGTGGCAGATGCCGAGGTGGCCAGCACCGTGGAGCAGCCAGCTTCGACTTCTGGCGAGGGAAGCTCGGCCCTCGTGCGGGTACAACCCGAGCCCCACAGGTGGGATCACCCGCGTGTATTGTGGTGGAGCCAAGACGACCCTGAGGAGGAGCCTCTGTTCGCCCTCGAGGACGCGACTGAGGGGGGGCGTTGGGGCTCCTTCGAGCAATTCCGCCAGCTGGCGGAGCGATCACTACGGACAGCGCTGTCCGTCATGGCTGACGATATGACCGGCGTTGCCCAAGTACGCGCCTTCTTTTCTCGTGCGGCGTCGTCTTTTTCCTGAGTTTTCTCGCAACGCTTGACGTCCGTTCTTCCTATCCAGGAGCTCGAGGCCCAGTCCCTCAGGAAGTCGTTATTCCTCTGGCAGGAGAGGGATGTCTGGGACCAGCTCCGGCAGCAGAAGGACTTGCTCGCCAATGCCAATGAGCTTCTGTTGGCACGGAGCGCGGAGGTGGAGGACCTCCACCTTCGCTGTGCTGATATGAAGGCTAAGGCGGCCATGGCTCGGGAGCAGGCCGCCCCTTTGGCGACGCAGATCAAGGAGCTAGAGGAGGAGCTGACTCGGGTGGCCGATGAGCGGGACACCTTTAGGTCCTAGGTTGAAGAAGCGACGGCCTCCACCAAAGCCATCGCTGGACAGCTGGGGACGGAGCAGGGCGCACACCTACTGACGAAAGACGCCCTGGCGGAGGCCCTCAAGGTGGCCGAGGCCTCCCGGGCTGAGGCTTTAGTTTGGAAGGGAAAGGCCGAGGGCGAGTCCTGTTCCCCTTGTTTTATTTGTTTTTCTTGCGTTCGACCCCTAACTCCCCGACGTGATGTAGAGCTGGAGAAGGAGGCTTCTAGGGCGACCGAGGCCTCTCGGGTCGAGGTCCAGCGCTAGAAAGAGAAAGCCGAGGCCTCTCGGGTCGAGGTCCAGCGCTGGAAAGAGAAAGCCGAGGGTGAGTCCCGTAGCCCCTCGCCCCTATTTGGCTTATTTTTCTTTTGTGCTTAATCCCATCTTGCTTGTCTTGGCGTAGGGTTGGAGAAGGAGGTCTTTCGGGCAGCTGAGGCCTCTGTTGAAGTGTAGGCGGTGCTCGAGGCCGAGATTAGGGAGCACACCGCACTGCAGAGCGCCGTCCATACTGTCTGCAAGGCCCTAGAGGTTGGGGGCCAAGTCGGGCAGCTCCCTTGGGAGCCGCCTGATCGCGTTGAGCGGCCAAGTGCGCGAGCGACTCTGGGGGGCGTTGCACACGGGCGTCAAGCGCACCTTGGTCATCGTCTCCTCGCACTATGCCGGCATCGACCTCGAGGCCGTCAGTGACGACTACGTCTTGGCTGAGGATCACGAGGAGGCCGATGCGGAGGTCACGAAGCTGATGGAGGCGACTGAGGGCCCCGGCACAGCACTGGCCAAGCTGTTCAAAGAGGAGGTGGTTCCTCCCACGCCGTCCGCCGACGCTAGAGACCCTGAGCCTTGACCTGGGCCAAAGGGGCCATGTAAACAGATTAGGATTGTTATCGTACCATGACGCTTGTGGCCATCGAGGCCTTTTTAAAGTACTTATGCGTCTATGCTTTTTAATCATTTTTATTGTATTTCCGCGCCTCTACCCTCTGTCTTGTCTCTACACACATCACTTGCGAAAAACTTCCTCGGAGCCTAAGCTACCCCTCGGGCAAAAGGTGGTGAGGGAGTTGCCGTAGCCCAGAGGCATAGGCCGTTCTCGTGGCTCAGCTGGCCTTTTGGTCTTGAGATAGACTTTCGGTCCTTAGGTTTTTTACAATCGATTTGTGAGAGCATGCTAGAGAGTTTGGTGTAGAAATTTATTCGAAAAACGATTAAAAATGGTGCTTGGGACTTAGGGGGGTTCCCCCCTTCTAGCCCCCGAGGGAGGCTCGGTTCTGCAGAGGCAGAGCTGAGTCTTGTTCGAGCCCCGCGGTGGGCACCTCTGTAGAGGTAGAGCTGAGTCTCCCTTGTAGCGTTATCGTAACGCTGATCCCCCATCGATAGGTTCGGGGGGGGGGTTCTCAAAAAATTAGAATAACTAAAGAACGCTTCTTTATTGTATTTCGAGAAACAATGTATACAATGCTTGGAAATTTAAGGGTAGAAGCAACGTAGCTATTCTATGTTCCAAGCGTTGGTGAGGATTTCGCCCTTCTCATTGGCTAGCTTGTAGGTCCCAGGCTTTAGCACTTGGGCGACGATGTACGGCCCTTCCCATGGCGGGGTCAGCTTGTGGCGGCCCCTGTTGCTCTGCCTCAGCCTCGGCACCAGGTTGCCCACCTTCAGGTCTCAGCTTCAAATGCGCCAGGCTTGATAGCGTCGTAGGGCTTGCTTGTACTTGGCTAAATGTAGCAGCGCAACATCTCGGGCTTCCTCCAGTTGGTCGAGGGCGTCCTCGCAGGCAGTGCGGTTGCTTTGCTCGTTGTAGGCCTGTAGCCTCGGGGAACCGTACTCCAAGTCAGTGGGGAGGATGGTCTCGGCTCCATAGACTAGGAAGAACGGTGTGAACCCTGTGGCTCAGCTCGGAGTGTTCCTCAGGCTCTAGATGACCGACAGGAGTTCGGCAAGCCATTTCTTGCCAAATTTCTTCAACCGGTTGTATATTCTCGGCTTGAGGCCCTGTAGGATCATGTCGTTGGCACGTTCTACTTGGCCATTTGTCCTAGGGTGTCCTATGGCCGACCAGGCCACATGGATGTGGTGGTCATCGCAGAACGTTAGGAACTTGTGGCCGGTGAATTGTGTCCCATTGTCAGTGATGATGGTGTTTGGAACCCTAAACATGTGGATGATATCAGTGAAGAACAACACCGCTTGCTCAGATTTGATTCGATTGATCAGACGAGCCTTGATCCACTTGGAGAACTTATCGATCGCTACCAGCAAATGAGTATAGCCCCCAGGGGCCTTTTGTAGAGGCCCAACCATGTCGAGTCCCCATAAGGCGAATGGCCATGTAATGGGGATGGTTTGGAGGGCTTGGGCCAGGAGGTGCGTCTGCCGCGCATAGTACTGACATCCCTCGTAGGAGCGTACCAGCTTGGTGGCGTCAGCAACCGCCATTGGCCAGTAGAACCCTTGGCGGAAGGCGTTTCCAACAAGCGTTCGAGGCACTGCATGGTGCCCGCAGGCTCCCGCGTGCAAGTCCCAAAGTAGGGCTTGGCCTACCTTGGCGGTGATGCATCGTTGGAGGACGCCAGATGGGCTTCGCCTGTACAACTCGCCATCGCTGAGGACATAAGTTTTGGCTCGTCACACAAGCCGTCGGGCTTTGGTCCTGTCTGTAGGAAGCTCTCCTCAAACAAGGTAATCAAGGAACGAGACTCGCCAGTCCATGCCCTGGTTGGCCTCAGGAGGCTCCGCGTTGATTTCCATGACCTCGGGCTCGGTCGAAGGGGTCTCGGCGACTGAGGGGGCCTTGGGCCCTGCGGTGGGCTCGACCAGTGGGCCCTCTCCCACCGCCGAGGCATAGTCGATGGAAGGCTTGTGGAGGTCTCTGGCGAAGATGTTCGGGGGGACCGGGCATCGTGTCGACGCCATCTTTGCCAGTTTGTCCGCGGCCTCATTGAATTTTCACGCAATGTGATTGAGTTCGAGACCGTCGAACTTGTCTTCTAAGCGACGCACCAACTTGTAGTACGCCTCCATTTTGGGGTCATGGCAGTTTGACTCTTTCATCACTTGATCGACGACGAGCTGCGAATCGCCCCGTATGTCGAGCCACCGTACTCCAAGTTCGATGGCGATCTGCAGGCCATTGATGAGGGCTTCATACTCGGCTGCGTTGTTGGAGGTGGCGAAGTGAAGCCGAATCATGTAGCGCATGTGCACTCCGAGGGGTGAGATGAAGAGCAAACCCGCGCCTGCCCCGGTCTTCATCAGGGACCCATCAAAGTACATGGTCCAGCATTCCGTCTGGATTTGAGCAGGTGGCAGTTGGGTGTCGGTACACTCAGCCACAAAATCGGCCAAGGCCTGAGATTTAATTTTTTTTGAGGCACAAAAGACAGGGCTTCCCCCATGAGTTCAACAGCCCACTTGGCTATCCTACCCGAGGCCTCCCGGTTCTAGATTATCTCTCCTAGGGGGAAAGACGACACCACGGTCATCGGGTGGGACTCGAAGTAGTGACGCAGCTTGCGTCGAGCCAAGACTATGGCATAGATCGGCTTCTGGATGTGGGAGTAGCATGTCTTAGTCTCGGAGAGCACCTCGCTGATGAAGTAGACAGGTCGTTGGATGGGTAGGGCATGCCCCTCTTCCTGCCTCTCGACCACCACGGTCGCGTTGACCACTTGGGTTGTTGCAGCGACGTAGAGCAAGAGGGCCTCGCCCTTGGTCGGCGGCACCAGGATGGGAGGATTAGAGAGCAGTGCCTTGAGCTTGGTGAGGGCTTCTTCGGCCTCGGGAGTCTAGGAAAAGCGTTCGAACTTTCTCAAGAGGCGGTACAGAGGCAAGCCTTTTTCGCCAAGGCGTGTGATGAAGCGGCTCAGGGCTGCAAGGCATCCCATAACCCTCTGCACTCCCTTGAGGTCTTGAATTGGTCCCATGTTGGTCACGGCCAAGACCTTCTCTGGGTTGGCCTCGATGCCGCATTCCGAGACTATGAATCCCAAGAGCATGCCTCGGGGAACCCCGAAGACACACTTCTCGGGGTTGAGCTTGATGCCCTTCTCTCTGAGGCATCTGAAGGTGATCTCCAGGTCATCAACGAGGTCACTGGCCTTTCTAGACTTGACCATGATGTCATCCACGTAGGCCTTGACAGTTTGCCCGATGTGCTCGCCGAAGACCTGGGTCATGCACCGCTGGTATGTGGCCCCTGCGTTTCTAAGGCCGAATGGCATAGTCACATAGCAGTACATGCCGAATGGGGTGATGAAAGAAGTCGCGAGCTGGTCGGATTCTTTCATCTTGATTTGATGGTAACTGGAATACGCATCAAGGAAAGATAGGGTTTCGCATCCCGCAGTGGAGTCAATGATTTGGTCGATTCGAGGTAATGGGAATGGGACTTTCGGACATGCTTTATTCAAACCGGTGTAGTCTACACACATTCTCTGCATCCCATTTTTCTTCTTAACTAATACATGATTAGCTAACCACTCTGGATGGGACACTTCCTTGATGAATCCGGCCACCAAAAGCTTCTGCACCTCCTTGTCGATGGCCCTGCACTTTTCCTCGTCGAATCGGCGTAGGCGCTATTTCACCGGTCTGGAGCTGGCCCGGATGTCCAAGGTGTGCTCGGCGACCTCCCTCGGTATGCCCAACATGTCCAAGGGACTCCACGCGAATACATCGGCATTCGCGCAGAGAAAGTCGACGAGCACGACTTCCTATTTGATGTCGAGGGTGGCGCTGATCCTCAGCGCCCGGTCGTCGGAGCAGGTGGGGTCGACCGGGATGAGCTTGATGGCCTCTGTGGGCTCGAAAGTCCCGGCATGACGCTTGGAGTCAGGCGCCTCGCTACCAAGTTGGTCGAGGTTGAGAATGAGGGTCTCGGCCTCCATGAGAGCCTCGGCATACTCGATGCATTCGACGTCGCGGTCGTATGCATGCTCGTACGTGGACTCGACAGTGATGACGCCGCTGGGGCTCAGCATCTTGAGCTTGAGGTAGGTGTAGTTGGGGATCGCCATGAACTTGGCGTAGCACGGGCACCCCAGGATGGCGTGATAGGTCCCCTTAAACCCAACCATCTCGAAGGTGAGGACCTCCTTGCGGTAGTTGGAGGGAGTGCCGAAGCAGACGGGCAAGTCGATGCACCCGAGGGGTCGCGTGCGTTTCCCCAGCACGATGCTGTGGAAGGGCGCGACATCGCCTCGGAGCTGTGACTGGTCGATCCCTAGGAGTTCCAGGGTGCTGGCGTAGAGGATGTTGAGACCGCTGCCTCCATCCATCAACACCTTGGAGAGCCGGGTGTTGCCGATGATTGGGTCGACGACGAGTGGGTACTGTCTGGGGTTTGGGACATAATCGGGGTGGTCTTCCCGATCGAAGGTGACCACCTCCTGAGACCAGTCGAGGTGCTGGGGAGTGGCCACTTTAACCGAGAAGACCTCCTGGTGCTCCCTCTTTCGCTGACGTGCCGTGAGGCACGCTGAAGGCCCGCCGAAGATCATGAAGGCGTTGAACACCTCGGGGAACCCATCATCTTTGTCGTTGTCCCTATCGCCGGCGTCCCCCCTCTTAGTCTCGCCATTGGGGAGCTTGAGCTTGGTGTAGTAATGCCGGAGCATGGTGCACTCTTCGAGGGTGTGCTTCACCAGGCCCTGGTGGTAAGGGCAGG
The DNA here is from genome assembly GCF_019320115.1 of Miscanthus floridulus. Taxonomy (NCBI): domain Eukaryota; kingdom Viridiplantae; phylum Streptophyta; class Magnoliopsida; order Poales; family Poaceae; genus Miscanthus; species Miscanthus floridulus. The sequence continues at coordinate 15,455,703 of NC_089582.1, read as the reverse complement.
GTTTCTTAAGCATATCATCAAAGAGCCCAGGGCCTCTGGGGCCTCGAGGATCCTTGCGATCTGCGGCCGCAACTAGACTGGCCTCAAGGACCTCTTATTTCCCTTGGCGACCCTTTTTCTTTTTCTTGGGGAGGTGGGGAGCCGAGGCCCCGGGGGCCTCGTCCCTCCGCTTCCCCTTGGCGTCGTTGTCGGGGAAGATGGCCCCGATGGCCTCTTCGCCCAAGGTGAAGTTGGTGGTGATGTCGAGGAGCGCGGCCGCCGAGGTTGGCATGTTCTGGCCTAACTCTTGGACCAGGTCTCGGCAGGTGGTGCCGGAGAGGAAAGCCTGGACAATTTCCGAGTCGCCGACGCTGGGCAACTCGGTGCACTGTTTGGAGAAGCATCGGATGAAGTCTCAAAGAGACTCGTCTGGCATCTAGTGACAACTCTTGAGGTCCCAGGAGTTCCTGGGGCGCACGTATGTGCCCTGGAAGTTCCCGACGAAGACCTTTACCATGTCACGCCAGTTGTGGATCTGTGAGGGAGGGAGGTGTTCGAGCCAAGCTCGCGCCGAGTCTGACAGGAACAAGGGGAGGTTGCGGATGATGAGCAGGTCATCATCCACACCGCCTAGCTGACAAGCCAAGTGGTAATCGGTGAGCCACAGTTCGGGGTTGGTCTCGCCACTGTACTTTGCGAGGTTGGCTAGCTACTGAAACCGGGCCGGGAAGTGAGCGCCGCGGATGACCTTGCTAAAGACTCGAGGGCCAGGTGGCTCAGGAGAAGGACTGTGGTCCTCCCCACTATCGTAGCGACTGCCTCGGTGCGAGTGGTAGCCTCGGGCGGGCCCCTTGTTGTCGTGGCACCGTCGCCTGCTGACCACATCATGGTTGCCTTGTGCCTCACGTCGGTTGCCAAGGCGGTCGTGCACCGAGGGGGCCCTATTGGCCGTTGGTGCCCGAGCAGGCTCGGGACGAACCGAGGCCCCTCTGCCCTACCGAGGCGATGCCGCGGGTAGTTCCGAGGCATCTCCGCGCCGTCTAGAGGTGGAGCTTTCGGCCTGCTGTAGCGCGGCGGTCTTGAGGAGGTCTCGGAGCTCACCGTGGACCAGTCGCCCTTCTGTGGTAGAGGGCTCGGGCATAGTCCAGAGTAGCATTGCCGCTGCTGTGATGTTCTGGCTAGCGCGATTGAAGATAGGGGGTTGCTTGCCCCCTACGTCGTTGTTGATGCGGTGGCGGACGTCGCGAGCCCTCCGCCGAGCTGGTCCGCCATCACCGCGACCCTGCTACTCTTGCTCGAGGGTGTCTCGGAGCTACCGTAGAAGGAGTCGATCCTGCTCGACCTTGGCCTAGAGCTCATGGAGCTGCTCTAGGTCAAGGCGTCGAAGTTCCTCGTGGGCGGGGTTCTCGTTCCGCACTGCTGGAGGCTCGATGCGTGGAGGTGCGGGGTCGCCTGCCCCCTCACGGGGCGGGCAGCGACTGCCTGCCCCTCCATCCTCGTTGCCCACGCTCGGCATCTCGAACTCAATGTAGAAGCACTCACGAGTGGGATCGTAAGTGCCTTCGTCGTCGGAGTCGGAGTAGCCGAAGCAGTAGTCACTCGCGGCCAGGAAGCGGCGCATGGCTTTAGGGCCGTGAAGCCCGAAGAAGTCCGCTCCGGCCCGCGCCTCGTCCTCCTCTAAGGAGTCAGCGTGGGTGTGGGTCGAGGTCGTGACGTCGAGGTTGAGGGCGAAGCGCTGGTGGCATCCCGAGGGCTCTGCATGAGCGGAAGCATAAGCAGAAGCATAGGCGGCGGTGGCATTGCGCAACCCGAAGGGGTACGGGGATGGTGCCATCGCCAGGCTTCGCTCCGCCGGAGTCGACTCCTCAGGAGGTGGCGGGGAAGAGCTTGATGATGGGGCGTCGCTGCATGCCACCGGTGTCTTTCCCTTGCCCAGGCTTAAGCTGGACAGGTCCCCAACCAGGGACTCTATGCCGACAGCCGGGCATGGGGTATCGGTAGAGCGCGGTGCGTCGCCCTGAGCTCACGCGGTGTTGGGGTGGTCCCGCTCGTGTCATGCCTGACGAGCGTGACGAGATCAGCAGCTCGGGCGCCGTCTGTGTCTAGGCTGCTGATGCGTGATGTCGTTGTCGGTCGGTGGGACTCTGGGTGTGAGGAGTACCATATCGTACTCAGATCCTAGGGACATGAACTCTAGGCTCCCGAACTAGATCACCATGCCGAGATGAAGTGGTCGCACGGGGTCTGCCATCCGAAACTTGTTAGGATGACGAAGCTGACACATAGTAGACCCCCTACCTGGCGCACCAACTGTCAGTGTTTTGGACCGGCGGCCCTCAACCAACTAGTGAAAATGCACTACGTGCCCCTAATCCCAGATGGTGATGCAAAGAGACACAAGGTTTATACTGGTTCAGGCAATAGGCGCCCTACGTCTAGTCTGAGAGATCGATCTTGTATTCCTTGCACCGAAGTGCTTGTAGTAGGGGGTTACAAGCTAGGCGAGAGAGGGAGCTAGTCCTAGGTCTCTGCATGGAGCGGCGTGGGCTGCTTGAGATGTTGCTCTCAGGCAGTGGGGGAGCGTGTGAGAGTGTTCATGAGTGTTCGTCCGTCTATGCATCTCTGTGTTCGCCTATGCATGTGCGCGTCTATCTCCCTCCCTCCCCATAGGAATGACCCCGGTCACTCGCTTTTATAGTTGAAGGGGGGACAGGGGTAATACATGTGCTCGTTATGCAGCGGTTCATGAGCAGAGGTGGTATGCCCAGCCCTGTGGCTTGTCACTGTGGCGGCATGGTCGATGGAGCGGTCTTGTCCATGATATACTGGAGCGACGCGCCGGTCACGCCCGATCCTGTGCGACGTGGGAGCTCCTGTGGCTTGGCGCAGGGTATGGTGCGTACTGCAGACGACGTGCTGGTCGCTGTATGTTGACGACGTAGAGAGCCAAGGCCCAGTCAGTGCCGAGGCCGAACCATTATGGGGGGCTCGACGGGCGCGAATCCCGAGGCTGCCGAGACCCCGAAGCGGATAGCCGAGGCTCGAAGGGAGCAGCTGGTCCTGTACACTGATTCCGAGGCTACAGGGACTCGGACCTGACTCTCCACGCCATGCCGTCCTTGGAGCAGGTAGGGTTAGGCAGCACAGTGCCGCATGGGTGTCCGTCGTGGGCACAGTGCCGAGCATAGCGGCCGGTAACCCCTGCCCCATCCTGTCCCGGACAGCATGGTGTCGATGTGACTTACATCTCATCGGCCACTCCATTGTGTCGAGCCATTGTTCGGCTGATATCGCGGGAGCGGTTGAACGCGTTAGTTGGACGTGACGTCCTGTCGGAGAAGTTGGTCAAGGCGGAGGCGACGGGGTTGTTGCCGAGCCGGCCTCGAGTGAGGCGGAGAATCAGCACCTCATCCGAGCCTTGCATGCGGGGCCTCGAGCGAGGCAGAGAATCAGCACCTCGTCCGAGCCTTTCGTGCGGGGCCTCGAGCGAGGCGGAGAATCAGCACCTCGTCCGAACCTTACGTGCGGGGCCTCGAGTGAGGCGGAGAATCGGCACCCCATCCGAGGCCTTATGGGCAGGGCCTCGGGTGAGTTGGGGTACTATTCAAGGTGGGCCAGGCGGTCTAGCCGAGTCTCGGATAAGGTGGGGGTTTGTCGGTAGTTGTCTCTTGGCTTCGATTTTTATAGGGTCTAAGCGATTTTTTTGGTTCTTGCTTAGGGGACCCCTTTTTATGGTACCCGACACTATCCTAAATGTGATCACACCCACAAGGTGTGTTGATCACCAAAACAAAATAGCCCTATCAAATTCACCTTTTCCTTGAGTCCATTTTGTTTTTCTCTTTCTTCTTTTCCAAGCCCGAGCACTTGATCATCAGCAAAATCAGGAATGATTGCAGGGGCAACAAGGACGTTGTTAAGGTGAAAGGATGTGTCGGCTGCCAACAAGGTGGTGGCGCCATGATAGGATGTGGGGATGGTGCTGTCGTTGTCTACAATGATAAAGGAAGTGGAATGAGGTAGGATCTCTTGTGATGGAGGGTGAGCGAGGGGAGAAAAAGAGAGAAGGGGGCGGGAGGACATCGAGCTCCGCTTGGCTGCTCCTCTGCTCAAGTCCACCAGCCGGTCGCCCTGTCGAGGAGCCACCCTTGCATCTCCGCAGGCTTCGTGTTTCACGTTCACCCGTGGTTCATGCCGATCGTGAACCATGTCCCCCCATACCCCTTTCTGCACTCTTGTCGGACCCTTACCCTGCAGTCGTACAGACGGTGGCAAGTGTGGCAGGTGAGCTCGATAACCTTGGATCTACGAAGATGGTTGATGGGCCTAACTATGGCAGGTCTCCAAGGATACCAGTCGCCCCTATAATACCTATTTGTAGGGGCGATTCAGTCTTGAACCGCCTCTACAGTATATTTTTTCGTCGTCTATAATGGTCATGATCACCATCGCATTGCACAATGATCCAACTGCATGTAGTGCATGTTCACCATCACTTTGACGTCCGACACGTCTGTGTCGAGGTGAACATCACCGTCGTTTGGCCATATGAATCGTCTGTTGATGGTATAGGTGCTGATGAGTACATGGAGTGGGAAATTGCCATTGATAACATATTTGCTACTCGTTTTATGTGTCCAAGGAGGAAGGAACTGTTGGCTGCCACGTGGGGCCTACGGGGCGAGGTGGTGCTTCCCCACTAGCCTAGGCGACATGGGCGAGCGGATGCCATCTCCCGTCGGTGCCTCGTAGCTTCACATCCCTTCAGCATAGTCAACAGAGCAATACACTGTATAAGATATGAACAAAGACAAACAAGGGTAAGTCTAGCACAGCAGAGGTTATGATTTTATCAATAAGTATTTATTTGGTCAATTCTCTTTAGCCATGTGCCCCTCCCCGCTCTGGTGGCTCTCACTTTGCTGTACTACGACTACGATACAACCCCGCAGGCCTTTCCCAATTGTCATTTGGCAACCAACCTCTAGCCGCGTAGGCGTAGCAGCACACGATCTCATCGCTTCATGCGCTTTTAGCGTAACACTCTTTGCTGCTTGGGAGAAATGGAGTTTCATCGGGGCGCGTCGGTGGCGCTAACTAAGACGCAGGTCTAGACTGGGCATGACCTCCATGCCATGGAGGTTGGCTTCTCGATTGGCGATGGCCCTGAGGGACATGAGGACTTGATAGAAGAATTCACCGTAGCGGTGGAGGCCATCGTGTCTATCACCGGTGCGAGTGTCACAAGGTTGACGCCATGGGGAGCAACCGGCCACCGCCGGCAGTCATGGGGACCAGGCTGCGCTGGGCCACACAAGTGTTCATCGAGGTACAAGCTCGGGGAGACACCGACAAGTGCGTCTCTTCCCCATACTCTTGCTCACATCTCTCCCGAGCCAAGTCTACTAGCTATGGCCCTTGGAGTGTAGCTCTTGTGGTGTTGCTCAGCCATGCTTAGACCAGTAGAAGTCAAGTGATTTCCTATCACCTGCGAGATATAGGTGGATACCGGAGCACGGTTGTCTATATTTGCTATCGTGGAAAATAACCATAGGGTGTTATTAAGTGGAGACTAGGCGGGCCAAGCGGCTATCGAGTGCTTCCGAGCAACTAGAGCGGAAGTCCGAGCAGCTTAGGAACGTATCCAAGTAGAAAACGGGTATGGCGTACTAGCGAATGTGCTTTGTATTGTTGAACAGCCGCCACCCAGCTCTGATCTGGCCTCGACTTAACAAGGTGGATCCATGGTTCCCGCCAAAGTCATCATGCGGTGACATCAACAAGATGGTAGGCGAATTCACTAAGGCTGTTGAGGCCATGGTAGTGGTGGTGCATGTAGCGGCCCCTACCCCCCGTATTTCCCAAAATGAGCTGATCTGAATTTCGATGATAGGAAAATGCAAGTGGCAATTGGATCTAGAAGTAGAAATGCTACAGTTGAGAAGGCAAACCGACCGGACGTAGGACAGCAGCGTTCGATCGAGTATAGAGAGGTTCCAGAGCGGCGAACTTACGACCGAACGCGTCCGGTGGCATGTGACTGGATGCTGGCAGCGTCCGATCAAGTTTGTGTTGACACAAAATGTGACGCACTGTGCCTCACACACAGCAAGCCGGAAAGCGTGGCTTCAATCGGGTTCCCGGGTGCTTCGCGATCCGGAAGCGTGCCAGTCAGTTTGACCTGAAAACTAACAAGGGATAGAACAATTAAATGTCAAACCGGAACATGTCAGGTGAGACCAGACAGTTCCATATATACGGCCCTGAAGCCACTTACAACGACATACAGCTATAGGAAGCTGTCTGCCAACAAGTTTATAAACCATTCGGCTAATCGTAAGAAGAACACACGTAAAGATCTGATTGCCGAATGCATGTGCATGGGAAGACATGTTTGAACAAGTGAAATTAATTATGAGTTAATGCATAACCAAGCTCGGCAGTCCAGCCGAATTGGGATCCATGAGGAAGGAACGTGCAAATAAAAAACGATTAAACTAATCTAAAACCTGCATCTGCCGCACGACACCTGGTTTCGTTAAAGCTTAAACGTGATTAACATGCATGATCCCGCAACATGTGACAATCTAGATTAAAATAATTAGCCATTACGAGTGTATTGTCTATTTGCGAAGGTAATACGAAAATAATGATCATTGAAGCACGAATAAAACCATAAAAGAGGGCTGAACAATATCGATCTAGATTGGGCAGAAGTGTGTTACAAATATATAAAATATTCAAAACATGCAACACTGGATAACTTAATGAATCTATTTAGATTTGCCATATCTAATAGAGCCGATAACTATCTTGCTTTCACTAAGCATATTGAGCAAACGCCTGCCGCACGGTATCTACTCATAAACGAAGCATAAGCGAAGACTTCTTGATTGTTAAGCAAAGATCCGCCGCACGATCATTGAGAACAAACAAGACTACTTGCATCACGTCTAAATCCACCGCATGATACTAAACATGATAACAAGGTTGTCGGAACTTACGGAGGTCGACGGATCGATGACTCCTCTCGAAGAACTCGACGACTCGACAAAAGGACTCGAGAGTTGGCACGGGGCCGGTTGTATTGATTTGGTTGTGAACCCTTATTACAATGGTCGAGGGTCAATATTTATACCCTAGACAAAACACGAGTCCTAGAGGACTACGATTTACAAAACCTTTAAATAAACTTGGAAACTCACGATTCCTTACCCTAAACTTTTAGAGTCCTTTACTATTACAACTTTCACCTTTTCGATCGGCCTTGCCTGCCATCTTCTGTTTTTCCCGAATGGAGTCACCGCCTTCTGGAGTAACCGACCGCAATGCATTTAGCCGACCGCTTGCTTTGTTTGCCGAATACCCTTCTTCCCGCATGTGGGTCTACCTGTCATCTTCCAGAATCGACCAAAATCCAGTGTTAACACATGCCCCCTCAATTTTGGGATAAAAGTTGTTTTATTCTGAAATTGACCACAAGCTCTTTCATCCTCCTAGGTCATCACCGTTCAAAACCGCAGCCGCTGCCCAAAAACTCAAGCTTTCAGCGCAACCTCGGACCTCCTTCAAACCTTCAATGGCGACCCAGGATGAAATCCCAGAGGTAAACTTTACTTATATTCAGCAACTTTCATTTTATCCTCCCGCTCCTCTTTTGATTTACTCCCCTTTGATTTCAATCATCTTCTAAAGGAATACAAGAGCCAGATTTTGATCCCCTATGCTGCCAACCCCGACTCCTATTTCCTCGGCCCAATGGGAAATCCTGACCCTTCTGAAATTATTGAGAAGGAAACCCAAAGAATTCCTTTCAAGTCTGGGACTACCTCGTCAAACCGATGGCCAAACACGTTCAAGAATTGGCCATTTCCCCCAATCACCGGATGGCGTAACTGGTATAGGAGAATGCTGGAGAAAAGCAACAGCCACTGGGAAAGTCAGGACATCAGTCATTGTCTGGAATTATCTTTAGCAGAGACACCCAGGAATGACTCCCTTTTGATAGCAGCTTCTCATTTTTGGTCTGACACTATCAATGCCTTTATCTTTGGTCATGGTATTATGACCATCACTCTAGCCGACGTATTCATGATGACTGGCTTGAATGTGTCATTGCCAGTATATCCCTATAAGTACAAGAGCAAAAGTAATCAAAGAGCCGTCAGCTCTGGATGTGGATGGGTCAAACATATTCAGAACTATATGAATGCATCTGGCACCATCTCTGACAAAGAGTTGAAAGCCTTCATGAATATGTGGCTATGTAGATTCATCTTCTGTGGAAAATCCAATGAACCAACCCTGAATCACATGGTAATGGCTGAAGACTTAGCTGCAGGCACTCAGATCCCACTAGGCAAATATCTCTTAGGGTCTGTTTATCATATGATGCATCAGATTACTTCAGATGCGCCAAGGTGGAGAAATCTCTTGTGTGAACGGTCCCTGGTGGCTAGTTCAAATGTGGCTTCAGCTATATATGCATCAGATAATCTCTGTGAGCCTCTTCAATCTAAGTTTTCCTTCAGTTAACTATGCTGAAGGTAGTACAGCAAAGGTTAAGGCTTGTCAGACTTATGGGGAAGCAGCATCATCTATAAGCATTGACATAGACATCGATCATTTCTTCAAGCTGTTTTTCAAAGGATTCGGCAATGTGCTCTGGTTTCCTTACAGAGAAAATGAAAATTTGACTTTGCCCTGCAAGTTTAGTTATGAAATTGGTTGTTCAGGTCAAGAATCCACAGAGATTTTCAACTCCTTTATCAAACCTTGCACTCTGCCAGCCGAATTTCATCATGGGAGGTTAGTGCAGTCCACCTATGAATTCTACTATCCAAATATGGTAGCCAGACAATTAGGATGTGGCCAACTGCCTCCAAGATTCCTCTTCTCAACAATCATAAAGTCAAGGGAAGTAATAACAGAAAGAATGGAAGCCAAGAAGATCTTTGAATTAGGATGGGAATTGCCAACATATGAACCATCTCCATTTGGGCTAATAGATGTTGCTCATCCCTTCTTCGTCTCTTGGTGGCAAGAATGGCATGCTCATATCTTCAATATGTCAGTTCATTCTTTATGCAAAAACTTGCAACCTGACTTTGCTTCTGATAGCGAGGTAATTTCATTATGCTCATCATTTCTTGCATCCTGAATCCACTTCTTATTTTAAAATCTGGTTATGCACAGGATCTTGAGTTTACTCCCCCAGCCAAAGCAATCCAGTACTATTCGGCTGGTCCCAAGCCTGCTCTGGGGTTTGATGCTCCAAACTTAAAGGAATTCATGAAAGCTCCTGTAACTTTGGATTCAGCACCTTTAAAGGCACTCATGAAAACTCCTGCTACTTCAGCTGCTGCATCTTCAAGAGGAAAAAGCAAAAGGAAAACATCTGACAATTTTCTCTTACCCAAGAAACCAAGGACCAAGAAAGCCAGATTATCTCCTAAGGTATGAATCTTTTATTTTCTTATCAGGTCAACAATCTCACTTAGCAGTAAGCCTGACTACCTCTATATTGCAGCCACAAGTCGAAATTCCCACACTAGGCAATACCTCAGCGCCTGCAGAACCAACCCCTGAAATTTCTACTGAAGATGAAGAAATTCATGATAGCGAAATTTCAGTGACTCATGAAGCTGAAGGTTCAAAGGCTCATAAATCTGATGAGACTATAGGTAACATTGTTCAACCAATTCTCTTTTTCTCCTTTCTCCTTTTCCTTTTTAATAACATCCATCTCTTATGCTCATTGTCATTTACTTTATTGAGAATAGATGAAATCTTAGATGAACTGGCAAGGGAAACTTCTCCTGATCAATCTCCAAACCTGTCCCTTCTGAACATTCAGTCAAGTCCTCCAGCAAGCCAGGGTATAACCCATCCTGATGATCAATCAGTTCAGCAGGTAATGCCTTGTCTTACACTATATTTCAGCAAATTCACCCAATCGGCTAACACCTCCTTCCTTCTCTTTTCTTTTAGAAGAACATCACTAAACCGACCACCAGCTACTCCTTCTCTATTGAGGACTATATCATTGAGAAAGGTGAAGAGATTACTTCTCAACAAACCTTATCGCTGGAAAATCAAACTCGGCTAAAAGAGGTGATCATCCTGCTGAACAAAGATACCATTAATCTAGTTCAGGATGCAGATCAGATAAGAGACCTCCTTGAACTCATTGATCAAGATATCCCTTCTGCTCTCAAAACCCCCCTAGAATCTGCAGCCCATCTTGATGACCACTTCGCCATGGTAAGAAGGGCAACCAAGAACATATCTTCGAGGGCTGCTTTGCAGAAGGACAGATCTTTGAAGAAGCTGGAGATTAAAGATCTTCACTCTCATATCCAGACTACAAGAAATTCCTTGACAACCTTGGAGCCCGAACTGAAAGCCATGGAGGATGAAAAAAGCAGACTAGAAGCCCAACTAGCCGAACTGAATACCAAAATTCAGTCTCACAGGGTCCATATAGCCAATTTGCCGAAGAACATAGAAGCAGCTTCACTAAAAATAACTTCGGCCATCAAAGAAGATCAGCAAATCAAAACTAAGTTATCCAGCATCCAGAGTTCTGAAGATGAAGATCAGAAAGTGCTAGATGATATTAGCCGAATCAGGACTGAGGCCATAGAGGCAATCAATCATCTTCTGAACCAGTAGACATTGGATTTGTAATAAACTTAAGTGTGATATCTTCTTTCCCTTGATTAACCAGCTTTATGTTTACTTATTTCTATTCATTCGAAAGCAATCGACCATTTCCCTTAAATTACTCGATTAGAATGTAGCCGATTGTCTCCATTCTTCCGATAGCCGAACGAATCCAATTCAAATATTGTGAGGGTATAACCGAACAATGTTGGCTCCAACAAACCAGGGAGATATTCGAGCGACGTTCGACTTAACCCATGCCTGGCCCAGCCCAGTACCGGCCCAGCCGAAAGGGGAAAAACCTACTCCGCCGTTCGGGATTCTCGCCCCACAACCCCGTGGAATTCGCCACGATCCTTCGCTTCGGCTTATAAATAGACCCTTCCGTTAGCCTTCATCGCTATCTTCGCCTCAGCGTTCTCACATCCGTCTCCTCCACTTCCTTCGTTCGATTCATTCCAGAAGAAAACCCTAACCTCCATCAAAGCAAATGACGAACAGTGGCAACCGCGGCAAGCGTCCTGCCGACGGAGAGGCTGAAGGAAGCAGAGCATCGCGCTGCCGGCGTCGTGGGTATGATTCGGCCTTTTGCCCCCTTTGCAATTTCCTTGTTCATCTCTTAATTTTGATTTTTCCTTCCTCATTCATCAGGATAAGGGTCATCAGCTCCAGCCAATACCATCTCCTCCCTCCGGTGATGGCAGCTCAACCGGGAACTCCATCATCTGGCTCCTCCAGGTCTTCCAGCTCTTCAAGCTCTTACCATTCCAATCCTTGGGGTTCGGTAGAACCAGCAGATGCACACCATCCATACTCTCACGAGGAGGCGCTCAAGTTTCGCCAGGAGAGGGACGAAGCCCGGGAGGAGCTAGGCGACGTCTCCAAGAAGTTCGGCATCGATCAAGCCGAATGGGAGGACCAGCGGAAGCAATTCTGCGACGCCATCACCGGTTTGATATCTTCATTTAGTTTTATCATCCTGGCTTCCTTTGCTTGCCGACCCATTTCTTCTTTTCTGCCCAGTTCTTTCCGCGGAGAATGACCGCTTGAAGGCGGCGGCGAACAAGATTGCCGACAAGGTGAATGCTCAGGGGGAGACATCCGAAGCACGCCTTGATGCTGTGGACGGCCGCATTGATCAGGCCGTCATCCAAGGTGTGCACCTCGGCGCTTCTCTCGGGCTGGCGGCAATGACCTCCCAGACCAACGAGGACTACTCCTCCCAGCCAGTTGGCTTTGTTGGAGGACGCCCGGACGAGATCGACGACATTGATGAACGTCTGGAGACCTACGATGATCATGCCGCTGCCCTTGCTGAAATCACAAACCCCCAGTCCGTCCTCAACAAGTTATTTGAGGAGTAGTTTGTATTAGGATGGATTTTTATAAATAATCTCGTCCTTTGGAATAATATTTACTTCTCTGACTCTTTTCGGTAAAATTCCACTTGCGACTGTCAGAAAAATGCTGAAAACAACCCAGTTTTGAATAAACATTCTTGTGCTAGAGGCGATGCAAACTGCATCGGCTATTTTGTGCTAAAGGCGATATGAACGATATCGGCTATTCTCAGTCTTGTATTCGATTTTCAGGCCAAAGGCGATTTTCTCTATGTCGGTTTTTCTGATCTACATTCATAAACCAACTTCAACACTGGGATAATATCTCTTAAGAAATCTTCCATTGATAGCTCTGGTAAACTCCTCTCCAAATAAAGTTTTCAATATGTATGCATTACCAGGTACACACTCTACTATTCGGAAAGGACCTTCCCAATTTGGAGACCATTTGCCGAATGCTCTATCCTTTGTTCCAACTGGCAATATAGTTTTCCAAACCAAATCTACTTCTGCGAATTGCTTCAGCCTAACCCTTTTGTTATAATACTTGGCAATGCGCATTTTATTTTTCTCAATATTTTCTAATGCCTTGAGACGAATCAAATGTAAATCTTCCAATTCATCCATCATCAGATTCTTATAGTCTTCTTCTGCCAATTCTTTCTGTAACACAACTCGCCTTGAATCTGACCGTAATTCCCATGGTAGTACGGCATGATGCCCATAAACCAGTTCATAGGGAGACGTTTGAGTGGATCCATGACAAGCCATTCGGTAAGCCCACAATGCTTCATTAAGAACCAAGTGCCATTTCCTTGGTTTTTCATCAATCTTCTTCTGGATGATTTTAATCATAATCTTATTTGATGCTTCTGCCTGACCATTAGCTTGTGCATAATAAGGAGAAGAATTATACAACTTAATCCCCATACTTTCAGCAAAGTCACAGAATTCTGAAGAAGTAAACGGAGTTCCTTGATCAGTTGTTATAGTCTGAGGAATCCCGAATCTGTGAACTATATGCTCCTTAACAAAACTAATCATATTCTCTGACGTTACCTTCTTCAAAGGGATAGCTTCTACCCACTTGGTGAAATAATCCATGGCCAAGAGTACAAATTTGTGTCCCTTACTAGAAGAAGGATTGATCTGACCAATTAAATCTATACCCCATCCTCTGAACGGCCAAGGCTTGATTATAGGATTCATAGCAGACGCTGGAACTTTTTGAATATTGCCAAATTTCTGACAATTGTGACACCCTTTGTAATATTCAAAACAATCTTCCAACATAGTTGGCCAAAAATAACCAGTTCTCCTAATTATCCACTTCATCCGATAAGCTGACTGATGTGCACCACACAATCCTTCGTGAACCTCATACATCACTTTCTTGGCCTCTTCTTGACTTAAACATTTGAGCAATACTCCATCGATGGACTTGTAATATAACTGATCATCAAGGAATACAAATTTGAGAGCTTTGTACCTGAGTTTTCGGGAAACCTTTTGAGATGGATCTTTCAGGTAATTGGTAATTTCGCATCTCCAATCACCATCTATTTGATCAGTATTTGAAACATTTTCTTCCATAGCAAAAACTTCCCGACTCTCTCGATATCCAGAAGCAGCTTGAGCTAACTTATTTGCTTCTTCATTGCATTCCCTAGGGATATGATGCAAGGTTACTACTAGGAAATTCTTCAAAAGTTCTCTACACTCCTCATTATATTCTTTTAACACATTGTTCTTGCAATCATACTGACCATTCAGTTGGTTAATCACCAACTCAGAATCCCCAAAGATTTCAACAGCAACAGCCTTTATTTCTATAAGAAGCTGAAGCCCTCTAAGCAATGCTTCATACTCTGCTTGATTATTAGTAACATGAAACTCAATAGGAACTGCATACTCAAAAGCTTTTCCTCGTGGGGAAATCAAAAGAATACCAGCACCACCACCTTTGTTACAAGATGATCCATCGAAGAACAAGGCCCAAGGCACAATGCTTATCACCTCAACAGAGAGATCCCGATGTTGGGTAATAAAATCGGCAATAACTTGACCCTTTACCGCTTTTGCCGATTCATACCTTAAATTAAATTCTGACAATGCTAAAATCCATTTGCCAATTCTTCCATTCAAAATCGGCATTGATAGCATATGTTTGATTACATCAAAACTAGAAACCACCACGCATTCGGCATTCAACAAATAGTGCCGAAATTTGGTACATGAGTAATACACACACAAGCAAAGCTTTTCTGTAGCCGAATACCTTGTTTCCGGGTCTAGTAGTTTTCGGCTAAGATAAGCTACGACTCTTTCTTTTCCTTCAAATTCTTGCATAAGGGCCGATCCTATTGTTAGGTTATCAGCCGCCACATACAACTTAAAAGGCTTGTCAAGTTGTGGAGGTACCAGCACAGGTGGTGTCTTCATATATTGTTTAATCTCATCAAAAGCCTTTTGTTGTATGTCACCCCATACAAATTTTTGATCCTTCTTGAGCTTTAATAAAGGAGAAAAGGGCAAAACTCTCTCTGATAGATTGGATATGAATCTTCTTACAAAATTGATTTTGCCTAACAATGACTGTAATTCTGTGAGATTGGTTGGCGGCACAATTTTGTCTATTGCTTCCATGCTCTTTTTCCCAACTTCAATTCCTCCTTTATGAACTAAAAATCCCAAAAACTCTCCAGCCGAAACTCCAAAGGCACATTTATTTGGATTCATCTTCAAGCCATGCTTTCTTGTGCACTCCAGAGTCTTTCTTAAATCGGCTAAATGTCCTTCACGATTCCTAGACTTGACCACTACATCATCGATGTAGATCTCTACAATCTTGCCGATCAGTTCGTGAAAAATATAATTCATAGCTCTTTGATAAGTTGCACCGGCATTCTTTAACCCAAATGTCATGACTATCCATTCAAACAAACCAATATGACCAGGACATCTGAAAGCTGTTTTAGAAATATCTTCCATTGCCATAAAAATTTGATTATAGCCAACATTACCATCCATAAAACTAATGACTTCATAACCTGCTGCTGCATCTACTAGTAAATCAGCAACTGGCATTGGGTAACCATCCATGGGAGTAGCTTTATTAAGATTTCTGAAATCTATGCAAACTCTCATTTTTCCATTTTTCTTGTATACCGGTACTATATTTGAAATCCACTCTGCATACTTGCATGGCCGAATGAAGTTTGCTTCTATTAATCTTTCAACCTCCTTCTTTACATCAGCCAATACCACCTCTTTGTATATCTTCCGTGGAGGTTGTTTGTAAGGACGAAATCCAGGTTTAATGGGTAATCGATGCTCAACAATGGAACGATCCAATCCAGGCATCTCCGTGTAATCCCAAGCAAAACAATCTTTAAACTCTTTCAACAAATCTATCAACTTTGATTTATATTCTGGGTCTAACTTTGCACTAATATACATCGGCCTTGGCTTAGAACCATCACTAACATTAATTTCTTCCAACTTATCAGCCGACATAAAACCACGTCCCAACTTTCCTTTGTTGCCATCGACGGGATTTCCCATTAAAAATTACTATGAGAGCCGACTGCTTGGATCGGCTGTTGACCCTCGCTGAAAACATTTACAGGACCTTCTTTCCACAGTTTTCCAGAGAAACAATCGACGCCTTCATATTCCCAGTAGGTAGATTCTGTGGCAGCAACACTTACCGAATCGTCAGCATGCACAACTTCAACATCATCTCCAATCCATTGAATGAGAATTTGATGCATGATCGAAGGAATGCAGCAATTAGCATGGATCCAATCTCTGCCCAAGAGTAGACTATATGCCCCCTTGCCATCAATGACAAAAAAGGTAGTAATTAGAGTTTTAGACCCAATAGTCAGCTCGACATGGATAGCACCTCGGGTATCAGAAGGATTGCCAGCAAAGTCCCTAAGCACCATGTCAGTTTTCAACAATTCTTCACTAGTCATCCCAAGCTTCCTGAAGGTAGTATAAGGCATGATATTGATAGCAGCCCCTCCATCAACAAACATCTTGGTCAAAGGCTTGCCATTGACATATCCTTTTAAATAGAGTGGTCTTAAGTGACGATTCTTGATTGGTTTGTCCAAAACAGCCTGCTGCGTTAATACAAGCTGAGCCATCAAATCCTGACATTCACTTTCATCAAAATCAGAGTACACCTCTTCCTGGAAATCTTGGTTTTCGGGAGCTATAAACTCTGATGGGAGGAAGAAAGCCATGCAAGCATTAGCCGAAGGACCACATCCATCAGGCTTCTTTTTAGGACGCCATATTTGCTTTGTTTCGGTAACTTCCTGTTCCAACTCCCTATTCTTCAACCGCTGCACTCTTCTTTTCTGACTTTTCCTCAGGCCTGGAGGACACCACTGTCCTTTTTGCCATATGTATCCATAGGAATCAATTTCTTCATCCTGCACTCTATCATGAATCCAACCTTGACCTGCAAATCTTTTCCTTTGCCGATTCTCAAAATCATCTATTTTTAAGCGCCGATCATCTTCAAGAACCTTCTTTCCAAGTCTTTCGTAGACGGGACGGCGGTTGACTCGAGATTGCCTATACTCGGAGTACTGAGCACTACACTCCGGACAGTTATTTCTTGCAGGCAACCTCAAGCTTTCATTCCAACAATGCCTAAAGAATGAACAACCCCAATGGGACTGCTCCTGTTCTGTCATGCATTCTTCTTTCTCCCTTCGGTATATCTCTTCCTCATACCTCCGGCATTCTTCCATAAACCATTGCTTCTTATGGTACTCTTTCTCTTGCTCTCTCTGCCACTTGTTTAGCAAAATACGTGATGTAACTCTGGGTTTAGAAGTTTGACCTTTCTCGGTTCGGCTATTCTGAAACCGAACTCATTGCTGCAGCTCTCTACTGGTGACTTGCCGATCCGGGTCAACAGCACCACTCTCCTTTGCTCTATCAGAAGTCAACACCTTCACCTTGCCTTTACCTTTGAGATCATTGGCAGAGACCGTATTCACAGAGAAAGAAATCATATTTTGTGGAAAAGGCTGATCATCAATTTTCATCTTGCCATCAAACCTCAAATGTCCCTCTTGGATAGCTTTCTGGATTCGTTTTCTGAACATTCGGCAATCATTGATAGAGTGAGAATTAGTGTTATGGAAGCCACAGTACTTTTTGTCTTTCACTCCTTCAGGACGTAGCATAGGATGTCCTTCTGGCAGCTTGATGCGTCCTTCCTTTATCAATAATGCAAAAAGCCTGTCTGCCTTAGTAACATCAAAATCATAAGTTCCCTTTTGTTGTTTCAACCAGCGTTGACTAACTTGAGTGGGTTCCTTTGCCCAATTTAACTCAGCTGTAGCTATCTCATCTTCATCAATATACTCAGTCGCCTCATCCAGAAAACCTTGATACACCTCATTAGTGGCATTGTTCTTCTGAAAGCGATTATCTCTCCTGAATCCTTGGGCTTGATTACTCATAGCTGCTAAACGCTGTGCAAGTTGGCCAAGATCATCAAACTCCATGCCGAACAACTTTTCCCTGATGTTCGGCAACATTCCCGCTATAGCCATTCCAGGTAGTTGATCATCTGGTAAATTCAGAGAATAACACATATTCTTGGTCTCCCTAAATCTGCGAAGATATTCCAATGGTGTCTCATTTGTTCTCATCCTCAGACTCATGAGATCAACCAATTTTCTCTCATTAGTACCAGTGTAGAAATATGAATGAAACTTCTGCTCTAGCTCTGCCCACGTACCAATGGAATGAGCTGGTAAAGACGTGAACCACGTGAAAGCTGGTCCTGTAAGAGACAAAGGAAAATATCGAATCCTCCAAGCTTCATCTGAAGCAGCTTCTCCAAGCTGCATTAAGTACCGACTGACGTGCTCTATGGTACTAGTATCATCTTGACCAGAAAACTTGGTCAAATCTGTTGGAGGCTTTACCCTTGGAGGCAACGCCACTCTGTTGTACCATTCTGGATAAGGAGACTTGTATGAATAGAATTGATTCTTTGGTTTCAAGCCGAACTAATTTTGCATCATATCAGCCATCCTGTGCATCAAAACATCAATGCCTAGATCCTGATTTCCTTGTACTTGCACTCCAGAAGGCAATCCTGAAACACTTCTATACCCTGGATTTGGCACAGCATTGATAGCAATGTAATCAGTAAATTCTTGATACCCATCTCCATACATATTCTTCTACAATCTGTTTGATGCTGGAGAAACTCTATAAGCTGAAGGTGGCACTTCTCCTGTGGTACCAAATGTCACCTGGCCATAGGTGGGATGTGATTGCTTTTCAGTGTGAGTCAACCCACCTATATTTGAAGGCGACGCTACCTCTTTTCCAACAGGCTTCTCTTGATGCTTTGGAACATTGAAAAGCATCGGCCCACTGAGTGGTCCAACATTTTCTTCGAAGTATTTATCAACCATTGGACCAAAAGTACTGATCATGATTGCTCGAAAGGTATTCAGAAAAGCTGTGTGATGATTTGTCATGGTTTCTCCCATAGCTTTATAGACCAGGGCTGCCATCTTCTGAGCATCCTCCTCTTCAGTGTAATCAGTTTGATGCGGAAGAAGAACCCTTGGCATTGATTGCTTTTGAAATATTTTATTGCTCTTGTTTTTGGAAAAAGACATCAAGCATTTCCGTTGGTATTGCTCACATGCTTGTAGCACTAAATCCTTGTAATTATCTGGCAATTCTGCCATGCTTACATCCAGAACATGATCATTGTTGATCTCAGATGCCATCTTGAACTAGCAGATGGTCCCACCGAGCGTGCCAAAAAGTGTGTTGACACAAAATGTGACGCACTGTGCCTCACACACAGCAAGCCGGAAAGCGTGGCTTCAATCGGGTTCCCGGGTGCTTCGCGATCCGGAAGCGTGCCAGTCAGTTTGACCTGAAAACTAACAAGGGATAGAACAATTAAATGTCAAACCGGAACATGTCAGGTGAGACCAGACAGTTCCATATATACGGCCCTGAAGCCACTTACAACGACATACAGCTATAGGAAGCTGTCTGCCAACAAGTTTATAAACCATTCGGCTAATCGTAAGAAGAACACACGTAAAGATCCGATTGCCGAATGCATGTGCATGGGAAGACATGTTTGAACAAGTGAAATTAATTATGAGTTAATGCATAACCAAGCTCGGCAGTCCAGCCGAATTGGGATCCATGAGGAAGGAACGTGCAAATAAAAAACGATTAAACTAATCTAAAACCTGCATCTGCCGCACGACACCTGGTTTCGTTAAAGCTTAAACGTGATTAACATGCATGATCCCGCAACATGTGACAATCTAGATTAAAATAATTAGCCATTACGAGTGTATTGTCTATTTGCGAAGGTAATACGAAAATAATGATCATTGAAGCACGAATAAAACCATAAAAGAGGGCCGAACAATATCGATCTAGATTGGGCAGAAGTGTGTTACAAATATATAAAATATTCAAAACATGCAACACTGGATAACTTAATGAATCTATTTAGATTTGCCATATCTAATAGAGCCGATAACTATCTTGCTTTCACTAAGCATATTGAGCAAACGCCTGCCGCACGGTATCTACTCATAAACGAAGCATAAGCGAAGACTTCTTGATTGTTAAGCAAAGATCCGCCGCACGATCATTGAGAACAAACAAGACTACTTGCATCACGTCTAAATCCACCGCATGATACTAAACATGATAACAAGGTTGTCGGAACTTACGGAGGTCGACGGATCGATGACTCCTCTCGAAGAACTCGACGACTCGACAAAAGGACTCGAGAGTTGGCACGGGGCCGGTTGTATTGATTTGGTTGTGAACCCTTATTACAATGGTCGAGGGTCAATATTTATACCCTAGACAAAACACGAGTCCTAGAGGACTACGATTTACAAAGAACCTTTAAATAAACTTGGAAACTCACGATTCCTTACCCTAAACTTTTAGAGTCCTTTACTATTACAACTTTCACCTTTTCGATCGGCCTTGCCTGCCATCTTCTATTTTTCCCGAATGGAGTCACCGCCTTCTGGAGTAACCGACCGCAATGCATTTAGCCGACCGCTTGCTTTGTTTGCCGAATACCCTTCTTCCCGCATGTGGGTCTACCTGTCATCTTCCAGAATCGACCAAAATCCAGTGTTAACAGTTTGAATTTTGAATTTCAAAATATTAGAACTTCGAACAAAATTTTGGGGTACGGCCACGTGCTGAGAATATCTAATATAACCACAAGTAAGTGTGAGGTGCGGTGGTTAGAGGAGTACTGCACGAGGGGAGGTCGTGGTTTCGATCCCCAGCGGCCGCGAAGCGTGCGTTTTTGCATGAAAATGGCGCGACTTCTGACCTATATGGCCCTAGTCAGGTCACAGCCTTGATGATGTATGGACCTTCTCGAAGTCGACGATGTGAGCCGCCATTCTAGCTGAGATGTCAATTGCTTCGGCGGTGGTGAGTCCTTCTCTTTCACAGTCGTAGTCGGCCATTTTTCTCACTAGCTGCTGTCGCTGCACTGACAGTGCAAGATACTATGGTGCCAGCACCTGTTGTTATTCCGCCTGTGGCAATAATGAATGACGATGAGGAACCTATTCTTCAGGATCCTGTAGAACCTATTGCCACACATGAGGGCCACTTTGAGTGTGATTATTTTTTAGTTCCAGCTAAAGTAACTGAGCAGTTTGGTGATTAAAATATAATTCAGTTGTAAAGAAAAAATAAATGTGGTGACACATTTGAAACTGACTGAGCACCAGTTGCATCACCAGAAAGTTCGCCGCCGACGAGCTACAGCCAGTCAACGGACGCCCCTGCTTCTATCCCAATGACATGTGGGTCTAGGTTGACCTCAGGGCCTAGCTACCCGTGCATCTAGGTGCACTGCACCGGGTGTACTTAGCAGGAGCTAGGGTTTTGAGCTTAGACCTTCTCATATCATATCCATCAATTACCTAGACTTAGATCAAGCATATGCTACCCACAAGTTTCAAGTTTAGAGGTTCGGGTCAGGACTAAGCTTCCAGCCAAATAGGAAAGCGAGCTCGCTGACTTCCTACGCATAAATCGCGATGTCTTCGCGTGGGAGCCTTCCGACATGCCGGGCATACCGAGGAAGGTCGCTGAGCATGGAATTCAAGAACACCCAAGTTGAGGAGTTTCTTGATGAAGAAGGCATCAAGCATGAGTTCTCAACTCCATACACCCTCAACAAAATGGTGTAGTAGAGAGGAAGAATCGTACACTAATTGACATGCATCGCTATGACCAGTGGGGCATGAGGCAGAATCATGCAGGCCGTAGAAACAACAATAGACTCGATGACCCTAACTTATTACTAATATCAGTGGGGGCGACCGGACGCTGAGAGGTGAGTAACCGGACGCTAGGTGCCAGCGTCCGGTCAACTCCAGTAAGGTTCTAGAGAGGAAGAATCCTGATCGGACGCGTCCGGTCAGTGCTGACCGGATGCTAGTCAGGATCCGGGTTACCCATCATAAACCAAAAATAAAGTGACTCCAAGGATGATGCAAGGCTTTATAAGTGGAGCTAGCTTGACAACATTTTGCATAAAAGCCACTAGTTAAGTCATGAGTGAAATGCAAAGATAGGTTGGTACACACCAAGTGATGGAGCTAGATGATGGTCATGGTGATGGAGGTGACCAAAAGATGGTGATAAGTGTTCCAACTTGGAAAACATGCACGGTTTGCGTTGAACGTACCATAGGCTCGGCAATCATCTGGGACGCACCCGATGGAACTCCTAGGTGACGTGGGTCATCCACCCAGTCACGGATGCTATCATGTGGGAGGAATTCGAGAGGACAGTGCTCTGCATATGGGCATCATGCCTTGGTAAAGGTATAAGGGCCAAATGGTCGCGCTATGCACATGGGCTTCGTGCCCCCGTAAAGGTGTAAAAGGCCAGCAAATATGGCTCGGTGAAATTTGGGTCGAAAGCGCTGTCAAGTTTCAATTTGAGTCAGGTTGTTCAGACGACGTGGCGGCTGCAATCTTCAATTCTTTCGTCAAGCCCTGTGTTCTTCCAGCCGAGTTTCATTATGGCCGTGGCAAAATGGCCACAGGCTCTTTTATTCCAGGCAATCCCACGCTTCCATGACTTGCCAACCTTGGCGTAGTAGTCCTTCCTCTTCTTGAAGGTATCGAGGCATCGATGATGGTCTGCTTCAGCGTGAGGTCCATCTGGTCCATCCGTGCTAGATGTAGAACTAAAACTGTAGTTGTCGTAAAAACCTAACTTGCATTGCTTGCGAAGTTTTGTGACTCTCAAGATTCAAGAATTCAAGGAAGATGAGGAATACTTTGGTCATGCTCTACCAGTAGTTTGGATGCGTGTTTTGAACCTCCCAACAATTTTAAAAGAATATATGATTTTGTGGGCTTTAGGAACTCTTTTTGGAGTTACTCAGGATGTTTTCATTCAGTGCTACTACAGTGTTGGGATTTTATCAAGTTCACAATTTATTGCACTGTTTCATGAAGAGGCTGCTAACATAGTTCCTCGCCACCCATGTCTATTGGGCACGGACCTCAGAACATGGTAGATTGTTGTCTCTACGGGTTAGAGAGCTCATCGAGCTGGTGCAGATCGATTCTGCGCTGATCACTCCAGCACCTGCGACTACAGATCCGATCTTGGAACCGCTTCTGAGGTCGCCTTCATCAACAACTCGCCACCTGCTTCCTCGCTACCAGAGGAGATAGATCAACAACGACACAGGGATCTAAATAAAGCCACACCTATGGACGGTTATCCGATGCTGATAGCTGATATGTTAGTATATGCATTACTGGGCATAAGGATATTAGCTTCATGGACGGTAATGCAGGATACAACTAAATTTTCATGGCTGAAGAAGACCAAATGTTCTTGGACTAGACCATGAATTCTCGTATAACAGGAAAGGAATTCTTGGGGTTGTAGTGGGAAGAACTGATGAGAAAATATCTGAGTTTACGTGTGGAAAGCTAGGATGCTAACACCATGATGGGGATGGCAACTAAATTCTGACCTGCATGAGGGCAGAGGCGCGTCGCGTTCGATGGAACGGAAGCCACGGTGAGGGAAGTGGGCCGGAGGATGAGCGGCCCATGTCGAGAAGCTGTGCGAGGTAGCGTTGGACGGCATCCACAGAGGCGACTGGTACATGATGGCTACATTACTTCCTGTCAGTTAGGAGATGGTTCATCTATCCCCTTTTGGAAGGATAATTGGGCTAGAGATTATCTTGAAGACTTGCCTCCTAGTCCTATTAGAGGTACCCCAACCTCAAGCAAGTCTGCAACAATCTTCAGGGCCTTATGTACCTTGTCATACTCAAAGGTATGCCCTATGACCTGCTCAATCATAGGTAATGAAGCTGTACAGAATCATTGTCTATGTGAAATCATAAATACTTAAGAAATGCCTATGTGAAATCATGTATACACAAAAATAAAGCAACACCTATCTTGCGTCAGGATTAGCACTATCTCCAAATGGTCCAAATGGAGCTTCCACTTGAGCCTCGTACCGACTGACATGCTCTATTGTGCTTGTTTTGAAATTCTTCTATAGCTTTGCTGATGGCCTCCACTCCAGCATCTCCACCACTGTGGATGACCAAGTGCTCGATGACGAAGGTGCTAGTGAAGATGCCAGCTTCCCCCGTGCTCGGACTATTCCAGTCCCAGGCCGCCTTCTTGTCGAACACGACATCACATGGATAGGACAAGCTTCCCCTCATGAGTGATTTCATCACAAAACAAACTTAAAATATTTGAGCATGATGAACCTTGACCCCAAGCTATCCAAATCCTCTGAAAGCGCGATGATGAGGTGGTGGTTGTCGACGAGGAGGACACCGCCAGGGAGCTCAAGAGACTGGAGTTCGCCCTTGCCGGGATGATGAAGCACTTTTCTTTGACATCACCGGGTACAGAGAGTGCGATTCGAATAACAGTAGGTATTAGCTTTTCTTTGGTCAATATGAAGGACACCGAGGGCCTATGTTGCAGTGTGAAATAGTCGATTGTACACACGTTGTAGTCCCTTTTCACCTGAATTGACTATTTCAGCTGATTCGCTTGAGCCTTCACGTATAGCATGTCTTTTAGAAAGCCTATCGAAGTAGTTCGGTTTCCATCAGGCTATTTGCTCACAGGACACCATACATAATCCAATGGATGGAATGGAAGTGCCATCTCTCACAGGTGCGTCCATAGGGCACCCATCTCAACAAGATCAAAGATACTCTCGATGGGCTTCGCTTCATTTTCCTGGCACCTCTAAGCCAAGTCAACCACAAGATGAATACCAATTCAATCACCAGGAGTTGCGTGTGTGATGGATGATTTTAGGACAAGTAATGTTTATCTACATATCTATTAGTTATATTGCTTGTCTCTAAATGTGAATGGTGGATCTCGTCGGCAACCGCAGCACCATTCGCATCGACAACCGCAGTGCCACCAGCATCGGTAACCGCTGCGCCATCAACAGCCGTGGTGCCTGGGATAGCGCTAGTGTTGTGCTCTGCTGCCTCCTTAGCCGCGTGAAGGGCGGCCTGAGAGACCTCGAGGCAAATCTCAAGTTGATCGTTCTCCCAAGTCGCCTCGTAATAGCGATTCTGAGCCATTCTCCACTCATGAAGGCACTGTTCGCCTAAATGGTCATTTAGCCCATTTAAACACCATGTAAACGTTACACGGTGGTCCGTTGTTTCCGTTTAATCACCCGTTTACCCCGTTTAATTGGCCGTTTAGCCCGTTTAATGGGACGTTTTGCCCGAATAATGGCTAAACGATAGGTGACCGACTGCTTACCGTTTAGCGTTTAGGAAAACACTGATGAAGGTAGCGCCGGGCGTCGTCGCCATTATAGGAGTCGAAAGAATCAGACGAGTTAAGTTCGGACACGGCAGCGGGTGAACGTCCCGTGGCTGCCAAAGTGAAAAATGAGCTTATATCTTCACTAAATCTGAATTAGCTCAATGAGTTCTCTAAACAATGGCGACCAGGCAGATGCCCAAGGATCAGGGTCACACCAGAACACTTTGAGTGGATCATGGCATTCTCGGTTCGAGTTGTTGACTAGGACTATGCTGATCATGAAGAGAAAGGCAATGAAAGAAAATATGTTTGGCAGAAGGGCTAATGGTGTCCAGGAGGTTTAACAAGAAGCCAGAAGTGAAGGGTGCAGTCAAGGTGTGGGAGGTTTCTTTAGCCCATCCCCAACCTACTCCATCTTTGAAGTCCATAGATCTAGATGAACCTTGTAATCATCCATCTTTTTTCACGTTCATGGTGTCCTTCGTCCTTCGGTGCTTGCAATGGCACAGATTAATAGACTGTGCTCTTCAAGGGACAAATCAGCCAATCATTGGCGTCGATCATTGATGAAGGTTCAAGCTTACCTCAATACGGCCAATCATTGACGTCAAATCGGCCCTTAGCTTCTTTGTTTCCACGCTTGCCTCCATGTGTGTGGATATTTGTGGTGGATATATATTTGAAAACATTTGCTAGAGAATAGGAGCTATCTTATTCATCTTCTACCACGTGCGCGCCCTAGTTCGCCCTACTGCGGCCTACCCAGCGCCGCCACCATAGCCTCGCCATAGCCGCCATCACAAGGCCTGCCGGGTGCGCGTGGCCAGGTCCACTCGAGCAGTCTCTGATCAAGCCACCGTGACCGGTAAGCATTGAAATTATACCTCCAGGGGCATATGTTGTGAATTTTAAAAAAAAAAAGGCAAAAAAAGAAAAAAAATCAGTCATTGCGAGCCCAGAGCAGCCCCAAGCGCTATGTCTGGGCTCAATTTCCCGATCACCATGGGGCAACGAAGCAAGCTAAAAGGTCACGACCTATGGTCACATACTGCTGGCTACCACCCAGTTTTGATCAAGACCCAACCTCTTGTGGCGAGGCCACCGCTTCACCGTAATTAATAGCGTCCTGAGCTCGATAGAGGTAAATAATAGAACTCGAGATCACAGACAGCCGCCATCAGGCGCTTTGCTATCCACGACGAACTCACCTCAGTGATCCTCGGTGGCATGGAGAGGACAAAGGTAGCGTGCGGCTTGGTAGGGCGACGGCGGTGCTAGGTTGTGGCGCGGCGACTGCAAACTAGGGTGGTCAGTGCCGCCCTGGTGGTAGAACGAGAAGAAGAGGGACACGCCCTCAAAGTGCAGCGTCCCGTATACTACATTAGTGAGGTCTTGTCCGATTCCAAGACCCACTACCCCCAAATCTAGAAGCTCCTGTATGCCGAAAGGAGAGGAAAGGGGTTCGCTCAATGAGGAGGCGTGTGGGCAGCCATGTCCCCAATAGAGGAAAACAGGAGGGGGTCCAGTATGGGGACAAGGGAGAGGATCGAGAGTCCTAGTAGTAGTATTAGTAGTATTAGTATTAGTAGTAGTAGTAGTAGTAGTAGTAGTAGTAGTAGTAGTAGTAGTAGTAGTAGTAGTAGTAGTAGTAGTAGTAGTAGTAGTAGTAGTAGTAGTAGTAGTAGTAGTAGTAGTAGTAGTAGTAGTAGTAGTAGTAGTAGTAGTAGTAGTAGTAGTAGTAGTAGTAGTAGTAGTAGTAGTAGTAGTAGTAGTAGTAGTCATTGGTTAGTTAAGTTTTGCTCATACTTGTTTGTGGGATCGTTGTTCGTTCTTATGGCAGATACTCTAGTAGAAGGGCCCTGATAAAGATGGATCCGGTGCCTTATGGAGGTCGGCGGCGGTACGCTGGCCATCTCCGGCTATGGTACACTCGAGCGCGGATGGCTACTCCATTCTGGTGACCTAGCGGAGCTACACGGCGTAGGTGAGGGCTCAGGGTGGCGTCGGTGAGGACGTAGGGCATGTTGCCTAAACCATTATAAATCATGTGTCATTGAGTGCTAGGCCACATCCGATCACAACGCACGGCAAAAACTACAAATACCTCCAAGTTATAATCCTTGATCAATTCCAACCATCTCATTTGCCTCATATTCAACTCAGACTGAGTGAAGATATATTTGAGGCTCTAACCAGGCGAAAACGTCGCTATTCTCATGCAAGAATTCTATGATCTCTTGCTTGTCCTGAGTTGTTAGGTCCATGCCAATTTGAACGCACTTATCTGGTGTATACATGAATTTGAATTGCACGTTATTTTATTGTATCAGATCTGGTAAAAATTGGTAAGCTAATAGAAAAAAACAATAAAATATTCACAATTTCGTTTCGTTTGTTTGATCTGACATTTTCCCTTTTTTGCGATGAAAAAAGATACACCCATGAAGGGCTTGCCATGCAAAGATTTTAACCTTGCTCGGCATTGAGAGTTTCCATAATTTTTCCACACCGACTGTAGCCCGGAACCTCCTGCCGTCGAGGAAGGCGTGAACGTAGGCCCAACAATCATGTCCATGGGCCCGAGTGGGAGTGAACACAATAGCTGGCAAGGAGCCATGTGCATCTGGTATATTGACAACTGTCAATGATATCTTATTTAGACGGAGACAAGTAATCTGAGTATCTAGATTGCTGAAAAAGAAAAGAAGTAGATGGCGGCGCCGTCCAAGGCCAAGGTGAAGCCCTCCAAGGCATCGGCGTCCTCCTACATGGGCGACATCGACCTGCCCACCTCGGACGATGAGGACGAGGAGGAGGCCCAGCGTGCCGACGCCCCCAGGCCCAAGGCGACTCGTGCCACCACCGTCCCGCCCGCCCCTGCTGGCTCTCAAGGTGTGGCGGCAAGGCCACCCCCCTCTACTGGCACCTTGGGCACGGCAGCAGATCCACCCGCCCCTGCTGGTTCTGAGGATGGGCCAACGGTCTGGCCTGCCTCCTCCGACCTCTTTGCGCTTGACTCCAAGAGCTTTCATCACATCGATGAGGCGTCGTTACACCTGCTCAAGAAGGACAACCATGTGGAGTTGGGAGGCTACCACCCAATCAGCCTCATCCATTTTGGTAGATAAAAGAATCGGCCAACAGGCGCCTCATCATCCCCTTGATGAGTGGCTAGCAAAATGGGCACCCAAACATGGTGCCGACATCGCTCAGCTCATGAGCGACGAGAGTGGCTACAGGTGGCCCTCCGCACACACCGACGGAGCCTCGGAGGCTGCAGGCATCGCTGGGGCAGGGGCACAATCTCTCATCGGGGTGCCGCGGTCTCGCATCGCTGGGGCAGGGGCGTGGACGGTCGCTGGGGCAAGGCACGACTGTTAATGAGTGCCTCATATTCAGCCACATTGTTGGAGGCAGGGAAGTGGATGCGCACCATGTACTTCATGCACACTCTGAAGGTTGAAACGACGACCAGCCCCATGCTGACCCCCTTCTACATCAGCGACCCAGCCATTCGTGCTTCGGTATCCACCTATATCTTGTAGGTGACAAGAAATCACCCGACTATGTTTTACTTGTGAATTCGTTGAGATACAATTTGTTGTCTGTCTCACAACTTTGTGAGATGGGTTACAATTGTGCCGAGCCATGTGTAAGCATGGTGCTTATATGATGCAGGCCAGAGTGGCCGCCTCTCCCTCAAGCTAGCGCACAGCATGGTGGCTGCCGGCCGCCTCATCCAGGATGAACGGTCAGAGTCCGATTCATCCCCGTTCCTGTGCCCCCACCCCCGCCCCCGCGCGATTAACATTTGAAGAGAGGGGACATGTGGCACGCATCGCGTGACCGGACGATGAGGTCAAAGCATCCAGTCAATATATGACCGGAGCATCTGGTCACCCCGTGTTGTGCCCAGTGAAGGGGTACAATGGCTCTATTTCGTGGGGGGCTTTAATCCACAGTAGTCAGCTGGAATCCTGGAGACCTCAGACCTAAATTGCTAGATAGCTCATCAGCTCACAGCTGCTGCTGCTTCTACAAAGCAAAGCTGCTATAGCTGGTAGATCAGGGAATCAGCCACATAAACTGCAAAGGTCCGTTATGTGCTAAGCGACATGCCGACATGGTTAACATGTAAAGAGCACCTAGTGTCTGCCTACATCTTGCTCACTGTTCGTGTTGTCAGCGGGGGAAGTTTCATTTCGTCAACGGGTGCGCGCGAGCGCACCCGCGGGTGTAGCCCCCAAGCCCCCGGGTGATTCGGGCAGAATCGTCTAGGGGGTTTTGTCAGCGGGATCGATGATCCAATCTGATGCAGAACGGGGTGCACGGAGGATCTGGCAATGGCAATCATAGCCTGCTGATCCACCCTATCATGAGTGAGAGCGGCAACAGTGGGCAATAGCTGATGCTAGCTAAGACCAAATAATATGTGTGGGTTGCACTCATGCGAGTGATGCTACAGGCGAGGAGTGCCGGTTGCAAAGTTGATAGAAAAAACACATTCGAAGGGTGCCATTTGCTTGGTAGATCACTTGTGTCTTGGTCCTCCAAGAAGCAAAATAGTGTGGCGGCACCCATCCTAGAGTGGTCGGGGGCACAGCCTCTGTTGCCCCCCTGGTTCTGCCACTGTAAGTGTCTGTATTATACTGTGAAATTGAAAAGTTGACCACTACTTCACTGTGGCACGGTGGCTGCCGGGCACGGCGGGTGAGGCCTAGGGCATCTGGAAGGCAAAGCGTGGCACAACGAACTCGACAAGGTAGGTCTCGTCAGTTGCCGTGGGCCAGAGACGATAGAAACGGCGGCGAGGCGGTCCGGTGCACATCACCTCCACGTTTGGTCGTCTAAAATATCACATATTCTCATCAATTGGTAGGCATATGATCCAACTTCCACACTTCGACTGTTATATTCAACAACATATCCCAAGATATTACTTTGTCTCAGTTGCTATCCTTTAATAAATAGAGAACTTATTACAATGGCAAGACCGCAAGTTGTGAGCGTGCGGTCTATGGGGAGAGTTAGCTTTGATACTAAAGTATATATATGCCTTATATATATGCGGAGGTATTTAAATGTGGGTTAGCTTTGATATGACTGTGGCATATGGATGATTGAAGGCTTTTAATTAAGCCACAATTTTTGCATGGTTGCCTTCAGGTGGCTGAAGATCCACTCGAGCATGGCACCAGGTGTTTGTGAAGCTCAAAGAATCAGGAAGCGGAGACTGGCCTGGACATTATTGTAACAGCTCTCGAGCTGTCAAACTTAGAACAAGTCTAGAAAAAGACACTATATTTCGATGATACTATATTATTATATATGAGTTCTTTCCAGATGACGTTGAAAGTAGATAAACGTGACGAAGGCTTCCTAGTTTGAGCCAACCACAACAGTATGGCAGGCGCCGACATCTGCCTTACCCGAAGAAGACAACGCCACCTCCCACGTGCATCTGACATTCAACAGTATTGTGGGCGTCTGACCAAGTGCTCTAGTCTGACATGAGGTCGTGCAGCACAGTCGGCTACTACGCGTCTAACCAGGGTGCCTTCTTCGGTGATTTCGTGGCGGCGATGACCAAGCTCGGGAGGATCAGGGTCAAGACGCCGGCCACCGGCGGCAAGATATGCCGGGACTCTAATGAATATGTGGCCAAGATGCAGGAGAATTTGTCGCCACGGCATTCGTCGCCGGAAAACTGTGTGTCTATTATGCTTGTTCTACCTCTCGCCAACCTCGCTCAGAGTTCGGTCGCTGTTGCTAACGTCTGCTGTTGCCGAGCAACTGATCGGATGCGTCCAGTCCTTATAGGGCCATGTCCAGTCACCTCTGTCGAGCTCGTTTCTTCACGATCTTGTGTTTGGCTTGGATAAAATAATAAATAACCCCTGGCCTCGTCGCCGCCACGGCTGGCATTCCTAAAGAAGTATTATCCTAGCGTTTGGATTAATACTTGATAGCCGGTACCAGGAGGGTATCGCCTTTAGTTCAAAAATCAACCCTAAGGGGAAAAGCAGAAAAGAAACATGGGGCTATGCAAAAGTTATTAAAAAGGAAAAAAAGAAAGAAAAAAAAGAAAAAAAGAGATTGAGAAAAAAATGGACAAGGGGAAGCAAGGGCTCTCCTTTTGAAACCTCCGAGGGTGGGGGAGTAGAGTATATCTCGGCGAGTTCTTCGAGCAAGCAGGGCTGCCATTGTCACAGAACCGTCCAATTTATAAGAGCACAAGTACAATAGCAATCACCGAAGCAATCAAACCGTCATACTTGAGCCCATATAAACCCGGTAGTCCAACGAAATCGCGAAGGATCTCAAACAACCAACATACAAACCAAGATCGTAGAGATTCAACACAACCAGTCACATGTTACATCATAGTTCACAAATATGTCTCATACATCAGAGTTCGAATAATTATTACAAACCAAGTTTGAAAGTAGCGGAAGCAAAGTAGTTTAACATCAACATCACACGTAGTTTAATACAAAGCCAGTGTCATAGTCATCTCCAACCAAAAGCACAAAGGTGAGACAAAATACAGAATGACCATTGCCCATGGTCCTAGTCCTCATCCACAGCAGGAGCAAGACAGTTCTTGCAGTAGCCATGAAACATAACATTATCTGCAACAATAGGAATTAAAACCCTGAGTATAAGAAGGTACTCAGCGAGACTTACCCGTCCACTAATATACTAAGACACCAAGGAGTATGCGAGGCTTTATAAATAGAGCTGGTAGACATTATTTGCAGAAAAAACATAAGTTATCCAACATCTCTTTAATTGGAAATCACTAGTTATTAATCCTATCTCATACTAGATTAGCAACTATCCTATGCCAAACATGTTGATACCATTAATTCATCACAATAATAACCATATCCAGTTGAGTTCTTGCATAATCTCATAACCATCATTTTCATCCTTTCCATAACTTACTACGATGAAAGGAACTCAAGTCAAGTTCTCACTATCCGGGAGAGACGGCGATTCGAATCGATTCCTACCCAGCTGGGGAAATATTCCTAACACACACCCAGGCAAACCTCGCGAAGGTAGTCTTAGGTCACCTTTGGTACAAATCAGGAACCAAATTCACGGGTACGACCAGCGCCGCACAATCAGAGAACCACTCTGCCAAGGGTGATCGGGACTCTAACCCGCCCTTGGGCTTACGCCAATGGCTCTCCGCACATCCTTACTACCATCCAGAGTGCGCACTTGAACTGCTCGTGGTCCCGGCCTGAGATGAGCTACTCGGCTTCGCGGTCGGAACGACTTATCCAACCAACTATGTGAGAGGCTGCGTTCAACATGACAAGATGACCTCCAACGTCCGGTCCTTAAACGACACAGGTGGAGTCACTACAATACCACATATAAGACATCCACCCAGTCTCCATTTATTCAACAATACCAGGTTATGTTCCACGATAGCACAATATAGCCAACCGTGATTAAGTTATCACCTATAGCTCGCAGGTGACAGGAAATCACCCGACTTCTACCGGTCTAAGCAGAGCTAAGCATGATAAACGTTCCTGGACTTAAATAGGATCCGTGGTAGATATATCTGGTCAAGGAATGGTAGTATGCAGCAAGTGTTTACAAACAACTCCTGTCACGTAATGCAGCAATACGAATAACTTTAAGTGACATTAATAAAATAGGGAGGCTTATAATGCTCCGAGGCTTGCCTTTCACAAACGTCGAAGGCTGGTGATCGGGGCACTCGGGAAGGTGATTGGCTTCAGGCTCTCCTTCTCCGGGAACCTCCAGGTGCTGAACTTCCTGATTCTCCTCCTGCGGGTCGACGTCGAGCTCCACTAGCGTGATCTCCTCGGTTGCACCTATTGCATGCATATGCATAAATAAGTACCATGAATGCATAAGATGGATCACGGAGGATGTGATAACAGGATGTACATGCTATGACAATGATGTTAAGTAGAAAAATGATAACAATGCTAACTCTCTACTAATTGAGTAGGTGCATATCTCTTCTCTAGTTATT
This sequence comes from Miscanthus floridulus, assembly GCF_019320115.1. Classification (NCBI taxonomy): domain Eukaryota; kingdom Viridiplantae; phylum Streptophyta; class Magnoliopsida; order Poales; family Poaceae; genus Miscanthus; species Miscanthus floridulus. The sequence continues at coordinate 15,422,830 of NC_089582.1, read as the reverse complement.
TACAAATTTCCCACAAAGCAATATCTAAGTTACATATGACAGTTACAAGTTTATATCATAACTGAAGTTATACTTATCCAAATATTGTGATCTTAGACTTTCTGGAAAGCTTATAAAATTGCCTACAACTCTTATTAAATCACCAAAAGCCGAATCACCATCTATCATGGTCAAAATAGTAAACCTATGCTTTGCTGTCCAGAATTACATAACGTGGGAAAATAATTATTAACTTATGTTTCAAACATATAATTGGTCAAGACCAACTTTACTAACTCATCACACATATCAAAATAATACCAGAAAGTAGGGTGTTCACCACCAAATCATTTCTTTTAATGCTTTTCTTAATTTATTTAATTAATCAGGGGAAATGGTAAACATATATGAAAACTCTACCATTAAATCTACAAAAATTACAGTAGGTACTACCTGCTCTAGGTAGACCACCATCAAAATTTCACACCATTTGAGTAAGTATAACAGCCTACATGAAAATGATAAGGCATAATGGCTTAAAATGAAATAATTAGGAAACCTTAGTGAAAAGTGTCAAGCAACAGATTTCATATTTTTCCTAGCATCCTTAGGGTACTAAGATACTCTCCAACAAATTTCATGTTCAATGGATTCATAAATAATTTACTAAAATTCACCCAAGTATCTACCAATGATAAAAGGAAAATCTATAACTCAAAAACTACACATGCAATGACTCTCAAATTTTAACCAGAGCTTCTACTATACAAGACTAGCTTACCCACAAAATTTCATAATTTTTGGATCACAGAAACTCAAGATATGATTTAAACAAGTTTGCATGCATTCAAAAACACTCTTCAAGTTCCTATTTAATTCATCCAAAATTTCTACATAATGTGCTCAAGACATATTTTTTATTAAATACTAGACCTAACTGTGAGTCTAACAAAATTGGAACCATCAAATTTGGATCTACAGAACAGGAGATACAAAAATATCAAATCAGCATTCAAAACTGAATTTTTGAGCTATCCTAAGAAATAGGCAGTCACTGACGAGTGGGACCCGGCTGTCAGCCGGACCCACTGGTCAGCGACAGTGAAGCAGGGGAGGCGGCTGCGACGTGCGGAAGGCGGCGTAGCACGTCAGCGGTGAGGTCTCCGGTGAGACCAAGGCCACCGTCGTGCTCACCACGACGAGGCGGACCCGTTGGTGCCTAGGGTTAGGTCTCTACTAGCCTCAACCTATAGCGGCGACGCGCACGGTGGACGGCGGCAAGGCCACGGTGGAACTCCGGCGACGGCGAGCCTACATTGCCCCACCCAAGCACGGTACGAGCTACACGGTTTCACGGCGAAGCTATCCGATAACATAAAGGGGAAAGGGGAAACTTCTAGTGCGCCGGCCACGGTGAGCTCGATCTCCGGTGAGGTCGAGACATGGCGGCGACGGGTTCGGCGATTATGCCATCAACACAGCTCGAGAGGCTCTACCAGAGGGTGGACAAGGTAGAGGAGATGCCGGGGAAGCGGTGGGCGAGACGGAGCGAGGTGAGACGCGGCGGCGAGCGCGCGGGGGCTCGACGGAGCTCCCGGCGGCAATGGCGACGGCTGCGGCTTCGCTTCTCTCGGTGCCTCAGACGCGCGCGAGAGGGAGAGAGAGCGACTGAGAGCGAGCGGGACGGCAGGCGGACGTGGCTGCTTTGATGTCGACCGTGGCCAGCGACGCCAGGCCGATCACGGCGCGTGGCGGCCACGCGGCGGCCGGTGTCTGAGCCCGGTCGGCCACTGTGCCGATTCAGAAGCTTGATTCAGTTACCTTGAAACCGACTGACAGCGAAAATTGGCGACCATATCTCTCTCAAACCGTGGTGATCCAGGTTAAGTCGTAGTTAACAAAGTTGGAGACCTACGTGAGTACAACAAGTTTGCTAATTGGAGCTCGAGCTAATTTGGCTTGGTTAGTGAGATACAGTGCTCCAAACATCAGCTCATGAAACTGAAACTTGCTTTGTGACTTAGAAAAATTTCAGAGTTCCAAAATAGATCTCAAAACTAACTTGTGGGACCCTTTTGAGCATGTTGTGCACATTTTCATGACTTGGTTTCTAAACAAAGTTTGTTCCTTATTAAATTTGCTACAACTTTGCTTTAGGTTGGTCAGACATGCAAATATCCTAAGCCACACTTTTTAAACAGTCAAACAAAAGGGTTCAGGGTTCAAATTTGGTCAAACCATGACTTAGAAACCTAATTAGGCAAAATGATCCACATGAACATTGTCCCAAATGACATTCTAAGTGTAACTAAGTTACCTAGAAGGATTTTTAGCCACACCCTACATTGGTCACACAAGAATCAAGCATCACATGTATTGAAACAATGAAAAACACAAGAAATGTTGCAAAGGTTTCATAGTCATGTTTCACATGTTTCATGATCTTGTTGCATAGTATTAACTAATCTTGTTTCACTAAGTGAGTGGCACATGTTGCACTCAAGTGTTGCACACTTTACATTTTATAGAACAACACACATGAAATATACAATAGGTTGCAATGTTTCGAAAACATGTTTCATGCGATATAAGCTTATGAATGAATGAATGATGCTCATGTTCATGAATGCTCAAGGATGACTGTGATCATGGAATGTCAAGGTTAAGTGCATGCTTAACACCGAGGGTGTTACAGCCCTTCCCCCCTTAAAGAAATCTCGTCCCGAGATTGCACGACCTACCATTCCTCGTAGAAACTAGGATAAACCTCTCGAAGATAATCCTCACGTTCCCACGTAGCGTCTTGTTCACTATGATTATTCCAAACCACCTTGTAGAACTTGGTGACTTTGCTACGGGTCACTCTTTCCATTGCTTCAAGCACTTTAATAGGTCTCTCTTCATAAGTCAAATCCGACTGAATCTTGATATTAGTAGGATCAACTACTTCTTTGGGCACACGAAGACATTTCTTGAGTTGGGAGACATGAAAAACACTGAATATTGCTTTCATTTCCGGAGGTAACTGGAGTTGGTAGGCTACCGGCCCTTTTTGTGCAGTGATCTTGTATGGTCCAACATACCTAGGAGCAAGTTTTCGTTTCACTCCAAATCTTTGCACTCTCCTCATTGGGGATACCTTCAGATACACATAATCTCCGACTTGGAATATAATAGGACTTCTCCTCTTATCTGCATAACTCTTTTGTCTTGATTGAGCGGCTTTTATATGTTGTTGAATGATTTGAACTCGTTCTTCAGCTTCTTTGACAAAGTCAATTCCATAATATCTTCTTTCACCAGGCTCAATCCAATTTAGAGGGGTCCTACATTTGCGACCATATAAAGCTTCAAATGGAGCCATCTTAATACTCTCTTGATAACTATTATTGTAGGAGAATTCCACTAAAGGTAACCAGTCCTCCCATGAACCCTTGGAAGAAATCACACATGCTCTCAACATATCTTCCAGGATCTGATTCACACGTTCAGTTTGACCTGCGGTCTGGGGGTGATAAGCAGAGCTGCGAATCAATGTGGTACCCAAGTACTTATGCAGATGTTCCCAAAAATGATTAACAAATTGGGACCCTCGATCTGATACAATACTCTTAGGTACTCCATGCAATTTGATAATTTGTTCCATGTACAGCTTTGCATATTGATGAGGTCGATACTGGACATTAACAGGAATAAAATGTGCAGACTTGGTGAGACGGTCAACAATTACCCATATTGAATCATGACCTTTTTGGGTCTTTGGAAGTCCAACAATGAAATCCATACTAATGTCATCCCATTTCCAACTTGGAATAGACAGTGGCTGAAGTAAACCTGCTGGTTTCATATGAATGGCCTTCACTAGGCAACAGTTATCACATCTTGCCACATATGCCGCAATTTCTTTCTTCATTTTTGTCCACCAAAATCTAGTCTTCAAATCTTGATACATCTTACTACTACCCGGGTGAATGGATAGCTTGGACGAATGAGCTTCCTCTAGGATTTGGTTTCTCAACTCCCTATCTTTAGGCACTACAAGCCGATCTTTAAACCATAGAACATCATTCTCATCTAACCGAAAATGTTTACTTTCTTCTTCTTTCATTTTTCTCTTGATGTGGAATATACCAACATCGGTCTTTTGTAGCTCAATGATCCTTGACTCTATAGAACAACTAACTGTGATATTGTGCAGGACCGCCGGATGCAATAAGTTGAACCCATCTTCCAACAAAGAAGTACCACGATACTTCCGACTTAAGGCATCGGCAACTACGTTGGCTTTACCTGGATGATAATGCACTTCTAGGTTGTAGTCCTTGATCAATTCTAGCCATCTTCGTTGCCTCATGTTCAACTCAGGTTGAGTGAAAATGTACTTCAGGCTCTTATGATCAGTGTAGATATGGCAAACATTACCAAGCAAGTAATGTCTCCAAATCTTCAAAGCATGGACAACTGCGGCAAGCTCTAAATCATGTGTTGGATAGTTGACTTCATGCTTTCTCAATTGGCGCGAGGCATAAGCAATGACTCGGCCCTCCTGCATCAGAACACACCCTAAACCGGTTCCTGAGGCATCACAAAATACATCAAACGGCTTCTCAATATCAGGCTGTGCCAACACAGGTGCAGTAGTCAGCAACGTCCGCAAAGTGTGAAAAGCCGCTTCACACTCTGGTGTCCAAACAAACTTCTCATCCTTCTGAAGTAACCTGGTCATAGGCTTGGATATCTTGGAGAAATCGGGGATAAACCGACGATAATATCCAGCTAAACCAAGAAAACTTCGGACTTCATGAACTGAGGTTGGGGCTTTCCAATCCATCACTTCTTGCACTTTGGATGGGTCTACAGAAATTCCATTTTCTGATAAGACGTGACCTAGGAAAGGTACCTTCTTCAACCAAAACTCACATTTACTAAACTTTGCATACAACTTATGCTCTCTTAGTCTCGACAATACCACTCTCAAGTGCTCTTCATGTTCTTCTGCCGTCTCAGAATAAATCAAGATATCATCGATGAACACAACCACAAACTTGTCAAGTTCAGGCATGAACACCGAGTTCATCAAATACATAAAGTAGGCAGGAGCATTGGTCAATCCAAAGGACATGACTAAATACTCATAAAGACCATACCTAGTGGAAAAAGCAGTCTTTGGTACGTCTTCGGGCCTAATCTTGATTTGGTGATAACCTGACCTCAAATCAATCTTAGAGAACACTTTTGCTTTCGACAATTGATCAAACAAGATATCAATGCGAGGCAAAGGATACTTGTTCTTGATAGTAACAGCATTGAGTGGTCGATAGTCCACACACATTCGCAAAGACTTGTCCTTCTTTTTCACGAATATGGCGGGACAACCCCAAGGTGATGAACTGGGGCGAATGAGACCCTTCTCTAAAAGTTCATGCAATTGAATCTTCAATTCTGCTAACTCATTGGGAGGCATTCTGTAAGGTCTTCGAGAAATAGGTGCGGTACCAGGCAACAATTCTATCTTGAACTCTATTTCTCTGTCCGGTGGTAATCCTGGCAATTCCTCAGGAAAGACATCCGGAAATTCACATACTACCGGAATATCAGGAAGGGCCACAGACTGTATAGCATTGGCCACATTATGGAGATCAAACTCCCTAGGAAGGGGTACTAGAAAAGCCTCATTATTCTTGGGATCCCTCAACATAACAGTTCTAGTCGAGGTATCAATAAGAACACCATGGTTCTTCATCCAATTCATCCCCAAGATCACATCAATACCTAATCCCGGTAATATCACTAGGTTAGCAGTATATTCCCGTTCACTTATTTGGATGCGTACACCTCTAACTATCTGGTTGGTTGAAATGTTGCTCCCAGCAGCACTTATACAATAACCACCCTTTTCTACCACAACTATTTTCTAGTCATACTTGGATGCAAATATTGGACTCATGAAAGAATGCGAAGCTCCAGAATCAAATAAAACAACTGTAGGATGATGATTCACGAGAAACATACCAGCCGTGACCACTTCACCAGAGGGAATCTCTTCCATGGTGGTATAGTGCACATGTCCCTGACGTCCACTGGAATTGCCCTGCTTCTGGTTGTTGTTCTTCCTGGGATAAGGACAATTTCTAGACCAATGGCCAGTCTTGTTGCAGTTCCAACATGGCATACCATTAGGTGGAACATTGGAGCTACTCTGTCCAGTGCTACCCTTAGGTAGAGCAACAGAATAAGCCTTGCGGTATACTTGCTGGTTCTGACTTGGCTGTGCCTTCTTCTGGGGTGGTCTAAACTTTGGAGCTAGAGGGCGGAACTGGGGTCTTGCATTGGTAGGAGCTTGGGACTGAGGTACTCCTGCTTCAAAAGCTCGCTTGCGATTCTTGGACGCTGTATAGATGTTGTTCTGGTTCTCTTGGGTTAGTGCATCACTAACAAACTCATTGAAGGTAGCACATTTGTTGTTAGCGAGCGTCTTCATCAGCTTCGGGCTAAGGCCCCGCTTGAAACTAGCAATTTTCTTTGCATCTGTATCCACAAACTCTATAGCATACCTTGACAAATTGTTAAAGGCATGCAGATACTCTGTCAAACCCTTAGTTCCCTGTGTCAGCCTCATGAATTCCGTATGCTTCATGCTCATCAGACCTGGGGGAATATAATGCCCCCTAAATGCAACCTTGAACTGATTCCACGTAATTTGAGCATCTCCAGGCAAAGTGGATCGATGATGACTCCACCATATGCCCGCTGGTCCATGCAACTGGTGCGATGCATACTCGGTCTTCAAGTGTTCAGTGAGCCTTAAAAGACGGAACTTCTGTTCAATTGTATTCAACCACTCATCCGACTGTAGTGGTTCTTCTGCTTCCTTAAAGACAGGAGGCTTGGTGTCGAGAAAGTCCTTAAAAGTACTGAACTGGTTAGGTTCAGGTCCCTGATGCTGATCTCTCCCACGTCCTTGTCCAGCATTCTACGCGAGTCCACGCAGCACTTCACCCATAGCACGTTGAGTCTCCATGAGTTGAGCCATCATCTCAGCTGGGGTAGGATGCGGTGGTGGGGGAAGATCCTCGTGACCATTGCCACGGCCATCACTGCCACTTGCATCATCACCAAAAGTTCCCCTACGAGTGCGCGTCATCTGCGAAATCGCAACAACCAGTTATTATTGGATGATGTCAAGAGATTGCAGAAGAATTGCAAAAATTATGCCATACTGTAATTACTGGAGAGAATCATAAATTCATACAATAACACAGAGGCACAATAATTCAATTCCACAGCATAACATCACCAAATGATCGCTTATCGTGCTTGCACTACTATAGCTAAATTACTCCTCGGGGTGGTCGCTATCGATGTCGGGCACACCATCACCATGGTCATCCTCACAAGGCTTCACCTCTTCATCTTCAGTTACCACTTAAGTGAGACACGTGCAATAGAAACAGCTTACTTAACGATAAGATCATTTAAGGGGGACACAATGCAGGAACATGAATGAATAATGCACCATGATGTATGCTCGTTCCGTACGTCCTCACAAACTTAGAAAAGAATAATTCCTAACGACATACGCGGTGGCATACATTCGTTCTCTCAAATAGCGGTAACTAGTCGATCTACACGGTGCGTTGTTAGTGTACCTGCAGAAAATGCATTTCAGCCCAACCCAACAGATATAAGTACAGAAATGTAAATGCAGGATCTAAATTTCAACTAAATACTTCCATATATGTATACCCATACATATACTTCTGTATCAAAGCTACCCGATGACAATTTATACCCACAATTAAATACGCACCATACACACATGCAAGCATGCATATACAGTCGTATCAAAACTAGCTCTCCCCGACCGCACGCTCACGCCTTGTGGTCATGCCACTCATCAACTTACCTTCTTACCTTGGCGTAGAGGCATTTGATCCATACATTACCATTCAAGTGAATGGCATCCATACAATAGCACGCCGTATGGACGACGAAAGTAAAAACCCCCATGTTAGTACTTAAATAGCCACCTAAAAGTCCTTAACTGGGCATAAAGGAGATGACCACTGGCACACTTTAGATTTTTATAACACAAAACCTTTGTTTTTAAATACACATATGATAAGTTTTAATGTTGAATCCTTGCTCTGATACCAGCTGTCACAGAACCATCCAATTTATAAGAGCACAAGTACAATAGCAATCACCGAAGCAATCAAACCGTCATACTTGAGCACATATAAACCCGGTAGTCCAATGAAATCGCGAAGGATCTCAAACAACCAACATACAAACCAAGATCGTAGAGATTCAACACAACCAGTCACATGTTACATCACAGTTCACAAATATGTCTCATACATCAGAGTTCGAATAATTATTACAAACCAAGTTTGAAAGTAGCGGAAGCAAAGTAGTTTAACATCAACATCACACGTAGTTTAATACAAAGCCAGTGTCATAGTCATCTCCAACCAAAAGCACAAAGGTGAGACGAAATACAGAATGACCATTGCCCATGGTCCTAGTCCTCATCCACAGCAGGAGCAAGACAGTTCTTGCAGTAGCCATGAAACATAACATTATCTGCAACAATGGGAATTAAAACCCTGAGTACAAGAAGGTACTCAGCGAGACTTACCCGTCCACTAATATACTAAGACACCAAGGAGTATGCGAGGCTATATAAATAGAGCTGGTAGACATTATTTGCAGAAAAAGCATAAGTTATCCAACATCTCTTTAATTGGAAATCACTAGTTATTAATCCTATCTCATACTAGATTAGCAACTATCCTATGCCAAACATGTTGATACCATTAATTCATCACAATAATAACCATATCCAGTTGAGTTCTTGCATAATCTCATAACCATCATTTTCATCCTTTCCATAACTTACTACGATGAAAGGAACTCAAGTCAAGTTCTCACTATCCGGGAGAGACGGCGATTCGAATCGATTCCTACCCAGCTGGGGAAATATTCCTAACACACACCCAGGCATACCTCGCGAAGGTAGCCTTACGTCACCTTTGGTACAAATCAGGAACCAAATTCACGGGTACGACTAGCGCCGCACAATCAGAGAACCACTCTGCCAAGGGTGATCGGGACTCTAACCCGCCCTTGGGCTTACGCCAATGGCTCTCCGCACATCCTTACTACCATCCAGAGTGCGCACTTGAACTGCTTGTGGTCCCGGCCTGAGATGAGCTACTCGGCTTCGCGGTCGGAACGACTTATCCAACCAACTATGTGAGAGGCTGCGTTCAACATGACAAGATGACCTCCAACGTCCGGTCCTTAAACGACACAAGTGGAGTCACTACAATACCACATATAAGACATCCACCCAGTCTCCATTTATTCAACAATACCAGGTTATGTTCCACGATAGCACAATATAGCCAACCGTGATTAAGTTATCACCTATAGCTCGCAGGTGACAGGAAATCACCCGACTTCTACCGGTCTAAGCAGAGCTAAGCATGATAAACGTTCCTGGACTTAAATAGGATCCGTGGTAGATATATCTGGTCAAGGAATGGTAGTATGCAGCAAGTGTTTACAAACAACTCCTGTCATGTAATGCAGCAATACGAATAACTTTAAGTGACATTAATAAAATAGGGAGGCTTATAATGCTCCGAGGCTTGCCTTTCACAAACGTCGAAGGCTGGTGATCGGGGCACTCAGGAAGGTGATTGGCTTCAGGCTCTCCTTCTCCGGGAACCTCCAGGTGCTGAACTTCCTGATTCTCCTCCTGCGGGTCGACGTCGAGCTCCACTAGCGTGATCTCCTCGGTTGCACCTATTGCATGCATATGCATAAATAAGTACCATGAATGCATAAGATGGATCACGGAGGATGTGATAACAGGATGTACATGCTATGACAATGATGTTAAGTAGAAAAATGATAACAATGCTAACTCTCTACTAATTGAGTAGGTGCATATCTCTTCTCTAGTTATTTACAAATTTCCCACAAAGCAATATCTAAGTTACATATGACAGTTACAAGTTTATATCATAACTGAAGTTATACTTATCCAAATATTGTGATCTTAGACTTTCTGGAAAGCTTATAAAATTGCCTACAACTCTTATTAAATCACCAAAAGCCGAATCACCATCTATCATGGTCAAAATAGTAAACCTATGCTTTGCTGTCCAGAATTACATAACGTGGGAAAATAATTATTAACTTATGTTTCAAACATATAATTGGTCAAGACCAACTTTACTAACTCATCACACATATCAAAATAATACCAGAAAGTAGGGTGTTCACCACCAAATCATTTCTTTTAATGCTTTTCTTAATTTATTTAATTAATCAGGGGAAATGGTAAACATATATGAAAACTCTACCATTAAATCTACAAAAATTACAGTAGGTACTACCTGCTCTAGGTAGACCACCATAAAAATTTCACACCATTTGAGTAAGTATAACAGCCTACATGAAAATGATAAGGCATAATGGCTTAAAATGAAATAATTAGGAAACCTTAGTGAAAAGTGTCAAGCAACAGATTTCATATTTTTCCTAGCATCCTTAGGGTACTAAGATACTCTCCAACAAATTTCATGTTCAATGGATTCATAAATAATTTACTAAAATTCACCCAAGTATCTACCAATGATAAAAGGAAAATCTATAACTCAAAAACTACACATGCAATGACTCTCAAATTTTAACCAGAGCTTCTACTATACAAGACTAGCTTACCCACAAAATTTCATAATTTTTGGATCACAGAAACTCAAGATATGATTTAAACAAGTTTGCATGCATTCAAAAACACTCTTCAAGTTCCTATTTAATTCATCCAAAATTTCTACATAATGTGCTCAAGACATATTTTTTATTAAATACTAGACCTAACTGTGAGTCTAACAAAATTGGAACCATCAAATTTGGATCTACAGAACAGGAGATACAAAAATATCAAATCAGCATTCAAAACTGAATTTTTGAGCTATCCTAAGAAATAGGCAGTCACTGACGAGTGGGACCCGGCTGTCAGCCGGACCCACTGGTCAGCGACAGTGAAGCAGGGGAGGCGGCTGCGACGTGCGGAAGGCGGCGTAGCACGTCAGCGGTGAGGTCTCCGGTGAGACCAAGGCCACCGTCGTGCTCACCACGACGAGGCGGACCCGTTGGTGCCTAGGGTTAGGTCTCTACTGGCCTCAACCTATAGCGGCGACGCGCACGGCGGACGGCGGCAAGGCCACGGTGGAACTCCGGCGACGGCAAGCCTACATTGCCCCACCCAAGCATGGTACGAGCTACACGGTTTCACGGCGAAGCTATCCGATAACATAAAGGGGAAAGGGGAAACTTCTAGTGCGCCGGCCGCGGTGAGCTCGATCTCCGGTGAGGTCGAGACATGGCGGCGACGGGTTCGGCGATTATGCCATCAACACAGCTCGAGAGGCTCTACCAGAGGGTGGACAAGGTAGAGGAGATGCCGGGGAAGCGGTGGGCGAGACGGAGCGAGGTGAGACGCGGCGGCGAGCGCGCGGGGGCTCGACGGAGCTCCCGGCGGCAATGGCGACGGCTGCGGCTTCGCTTCTCTCGGTGCCTCAGACGCGCGCGAGAGGGAGAGAGAGCGACTGAGAGCGAGCGGGACGGCAGGCGGACGCGGCTGCTTTGATGTCGACCGTGGCCAGCGACGCCAGGCCGATCACGGCGCGTGGCGGCCACGCGGCGGCCGGTGTCTGAGCCCGGTCGGCCACTGTGCCGATTCAGAAGCTTGATTCAGTTACCTTGAAACTGACTGACAGCGAAAATTGGCGACCATATCTCTCTCAAACCGTGGCGATCCAGGTTAAGTCGTAGTTAACAAAGTTGGAGACCTACGTGAGTACAACAAGTTTGCTAATTGGAGCTCGAGCTAATTTGGCTTGGTTAGTGAGATACAGTGCTCCAAACATCAGCTCATGAAACTGAAACTTGCTTTGTGACTTAGAAAAATTTCAGAGTTCCAAAATAGATCTCAAAACTAACTTGTGGGACCCTTTTGAGCATGTTGTGCACATTTTCATGACTTGGTTTCTAAACAAAGTTTGTTCCTTATTAAATTTGCTACAACTTTGCTTTAGGTTGGTTAGACATGCAAACATCCTAAGCCACACTTTTTAAACAGTCAAACAAAAGGGTTCAGGGTTCAAATTTGGTCAAACCATGACTTAGAAACCTAATTAGGCAAAATGATCCACATGAACATTGTCCCAAATGACATTCTAAGTGTAACTAAGTTACCTAGAAGGATTTTTAGCCACACCCTACATTGGTCACACAAGAATCAAGCATCACATGTATTGAAACAATGAAAAACACAAGAAATGTTGCAAAGGTTTCATAGTCATGTTTCACATGTTTCATGATCTTGTTGCATAGTATTAACTAATCTTGTTTCACTAAGTGAGTGGCACATGTTGCACTCAAGTGTTGCACACTTTACATTTTATAGAACAACACACATGAAATATACAATAGGTTGCAATGTTTCGAAAACATGTTTCATGCGATATAAGCTTATGAATGAATGAATGATGCTCATGTTCATGAATGCTCAAGGATGACTGTGATCATGGAATGTCAAGGTTAAGTGCATGCTTAACACCGAGGGTGTTACAGCCATCGGTTAGGTTCGACCTCCGGTTTGCTCATGAGTGCAAAGAATGACCTTGGTTATCAAAGGATTGAACAACCGAGATCGTATGAATGCTTCTAAGCCTTGTTGCCCACATCGATGGGTACAGGATGATGGTAGGCGCCCACATCACTGTTGGATGTTAGATGCACATGGGAGGTCCATCGTCTTGTTTGGGTATGGCAGATGTCACTGTTTTCCTCGACGGCACGTACGACAATCCCATAGAGCTGCATCCACTGCTCAGGATTAGCCTTGTCATCATAGGGATCAACCCCAAAGATCTTGAAGCCTACGGGCCACTATACAGCTCACAGCCTTGCTGCAAAGTGGTATCAGAGTAATGCTGACTGTAGGACGCAAGCCTAGTTAGCATTTGTCGTTTGTAAAAACCTATTTTACCACAAAAACATACTATCTAATAACTGAAACGTTTGAGTTATACTTAACATCATATCGCATTTCCGATGAACGTTTTAAGTTATGTACATTGCTTTACACCCTATATTACATACATTTACACATAAATATGATGCTTATGCAGTGTTTTAGCAAAGATTGTACAGTGTAACACCAGTCCCTGCTCGCCTTATATAGCCCGGGGGCAGGGTTACAAGTCGGTTAGATCTAAGAGATAACCGAAAAGTAATAACAGATTACACGAATCATGGGATCATACGTATCCTAACAGATCTCGTAGTATCTTCAGGATATCTTCCTGTCGGCCGACGACAGCGGTGGCGCGCGGCGGGCGTGGGATGCCTGGGGCTCCGCGCGGTGAGTCCGGCTCGACGGGCGCGGGGAAGACGATGACTTTGAGATGGAGCCCATGGAGGACCAGCCCATGGACGAGGAGCCTGAGGAGGAGCCCATAGTGACATAGGACTCTGATGAGGAACCTATGGAAGAGGAGGATGTGAGTTGGTGCCTCAATCAACAGTTGAAGTTGTTGCAATGGGTCATAGAGGTCCTAGCGATCCTCTGGAGCCTAAGAATGACCCCAAACTGATCTATAGGGTTCACACCTTTCTTCCTAGCATACGGAGCTTGGAGAACAGCAAGAAGTTTGCTGAGGAGGCCCTCAACGGACCTGCATCATCGCATACAGAAAAGTCATCCATGAAAACTTCCATGATTTCTTCAATCATATCAGAAAATATAGACATCATGCATCTTTGAAAAGAAGCCGAAGCATTACATAGTCCAAAAGACATTCTACGATAAGCATAAGTTCCAATTGCGTGTCTAGCTTGGATGGTGTGCTTAGAGGATACGAGGTTTATACTGGTTCAGGTTCATTTGGTACAACTTGATGTTGTGGGCACAAGCATAGGCTGGCAAAATCCTAATAGCTTCCAATCTAGCCACCGGGGCATAAATTTCTCCAAAGTAAAGACCTTCAAGAATTGCTCTTCGTGTGCCACAGCATGAAGCGTTTTGTTCGGCTTCATGCTACAGCGTATGAAGAAGGTGTTAGTTGGTTGCTTCTGGTCGTTGTAGTCGGACAGCCAACGTCGAATCCACCCCAAATCAAGTTTATCCACACTTACCAAAAGATCAGGAACAACCCCTTGTCTCATCATGTGGTAATCAAAGCACACCAAGGTATGTTCTCTCCTTTCCCCTGTGGATTTCTAGCTCACCATAATCTAGGGGTTTGAGGAATTTTTGATGAATGGGTTTTCATGATCATAAAAATTCTTGGGGGCTACTATTGGGGTTATGACCCTGAGGTGTCTCAAGGCACCAATTAGTTGGCAGGCCACGTGGCCCATAACTCATCGGGTTAACAACCCGCCCATCGCGCCGCCCCGTGGGGACCTTGTACGTTAGGTTGCTGCTGTTCCCTGATGCCAGCACGACGCTGTCCCGCGCCGCGAACGCCAGGATGTCGGCGCACGAGACCGTCTTGGGGCACCGTGCCTCGATCGCCGTCTTGACCTCGTCGATACAAAATAGTAGCTTAGTTTACCCGCAATCCTATAAACCCTTTGAGCCTTTGCTTGCACTGCTTAGTTAGGGCTCGTTGAGTTTTCGGTTTGCATCAGTTGTGTCGAGTTGCTGGTTGCTCGTCACGAGTCAGCCCATGCCATGGAGCTGCTGGCACAGGCTATCGGTGGCTTCGCCCGTGGAGGCCACGAGGGCAATGGTGGGAATGGGGGTGGTGCTCGCGGTCCCGAGGGAGGATTGCTGTTGAGGACGCCGTGGTACTATGGTCTTAGATGCATTGATTTGTGCGCCAATTAATGTAGTAGTAGATTAGTACATATTTTTTATTTTAGAGGCTTAAACGTGCTCCGATCAAGAGGCTCGGCAACAGCAGTGTCAGCAGCAGTGACCGGACGCTGCACAGGACGCTACACTGAACGCTGAGTGCCAGAGTCCAATCAACATCAGTAAGGTTCTAGAGAGCCGTTTTCGTGATCGGACGCGTCCGGTCAGTCCGACCTGAGCAAATCGTCGGACGCCCTCGTAGGCCCACCGCCTCGTTGCTTGCACTTTTACCCTGCCGCTCGCTCCACCCACGAGTTTATTAAAAAATCACCCATCCTTATCCCTTCCGCTACCTCCTCCTCTATCGCAACGCATTGCAGACAAAGGCGTTCTCTCTCTATGTTGTTAGTCGGGACGTCTGCAGTGGTGAGGTATTTGATGAAAGGTTCCCTCCAATCACTGCTCGGCCCAGGGATTGTTGCGACTATCTACCGTGGGCTGCACCGACGCCAAGATCCACGACTATGACTTGCCCAATCCGACGGCGTGCACCGACGCTAGGATCCACGAGCTCCATCTCGTCCGATCCCCTAAACTATCTGCCTCGGCTGCGCGGGCTGCACTGAGGCCAGGATCCACGACTCTATCGTTCGGTCGGAAAAACACGGGGGCTATGTACCAACGTTGTATGCTCAAATGTTTCGGGGACCTCATCGGGCAAACTGTTGAGGCCTATGTGGATGACATTGTGGTCAAGTCCAAATGGGCCATAGCCAACCTGGCGATGCCGACAATGATGACACTACGAGGCGGTACATAAGACGGGTCGAGGGCGAGGAAGAATCGCGGGCAGCGACGGTGGGCGATGGTGGTTTGAGGAATCCCAAAACGATACACAATATGCTCCTTGACAAAATCAACCATGCTCTTTGAGGTTACCGTCTTCAAAAGAATTGCCTCAACCCACTTAGTGAAGTAATATGTTGCTACCAATATAAACTTATGTCAATGCGCGGAGGTTGATTGGGAGATCGAGCGTCGCGGAGACGGTGGGCGCGCACGCGCCAGGGCCCGTGATGCTGGCTTGACCTCTTTTAAGGACTTTTTGTACAAAGCAACCAGATGCTTAGGAGCACGACAATTCTTGGCAAAATGCAAAAAATCTCCACATGTAGGATACTTATTGTCATTTTTGGCAAACCAAGATCGTACATGATTCAACATAACCAGTCACATGTTACATCACAGTTCACAAATAGTTCACAAGTATTTCACATACATCGGAGTTCACGTGAGTCTCGGCACGACAACATCTATTGTGCAGCCAGCGGACTTTCTAGCGTGCGCAGTAAAATTTCATAGTTTGTGATCGACTACACTCACTCATCATTTCATCCAATATTATTATTACTAGTAGTAGGGGCGTGGTCACATCCGGGTGCGCTCGCACGCACCAGCTGGCAAAACAAAGAATCCCCTGGACGATTCCACCCGAATTGTCCAGGGGCTTGGGGGCTCCTGTCGGGTTCATAAACCCGGGATCCCTAATAGACCCACTTTCCAGCAAAAGCTCGGTCCAGCAGGATCAAGATGTCCAAGAGAGGGGTGAATTGGGCTAATTCTAAATTTCTTTGCAAAACTCTTTTTGTATAAATGGTATTTTAGGACTTTTTGAGAATGACCTACCATGCATGCGCGTGTATGTGTGTAAATAAGGAGCACATAGCAATGGTTACCACTTCAGCTCGTGGAATTGTGAGAGATGGACTGATCAGTTATGCCGTGCTAAAACCACCAGCTCCATTCAACACAATGACGGAGAACCTTCCTCACTTTGTTTTTCCTTTGGTCATTGAGGCTGTAAACTTGTATGTAAAGTGATTGATTATTAACTAATGCTGTAGGATATTCTAAAAGTAGTGTTCGCATCAACAAGGATGATCGGTGGTACCAGCTTATAACAACATGTAGCCACCGAAGTCCAGTCGTGAAACTTGGAAAACATTTCAGATTATAGAGCCTGTCGGCCAACCAGAAGCCGACAGGTACGCCGTCACGACCAACTAGCCGTTATCGGCTGCTAATGTGCTGACATGGGACCTGTCGGACATCCAGAGGCCGATAAGTCATCCAACTGTTGTCCACAATATTTTTTGAAAAAAATATATCTATAATTTTTGTATAACAGCTACTAGATTTGCAATTATTCATTAAAAATATTATTTAAAAAAAATCAGGTTCGAACCTAACCGAGTGTAGCGCAGGCAAGTGCGGCCACTCACTCCTCTGCTGCTCCTGGCTGGGCGACAGCTATTCCCTAATCCGAGAACCCTCACATCCGCCGCGAGCCCGCACCATGGCGCCACCGCCGCTGACGGACCTGATCGAAGACGTCACGGCCAAGATCTTCCTCCGCCTCCCGCCAACGAGCTGGAGCACCTCTTCCGCGCCGCCCTCGTATGCAAGCCGTGTCTCCACTCTCCACAGCCTCTGTGACCCAGGCTTCCTCCGCCGCTACCGCGCCTTCCACGAAGCCCCTCCCCTCCTCGGCCTCCTCCCCATCCGCCGCCGCCGGATGGCCATCGGAGAGCCCTTCCCCCGCCTCGTCTCCACCACATCAGTGCCTGCCTTCCTGTAGCCCGCGGGCACCGACCGCAGTTTCACGCGCCTTCACAACTGCCGCCACGGCCGCGTCCTCATCCGCATGGTTGACGGTCCGGCTCCGTCTTGGGATATTGGGGAGGGCGACCACGGGTATCTCTTGGTCTGGGACCCGTCACGGGCGACAGTTGTGCTATCAGGACCGACCGTATCGGCTGCGAAGGTCCCTACCGGTACCGTAAGAGGAGCAGGTGTGCCGCTAGATTGGGGGCAGGAGGCATGGCAACTACACTCGGGGGCACAGGTTGGGTCGCGTGGAACCGTGCAGGCTCGGCCGTCGAGCGGTGTGCTGTGGCAGTGCGGTACCGGTACCAGGCACCAAAGAACAGATGGATGGTGGATCCACGAAGAGGATGGGTGGTACAAACGGTGGTTCCTGTACAAGGTCCACTCCTTGATTCCCATGTCGTTTTTCCCAGTATCACCCGTACCAATGCTGACACCGTAGTCGGCGGCTTTGCAGAGGTTTTGCGATTAGTAGATGTTTATTGTACAAGTTAATTAGCTGGGAGCGAGTGGGGACAAAGCAGGAGAACGAATCTTCATGCCCCATCCAACGCCGGGCGTCGCGTCCGCAGCTACACCCCTACATAGAAAATCCACTCTCATATATTATATAAATAAATATATCGTCAACTAAAACTAGTCCTTGATTACGAAAAGGGATGGAATTATTTGAGCATGTTGGTTATAGAGCTTTTGCTCGATCGAGTTTTTGTGTGTATTGAATTGGTCCTTTGGGGATTTGGCCTTGCCTGATTTCGCTCTTCTCCAAATATAAAGGCTGGAAAAGCTACGTGGCCACGGCGATGGTTCAGATGAACGAACTCGATGATGCATGGAGGCAACTCCGAAGGCAGTTTCGATCACCTCACCGAGCGCCGAAAGATGTGATCCGATTGCACTGATAAAAAGAAAACTCTTTTTGTATATATGGTATTTTAGGACTTCTTGAGAATGGCCTACCATGCATGGTGAAGTGTGATCGATCATCACTGCACGTGCAGACCATGCATGCGCGTGTATGTGTGTAAATATGGAGCACATAGCAATGGTTACCACTTCAGCTCGTGGAATTGTGAGAGATGGACTGATCAGTTATGTCGTGCTAAAACCGCCAGCTCCATTCAACACAATGATGGAGAACCTTCCTCACTTTGTTTTCCTTTGGTCATTGAGGCTGTAAACTGGTATGTAAAGTGATTGATTATTAACTAATGCTGTAGGATATGGTAAAAGTAGTGTTCGCATCAACAAGGATGATCGGTGGTACCAGCTTATAACAACATGTAGCCACCGAAGTCCAGTCGTGAAACTTGGAAAACATTTCAGATTGTAGAGTCTGTCGGCCACCCAGAAGCCGACAGGTACGCTGTCACGACCAACAGGCCATTATCGGCTGCTAATGTGCTGACATGGGACCTATCGGCCACCCAGGACCCGACAGGTCGGCTGTCACGAAATACAGCCCAGTATCGGCTGCTAATGTGCAGACATTGGACCTGTCGGCCACCCAGGAGCCGACAGGAGGACGTTATCGGCTGCTAATGTGCTGACATGGGACCCGTCGGCCATCCAGAGACCGATAAGTCACCCAACGGCTGTCTACAGTATTTTTTTGAAAAATATATTTGCAATTTTGTATAACAGCTACTAGATTTGCAGTTATTCATTAAAAAATATTATTTAAAAAAAATCCTGTTCGAACCTAACCGAGTGTAGCACAGGCAAGTGCGGCCACTCACTCCTCTGCTGCTCCTGGCTGGGCGACAGCTATTCCCTAATCCGAGAACCCTCGCATCCGCCGCGCGCCCGCACCCTGGCGCCACCGCCGCTGACGGACCTGATCGAAGACGTCACGGCCAAGATCTTGCTCCGCCTCCCGCCAACGAGCTAGAGCACCTCTTCCGCGCCGCCCTCGTATGCAAGTCGTGGCTCCGCAGCCTCTGCGACCCGGGCTTCCTCCGCCGCTACCGTGCCTTCCACGAAGCCCCTCCCCCTCCTCGGCCTCCTCCCCATCCGCCGCCGCCGGATGGCCATCGGAGAGCCCTTCCCCTGCCTCGTCACCACCACATCAGTGCCCACCTTCCTGTAGCCCGCGGGCACCGACCGCAGCTTCACGGGCCTTCACAACTGCCGCCACGGCCGCGTCCTCATCCGCATGGTCGACGGTCTGGCTCCGTCTTGGGATATTGGGGAGGGCGACCTGAAAGCATCTAGGCCCCTAGTTGGGTTTCGGTGATTAATGACAATACGTGATTACTGTGACTAACGTGTGTTTTGCAGAAACAATTGAGTTAGGTCACGGTAATGGAGATCGATTGGGCAATCATGGTTGTCATGCCCCTACGATGGAAATCATTTCGGTTTTCAAAGGATGGACGACAAGGTTAAGGATGGACTAGTTCTAAGTGTCGATTGGAGTTGGAGAGACACTTAGAGTGGTTTAGGACTTTGTTTTTCCTTTGGCCGTACTATTAAGGAGGTATGAACGGGTAGCTTGACCTAGGTGAGACTAGTGAGTTAGGTGTGGTGCACACTTGTTAAAACTAGCACTAGGTAGCTCCACAACAGCCCTTTGATCCAATGGAGCAAACTTCATTCACATATGTTTGAGAGTTGGAAGTGAATGGAGGGTCAAATACTGACCGGACGCTGGCTTCGGTGTGACCGGACGCTGGCTCAGAGTCCGGTCAGTTCATTTGACCAAGGTGAAAGCGTCTGGAAGTGACCGGACGCTGCTAGGTCATGTCACCGGACGCTGAAGGCTAGCGTCCGGTCGACTCCAGTAAGGTCCCAAAGAGGGAGAGTCCTGATCGGACACGTCTGGTCAATGCTGACCGGACGCTGATCAGGTTTCGGTTGCTGACCGGACGCTGATCAGGTTCCGGGTACTGACTGGACACTGCTCAGCAAGTGACCGGACTCTGGAGGTCCAGCATCCGGTCGACATCAGTAAGGTTCCAGTGAGGGGAAAACGTGACCGGACGCGTCCGGTCAGTGTTGATCGGACGCTACCAGCGTCCGGTCAACTCATAACCATTGGAGCTCGGAGTATACCGACCGGTGCGTCCGGTCAACATGACCGAAGCATCCGGTCACCCCGTAGAGGCACATAACGGTTCGTTTTTCAGCCGGTGTTATAAATACAACCTCCGCTCGTGTGTGGGGGTACTTTTGCTCATTCCAACAGCTGAGAAACACCTTAGAGAGTGCCAAGAAGAGCAAGGTCCTAGTGAGGTGATTGAGATTTGAGAATCCCAAAGAGAGCCCTCATTAGTGAAGATCAAGAGTAGCAAAGTGTGCATCCACCTTCTCATTAGGCTTGTCGTGGTCAAGTGAGAGTCCGTGCTTGTTACTCTTGGTGATCGCCATCACCTAGACGGCTTGGTAGTGATTGGGAGTTCGGTGATCACCCGGCGGAGCTTGTGGGTGACCCAACTCAAGTTGTGAGCGGTTGTGGGTGATTCACCGCGATGGAGTGTCGAAGAATCAACCCATAGAGAGCACTTGATCCTTACGCGGATCAAGAGGGAGCTACACCCTTGCGCGTGTGCTCCAACGAGGACTAGTGGGGAGTGGCGACTCTCCGATACCTCGGCAAAACATCGCCGCGTTCCTTTCTCTCTATTTACTTTGAGCATTTACTTTGAGCATTTACTTTGAGCAATTCATTTCATGTCTTTACATTCTTAGAATTGCCATGCTAGAGTAGGATTGGAACTTAGGTTGCAAGTCTTTTGTGCGGTAGAACAATTAGGAATACTTTCTAGGCACAAGGGGTTCATTGGGCTAACCATAGGATTTAATTATTGCAAAGAAATTTAGAATTAGCCCAATTCACCCCCCTCTTGGGCATCTTGATCCTTTCAATTGGTATCGGAGCCTCGTGCTCACGTATTTAGGCTTAACCTCCTAGAGCAAGATGTCTCACGGGGATGGACCTCCTCCTATCTTTGAGGGATATGACTTTCCTTATTGGAAAATTCGCATGGAGGCGTATCTAGAGGCTCTAGATGTTGGTATACTTAGAGCCGCCTCACAAGGCTTCCCAAAACCTTGGGATGCTACTAACCTACAAGGCGATGAGGTAAATTATGAGAAGTGGAATGCAAAGGCTCAAAACACCATCTTTAGAGGCCTTTGCAAAGATGTGTTCAATCGGGTGAGGAACCACAAAGACGCCCATGCACTATGGTCGGATGTTTGTGTGCTCCATGAGAGAACTAAGAGTGAGCGTGAGGAACGATATCATCTTGTCATAAAAAAGCTCAACTCTTTTGAGACGCTTCCTAAAGAATGTGCTAATGAAATATATTCATGTTTGAATGTTCTTGTAGAGGAAGTCAATGGGCTTGGACTCACTCAAATGCAGCCATCCGATGTTGTAAGAAAGATCTTGAGTGTCCTCCCCATTGACAAATATGGGCACATTGTGACCGTGCTACATCAAGGTGATCTTTCCACCGCTACACCGACATAAATCTTGAGGAAGATTAATGCTCATGAGATGTACATGCACATCACTCCACAAGATGGCTCATCCTCTACCAAGAAGAAAGATAAGGACTTAGCATTCAAAGCTAGCCAAGAGAAGGGCAAGGCAAGACTTGAGTATGAGAGCTCAAGTGATGATGAAGTTGATGATGAAAGTCTTGCTCTCATGGTGAAGAAGACCGCCAAGATGCTAAAGAAGCTCAACAAGAGTGGCATCAAGTTTGATGGCAAGAAGAAGAAGTTCTTCACAAGCTCTAGAAGGAAGCCAATCTCCGAGATGGATTGCTACAATTGTGGAGAACTTGGTCATCTAGCTCACCAATGCACAAAGCCCAAGAAAGACAAGTTCAAGAACAAGAACAAGGGCAAGAAAGATGACTCAAGCAATGAAGATGAAGATGAGAAGAAAAAGAACAAGCCATACAAGAAGAGAGATGGCAAGAAGAAGGATTTCCACAAGAAGAAGAAGAGTGGAAAGGCTTACATCATCGGTGATTGGCTCATGGACATTGATTCATCTAGTGGATCATCCGATGATGAAAGTGACAACGAGAAGGTGGCTGCCATTGCTATTGACTCATCATCTTCACCGCCACCACTGCCATCATCCTCTACACACCTATGGCATATGGCCAAGGGTGAACGCAAGGTATCACATGATGATGATAGTAGTGGTGATGATCATGCTCATAATGATGATAGTGATAGTGATAGCGATGATGAATATGAGTCACCTACTTATGATGATCTTGCTAAATTACTAAAGAAATATACTAAGATCATTATAAAGACTAGAGCTAAAAATGAAAAGCTTGAGATTAAGAATGATTCTCTTTTAGCTAAATGTGAGATAGCCGAAAAGGCTAGTGTCGAGCTTAGAGAAGCAAATGATGCTATGTCATCCAAACTCAAGGAGCTCAAATCTTCTAAGAAAGAGCTTAAAGATAAACATGATAAACTTGAGTGGGTGCACAAAGAGCTCATCACTAGCCATAACAAGCTAAAAGATGAATACACTACTCTCAAGATTAATCATGACAATCTTGTTATTGCTCAAGAATTTTTACCCAATGAGCCACATGATGCTACTAATGATGTTGTTAAGATTGATATGGCTACATCATGTGATGATTTAATTGATGAGAGCATTGAGCAAGGATCTAGTGGCAAAGGCAAGCAAGTGGTTGAGTGCAATGACTATGATGAGTATGTCAAGCTCAAGCATGATAATGAAAAGCTAAAGAAAGAGTTTGAAGAGCTCAAAATCCACAACACCATTGTGCTAGAAACTCTTGATCATGATGGTGACTTGGCTCTTGAGAATGAGAAGCTAAAAGAAGAAAATCAAGGAAGAGAGAAACAAAGTTGCATTCAAGGAAGATAAAAGTAGTGATGCACTCAAAGAAGAGAACAAGAAGCTCAAGTTGGAAAAAGAGCATCTCAAGATTGGATTGAGCAAGTTCACTAGAGGCAAGTATCTTCAAAGTGAGCTTCTAATGAACACCGTCATGAAGATGGATAGAAGTGGCATTGGGTACATGGCAAATAAAGAGAAGAAGGCTCAAGCTCAACAACAACAATCAAAGCCAAAGCCAAAGCTAAAGAGATGTTTTGAGTGTGGACAAGAAGGCCACTTTGCTCATGAGTGCCAAACTCCACCACCACAACCTTTGCCCAAGCATGCTAGACCCTTTGCCTTCAATGCTCACTACATGCTTAGAAAGAATTCTAGTGGAAAGATGAAAGCGATGTTCTTAGGACCTCCAAATAAGAATAGGCCTAAGAAAATTTGGGTTGCAAAGTCACTTGTTGAGAAGGTGAAGGGCCCTCAACAAGTTTGGGTTCCTAAAGCTTGATCTCTTGTGTGTAGGTGAACTACAAGACCAGTGGAAGTCATTGGGTTATTGATAGTGATTGCACACAACATATGACCGGTGATCCTCGTATGTTCACCTCACTAGATGAAGAAGTAGATGGACAAGAAAGAATTACATTTGGAGATAATTCAAAGGGCAAGGTCAAAGGATTGAGCAAAGTGGCAATATCAAATGATCACTCCATCTCCAATGTGCTATATGTTGCTTCATTGAGTTTCAACTTGCTATACATTAGACAATTGTGTGATCTTGGCTTCCAATGCTTGTTTACCGAGAAGGAGGTTGTTGTATCCAAGAAGAATGATGATCATGTGATATTCAAAGGATTTAGATACAACAACCTATATCTAGTGGACTTTACCTCCGAAGATGCAAACTTAAAGACATGCCTATTCACCAAAACACACTTGGGTGGCTATGGCATAGAAGAATTGCTCATGTTGGAATGAGCTCACTCAAGAAGCTTATGAAGAATGACTTGGTGAGAGGGTTGAAGGATGTGAAGTTTGAGAAGGACAAGCCTTGTAGTGCATGTCAAGCTGGCAAGCAAGTTGCAAATACCCATCCAACAAAAGCTTTCATGTCAACCACAAGAGTGCTAGAACTCCTTCACATGGATTTATTTGGACCAACAACATACAAGAGTTTGGGAGGAAATCTTTATTGTCTTGTGATTGTTGATGATTATTCAAGGTATACATGGGTATTCTTCCTTCATGACAAATCTGAAGTTGCATCTTGCTTCAAGAAGTTTGCCAAGAGAGCACAAAATGAATTTGAAGTGAAGCTCAAGAAGATAAGAAGTGACAATGGGAAAGAATTTGACAACACAAACATAGAAGCTTATTGTGATGAAGTTGGAATCAAACATGAAGTCTCTACAACGTATAATCCTCAACAAAATGGTGTAGTTAAGAGGAAGAACCAGACATTGATCACTCTTGCAAGAACAATGCTTGATGAGTACAACACCCCCGAAGCTTTATGGGCGGAAGCAATCAACACCGCATGCTATGCATCCAACCACCTATTCCTTTAAAAGTTCCTTGGCAAGACACCTTATGAGTTGCTCAATGGGAAGAAGCCAGACATCTCCTTCTTTAGGGTGTTTGGTTGCAAATGCTACATCTATAAGAAGCAGCAATACCTAGGGAGGTTTCAAAGACGTTGTGATATTGGTTTTCTTATTGGTTACTCATCAAAGTCCAAAGCATATAGAGTATTTAATCATGCCACCGGCTTGGTTGAAGAAACATATGATGTGGAATTTGATGAATCTAACGGCTCCCAAGGAGCACATGAGAATCTTGATGATGTAGGTGATGAACCATTGAGGGAGGCTATGAAGAACATTCCGGTTAGAGACATCAAGACTAAAGATGATGAAGATGATGTACAAGTGATTGATCCACCTTCTTCATCACATGTGCAACAAGATGATGAAAAAGATGGGAGAGTAGAAAATGAAGATACTCATGTCTCCCATGAACAAATGGTGGTACAAGCACAAGATGTTGATACTCCACAACCTCCCCCTCAAGTGGTCAATAGAAGAAATACACCTCTACTTCAAGATCATCCACAAGATCTCATCATAGGGAGTCCATCAAAGGGTATAATGACTCGATCTCAAAAACTTGCTTCATTTATTGGTCATCACTCTTTTGTCTCTTGCTTTGAGCCTACTAAGGTAGAGGAAGCTCTTCAACATCCGGATTGGATCAATGCCATGCATGAAGAGTTGAACAACTTCACCCGCAATGAAGTTTGGACTCTTGAAGAGCAGCCAAAAGGTGCAAGAGTCATTGGAACAAAGTGGGTGTTCTGAAACAAGCAAGATGATCAAGGTGTTCTTGTGAGGAACAAGGCAAGACTAGTTGCAAAGGGGTTCTCTCAAGTTGAAGGTTTGGATTTTGGAGAGACCTTTGCCCCGGTTGCAAGATTAGAAGCCATCTGTATCCTCCTTGCTTATGCATCACATCATGAAATAAAACTTTATCAAATGGATGTGAAAAGTGCATTTTTAAATGGCTTTATTAATGAACTAGTCTATGTTGATCAACCTCCCAGGTTTGAAGACCCTAGATATCCTAATCATGTTTATAGGTTGTCCAAGGCATTATATGGGCTTAAGCAAGCCCCAAGAGCTTGGTATGAGCGCCTTCGGGACTTCCTTATTGAGAAGGGCTTTAACATTGGGAAGGTCGACACCACACTATTCACCAAGAAGCTTGATGGGCATATCTTCATTTGTCAAGTGTATGTTGATGATATCATCTTTGGATCATCGAATGAAGATTCATGCAAAGAATTTGGTGAATTGATGTCGAAGGAGTTCGAGATGTCAATGATTGGAGAGCTTACATTCTTTCTTGGTTTTCAAGTCAAGCAAATGAGAGAAGGGATTTTCATCTCTCAAGAGAAATATACTAATGATCTTCTCAAGAGATTCAAGATGGATGAATGTAAGCCAACCAAGACTCCAATGTCAACCAATGGACATCTCGACCTAGATGAGGGAGGTAACCCGGTTGATCAAACTCTCTACCGCTCTATGATTGGTAGCTTATTGTATTTGACCGCATCTAGGCCTGACATCATGTTTAGTGTGTGTATGTGTGCTAGGTTTCAAGCTAATCCTAAGGAAACTCATTTAATTGCGTAAAAAGAATCATTAGGTATCTTAAGCACACACCAAGCATTGGCCTTTGGTATCCCAAAGGAGCTATATTTGAGTTAGTTGGCTATTCCGATTCGGACTATGCCGGTTGCAAAGTTGATAGAAAGGGCACATCCAGAGGGTGCCATTTGCTTGGTAGATCACTTGTGTCTTGGTCCTCCAAGAAACAAAATAGTGTGGCTTTGTCCACCGCCGAAGCGGAATACATTGCCGCGGGTTCTTGTTGTGCACAAATACTTTACATGAAACAAACTTTGCTAGACTATGGTGTAATTCTAGATAAAGTACCTCTTTTGTGCGATAATGAAAGTGCGGTAAAAATTGCAAATAATCCGGTTCAACACTCTCGCACCAAGCATATAGATATTCGCCATCACTTTCTTAGAGATCATGTTGCTAAAAATGATATATTACTAGAAGGTGTAAGGACTGAGGATCAATTGGCGGATATCCTCACTAAACCGCTAGATGAGGCAACATTTTATAGATTGCAGAATGAACTCAATGTGCTTGATTTTAGTAACTTCACAAAAAATTGAGCTTGTGTTGTCCCTTGCATTGCATTGTAAAATACAACATGTTTAATCTTTATAATGCATATAGGGCTTGTCTAACATGGTTAAGATAACCGCCGAAAAGCATGTGAAGAAGCTTAACCTTAGATCAAACTTGACAAGCAACTAGATTTACATTCAAGTATTGCATATGCATGAATGTTGTTTTGTCGTTTATCTTAAATTGCCCTCTTATTGCCTAATTTCTTAAAAAGAATTATAGCCTAAGGTAAAATATTTTGAAAAACTTGAGGGTTTGAGAGAGGTCACTCACATCAGTCCCAATTGGTGTTTATTTGGATCTTATTGGAGTTGGGACTTGATTGGGAATAGGCAGCGCGAAGGACTTTGAAGATTTGCTGAAGAAGGAGTGACCGGACGCTGCACCGGACTCTGTTGTCCAGCGTCCGATCAGTTCACAGGAGGTGAACCTACTGCCGAAGGAGTGACCGGACGCTGAAATGGTATTTTCCCAGCGTCCGGTCAGGAGGAGCTTCAGTGTCTGGTCGATGATGAAGACGTCAAGGCTAGGTGACCGGACTCTGGCTGTGTCCGGTCGGTGTCCACCGAACGCGTCCGGTCGCGATTCCAGAGGATTTGGACCTCTCTGGAATCGACCGAACGCTGGGCGGTAGTGTCCGATCGCTACCACTGGAGCGTCCGGTCAATAGAAAACGTGCGGCATCATATCTCTTTTCCTGTTTCCTTTTTTGACTCGGGGGGCCACCTTATTTAGTCTCAGCACGACATTGACCTACCCCATACTGCCTCCATCGCCGCACCGACATCACCGCAAGCCCTAGCCACCATCCTTCGTGCCAGCGACCGCGCGCCACCACAGCCGTCGTGCCCTGCTCCACATTGCGCCTCTGCTCCTGCAATAGCTTCGCCGCGCCACCGTGCCTCCTTGCCCGCGCTCGCCTCTACCCACGCCGCCATCCTACGCCGGAGCCACCCGAGCCGTCGCCGTGCTACCCAGGTTCACGCTACCGCCGATAGCGCCGTCGTGCCCTAGGCCAGCAGCTCATGCCTTAGCTCCCTAGCTCGAGCGTCAGCACTGCCGTGCCCTAGCTCCACCACCAAGCAAGCCCACAGTGCTCTACATTGGATCCTTGCCGGTGATTTCAATCACAATCCAGTGCTGCCGATCCACCACTGCAAACCCTAGCCTCGTGATTCGGTGGTTCCCCACGTGTCGTCTCTTTTCTCCTCGGGTCACCGGTTCGTCAGGTAGCAAGCCCGTCGTTTCAATTTCGTACCTAATTGCTTGCTTCCTAGGGTTTCACATCTATTAGATATATCATATTTATTTGTATATCCTTCTATCCCATCGTGCAGCGAGTCGGTGCCGTTGAGGTGTCAGTTGCAGTTGACAGTCAACTCAGAGCCAAGCTCATGAGTAAGGATCGAGGCCAAGCCTCGAAAGCGATAGATTGACAGTTGATCTTTGTCAGCAGCAGTTTTTCTTTAGATTATCAGATGGCTCGCGCGAAGAATGTCGGTGGTGGTCCCGGTGATGAGGATTCGAGGCCCCTGCCTCGCCAGCCTACAGAACTTAAAGGCAAGGCGACCAAGAAGCTGGCAGTCAGGAAGCGCAAGTATCTAGATGTAGATACAACGAGAGCCGCCGCAGTTGCAGAGGCCGCAGAGCGTGCCGAGAGAGGAGGCGCTCGTAGTGGAGTCCAGATTGTCAATCCACTTTCACCAGAGGCGATGGCTACACTTTAGCATGTTGAGCGTCTTCATGGTGGTCCAGCTGGGACCCTCATGATTGGAGGACGGTGTGTTGCCATTGACGAGGTTCAGCCTTAGAAGGAGCCACAGCAGCAGCCTCAGCCAGCTCAGCAGACTCAGGAGCCACAGCAGACACAGCAGTCTCAGGAGGGTCAGCAGGTCCAGCAGGCCAAGGAGACAGAGGCGGCACCACAGCCACAGTTATGTCGCTCTGGTCATACTCGTGTCCCAGTTTCACCGAGGCCAGTCACTCAGCGGAGGGGTTCTCGTCCACCGCCGCGATCATAGGGTCCGCCTCCAGTGACCCATCTTGACCTGAGGGCCGCCACGGCCAAGCAGGTGCAGCAGTTGAGGTTTGTTGACTTTGAGGTGTGGTTTCCACCCAGGAGGGATGAGAGAGCATCAAATGGATTCTATACACCCCTGCAGGAGGACTTCTATAATGCCTATCTGAACAGTGGAGCAGTCTTCAGACCACAGAGAGTGTGTAACATAGAGTCTATTGTTGCAGCAGCTAGAGAGCACATTCGCCCCTACCTTGTATATCTGCTAGGGCTAACAAATCTGATTGGACAGACCGGATTATATGTTCCATCTTGGGTTTGGTAGTTCTATGCTTCTCTCTTTATTGACCCGCATCATAACTTTATTCACTTTGCATTTGGTGGCAGAGACTATCGGTTGACGAGCACCAGGGCCAGGGAGATTCTCAGGCTTCAGGAGCAGCCAGTCAGGCTCCATGAGGTGTGCTATGGACAGACTACACCCCCCAGATGCCCTCATGGTGGCATGGTACCCCCTACAGACTTGGTACATCACTGCTTTATAGAGCCCTTTGGCGAGGGGTCGAGAAGGAACCCCAGTGATCTCACGCCCACTGCTCGCGTGCTTGAGGCTGTTATGAGGAGGACTTTACTCCCGAGGATGGGATACAGAGAGGGATTGACTCGGATTCAGTTATGGCTTCTAAACTCTCTCATGTAGCAGACAGTCTTTGACATCTGGAATCTTCTTCTGTCAGAGATGGAGGACACTATAGCTGAGGGCTTTAGAGGTCACAGGCAGCTACCCTATGCTCACTAGGTCACATTCCTTATCCATAGAGCTATGTCAGTTAAGTCACCTGAGATGATTGCTGAGTACAGTGGTGCCACGACAGAGTTCCCTGCTTATAACTTGTCTTAGATGATCCACCACAGTACCCCATAGGCACCGAGTCAGCCGCACCGTCGTCCAAAGGTGCCACAGACTGCAGCCCAGCAGGATGATATCATCAGGGGTATTGCAGCTACAGAGGAGGAGGAGCTTGCTTAGTAGGAGGGGTTGGTCACTAGCGAGCCCAGTGATAGTTCTGATGATGACTACCAGCCCATTCCACAGATGCCTCCACGATGACATGATGCTGAGGCCGGTAGCTCTAGTTCAGCGCCACTTGCCCCGCAGACTGACCCCGCTCTTCTGGCTATACTTGAGCGGATGAGGCAGGACCAGGCTAGACAGGCTCAGGAGACAACTGCTACACTTGCATAGTTCCAGACTCAGCAGGACGAGTTCTAGTGCCAGCAGCTTGTTATTCAGCAGCAGACATAGGCTCTACATCAGTAGCAACTTCTTGGATTCATGCAGCATGTAGTGACAGCGATTAGGGCCCCACCGCCACAGGCTTTGCCCCAGCTTGGTTAGCCTGCTACCACTTCGATGACTCTAGCATTACAGCCCAGTGGGCTTCAGAGTCAGGGACAGCCACCAATACAGTATGCTTCACTGACAGAGCAGGTGTCCCAGTGGTTCGCTTTGCCTGTGGTAGCCCCATAGTTCACACCACTCCAGACGGGCTTCACACTGGCATAGACGTCGTCGCTACTTGAGCCAGACACTTCCGTCTCCAGGAGTCTTGGAGCCTCTTTCAGTGAGTTGATAGGGCAGCCCACTCCTCCATACCTGCATGTTCTAGGTCCTTCTATGGCTGCACCTATCACAGCGACGACAGATATGTTCCCCTCTTCAGTGGCATCATTAGAGCCAGCTGCTTCAGTTATACCAGCTCAGCCTATAGCAGCACCAGTTCCTGATCCGACCCAGATTGCTTCTGCATCACTTCTAGCTTCAGAGGGTCTGACAGCCCAGAGCTCTGGATCAGATGATGATGGCACCCAGTTCCACCTTGCTCCTCGTACCTCAGCGCCCGGCTCGTCCGCTGCAGCCTCGCTGACCGACCTGTAGGTTTTTGTGTTTGACGCCAAAGGGGGAGAGGGTTCGAGTATGTTAGGCTTAGGGGGAGCTACTTATCTAGGGGGAGCTTAGTTATTATATTAGCTTATCTATTTACATTTGGAGTTTTTATGTGTGAGATACATTATGCATTCATGTTTACTATATTTATGTGATAGTGATATCTACGTGATCGTGATATATGACATGTGTGCTCTCTACTTTGAAATCTTTATATGTCATATAACTTGTGCTTTGCTCATTTGCCTTTGCTTCCGTGCTTTACTCTGATGCAAATGAGCTTTATTACTTGTACTCATGCTTATTTCATATCTTTTGAGTACATCATGTTGGTTTGGGTCATATAAGCTTGTCTAACACCTTTGTTCTTATTGCCAAAAGCTTATATGAACCAAGCATGTTAAAAACCACATCTCTTTCACACACTCAAGGTAGTATTGTCATCGATCATCAAAAAGGGGGAGATTGAAAGCATCTAGGCCCCTAGTTGGGTTTCGGTGATTAAAGACAATACGTGATTACTGTGACTAACGTGTGTTTTGCAGAAACAATTGAGTTAGGTCACGGTAATGGAGATCGATTGGGCAATCATGGTTGTCATGCCCTTACGATGGAAATCGTTTCAGTTTTCAAAGGATGGACGACAAGGTTAAGGATGGACTAGTTCTAAGTGTCGATTGGAGTTGGAGAGACACTTAGAGTGGTTTAGGACTTTGTTTTTCCTTTGGCCGTACTATTAAGGGGGTATGAATGGGTAGCTTGACCTAGGTGAGACTAGTGAGTTAGGTGTGGTGCACACTTGTTAAAACTAGCACTAGGTAGCTCCACAACAGCCCTTTGATCCAATGGAGCAAACTTCATTCACATATGTTCGAGAGTTGGAAGTGAATGGAGGGTCAAATACTGACCGGACGCTGGCTCTAGTGTGACCGGACGCTGGCTCAGAGTCCGGTCAGTTCATTTGATCAAGGTGAAAGCGTCTAGAAGTGACCGGACGCTGCTAGGTCATGTCACCGGACGCTGAAGGCCAGCGTCCGGTCGACTCCAGTAAGGTCCCAAAGAGGGAGAATCCTGATCGGACGCGTCCGGTCAATGCTGACCGGACGCTGATCAGGTTCCGGTTGCTGACCGGACGCTGATCAGGTTCTGGTTACTGACCGGACGCTGCTCAGCAAGTGACCGGACTCTGGAGATCCAGCGTTCGGTCAACATCAGTAAGGTTCCAGTGAGGGGAAAACGTGACCGGACGAGTCCGGTCAGTGTTGATCGGACGCTACCAGCGTCCGGTCAACTCATAACCACTGGAGCTCGGGGTATACTGACCGGTGCATCCGGTCAACATGACCGGAGCGTCCGGTCGCCCCGCAGAGGCACATAACGGTTCATTTTTCAGTCGGTGTTATAAATACAACATCCGCTCGTGTGTGGGGGTACTTTTGCTCATTCCAGCAGCTGAGAAACACCTTAGACAGTGCCAAGAAGAGCAAGGTCCTAGTGAGGTGATTAAGATTTGAGAATCCCAAAGAGAGCCCCCATTAGTGAAGATCAAGAGTAGCAAGGTGTGCATCCACCTTCTCATTAGGCTTGTCGTGGTCAAGTGAGAGTTCGTGCTTGTTACTCTTGGTGATCGACATCACCTAGACGGCTTGGTGGTGATTGGGAGTTCGGTGATCACCCGGCGGAGCTTGTGGGTGACCCAACTCAAGTTGTGAGCGGTTGTGGGTGATTCACCGCGACAGAGTGTCGAAGAATCAACCCGTAGAGAGCACTTGATCCTTGCGCGGATCAAGGGAGAGCTACACCCTTGCGCGGGTGCTCCAACGAGGACTAGTGGGGAGTGGCGACTCTACGATACCTCGGCAAAATATCGCCGCGTTCCTTCCTCTCTATTTACTTTGAGCATTTACTTTGAGCATTTACTTTGAGCAATTCATTTCATGTCTTTACATTCTTAGAATTGCCATACTAGAGTAGGATTGGAACTTAGGTTGCAAGTCTTTTGTGCGGTAGAACAATTAGGAACACTTTCTAGGCACAATGGGTTAATTGGGCTAACCATAGAATTTAATTATTGCAAAGAAATTTAGAATTAGCCCAATTCATCCCCTCTTGAGCATCTCGATCCTTTCACGGCCGTGGGTATCTCTTCGTCTGGGACCCGTCACGGGCGACAGTTGTGCTATCAGGACCGACCGTATTGGCTGCGAACGTCCCTACCGGTACCCTAAGAGGAGCAGGTGTGCCGCCGGATTGGGGGCAGGAGGCATGGTAACTACACTCGGGGGCACAGGTTGGGTCGCGTGAGCGTGGGCACGCCGTCGAGCCGTGCATGCTCGGCCGTCGAGCGGTGTGTTGTGGCTGTGCGGTACCAGTACCAGGCACCAAAGAACATATGGATGGTGGATCGACGAAGAGGATGGGTGGTACAAACGGTGGTTCCTGTACAAGGTCCACTCCTTGATTTCCATGTCGTTTTTCCAAGTATCACCCGTACAAATGCTGACACCGTAGTCAGCGGCTTTGCAGAGGTTTTGCGATTAGTAGATGTTTATTGTACAAGTTAATTAGCTGGGAGAGAGTGGGGACAAAGCAGGAGAACGAATCTTCATGCCCCATCCAACGCCGGGCGTCGTGTCCGTAGCTACACCCCTACATAGAAAATCCACTCTCATATATTATATAAATAAATATATCGTCAACTAAAACTAGTCGTTGATTACGAAAAGGGATGGAATTATTTGAGCATGTTGGTTATAGAGCTTTTGCTCGATCAAGTTTTTGTGTGTATTGAATTGGTCCTTTGGGGATTTGGCCTTGCCTGATTTCGCTCTTCTCCAAATATAAAGGCTGGAAAAGCTACGTGGCCACGGCGATGGTTCAGATGAACGAACTCGATGATGCATGGAGGCAACTCCGAAGGCAGTTTCGATCACCTCACCGAGCGCCGAAAGACGTGATCCGATTGCACTGATAAAAAGAAAACTCTTTTTGTATATATGGTATTTTAGGACTTCTTGAGAATGACCTACCATGCATGGTGAAGTGTGATCGATCATCACTGCACGTGCAGACCATGCATGCGCGTGTATGTGTGTAAATATGGAGCACATAGCAATGGTTACCACTTCAGCTCGTGGAATTGTGAGAGATGGACTGATCAGTTATGTTGTGCTAAAACCGCCAGCTCCATTCAACACAGTGATGGAGAACCTTCCTCACTTTGTTTTTCCTTTGGTCATTGAGGCTGTAAACTAGTATGTAAAGTGATTGATTATTAACTAATGCTGTAGGATATGGTAAAAGTAATGTTCGCATCAACAAGGATGATCGGTGGTACCAGCTTATAACAACATGTAGCCACTGAAGTCCAGTCGTGAAACTTGGAAAACATTTCAGATTGTAGAGCCTGTCGGCCACCTAGAAGCCGACAGGTACGCTATCACGACCAACAGGCCATTATCGGCTGCTAATGTGCTGACATGGGACCTATCGGCCACCCAGGACCCGACAGGTCGGCTGTCACGAAATACAGGCCAATATCGGCTGCTAATGTGCAGACATGAGACCTGTCGGCCACCCAGGAGCCGATAGATCCGCAGTCACGACGACATGGGACCCGTCGGCCATCCAGAGGGCGATAAGGCACCCAACGGCTGTCTACAAATTTTTTTTTGAAAAATATATTTGCAATTTTTGTATAACAGCTACTAGATTTGCAATTATTCGTTAAAAAATATTATTTTAAAATAAATCCTGTTCGAACCTAACCGAGTGTAGCACAGGCAAGTGCGGCCACTCACTCCTCTGCTGCTCCTGGCTGGGCGACAGCTATTCCCTAATCCGAGAACCCTCGCATCCGCCGCGCGCCCGCACCATGGCGCCACCGCCGCTGACGGACCTGATCGAAGACGTCACGGCCAAGATCTTCCTCCGCCTCCCGCCAATGAGCTGGAGCACCTCTTCCGCGCCGCCCTCGTATGCAAGCCGTGTCTCCACAGCCTCTGCGACCTGGGCTTCCTCCGCCGCTACCGCGCCTTCCACGAAGCCCCTCCCCCTCCTCGGCCTCCTCCCCATCCGCCGCCGCTGGATGGCCATCGGAGAGCCCTTCCCCCGCCTCGTCTCCACCACATCAGTGCCCGCCTTCCTGTAGCCCGCGGGCACCGACCGCAGCTTCACGCGCCTTCACAACTACCGCCACGGCCGCGTCCTCATCCGCATGGTCGACGGTCCGGCTCCGTCTTGGGAAATAGGGGAGGGCGACCGCGGGCATCCCTTCGTCTGGGAACCGTCACGGGCGACAGTTGTGCTATCAGGACCGACCGTATCGGCTGCGAAGGTCCCTACCGGTACCGTAAGAGGAGCAGGTGTGCCGCTAGATTGGGGGCAGGAGGCCTGGCAACTACACTCGGGGCACAGGTTGGGTCGCGTGAGCGTGGGCACGCCATCGAGCCGTGCAGGCTCGGCCATCGAGCGGTGTGCTGTGGCTGTGCGGTATCGGTACCAGGCACCAAAGAACAGATGGATGGTGGATCGACGAAGAGGATGGGTGGTACAAACGGTGGTTCCTGTACAAGGTCCACTCCTTGATTTCCATGTCGTTTTTCCCAGTATCACCCGTACCAATGCTGACACCGTAGTCAGCGGCTTTGCGGAGGTTTTGCGGTTAGTCGATATTTATTGTACAAGTTAATTAGCTGGGCGCGAGTGGGGACAAAGCAGGAGAACGAATCTTCATGCCCCATCCAACGCCGGGCGTCGCGTCCGCAGCCACACCCCTACATAGAAAATCCACTCTCATATATTATATAAATAAATATGTTGTCAACTCAAACTAGTCCTTGATTACGAAAAGGGATGGAATTATTTGAGCATGTTGGTTATAGAGCTTTTGCTCGATCGAGTTTTTGTGTGTATTGAATTGGTCCTTTGGGGATTTGGCCTTGCCTGATTTCGATCTTCTCCAAATATAAAGGCTGGAAAAGCTACGTGGCCATGGCGATGGTTCAGATGAACGAACTCGATGATGCATGGAGGCAACTCCGAAGGCAGTTTCGATCACCTCACCGAGCGCCGAAAGATGTGATCCGATTGCACTCATAAAAAGAAAACTCTTTTTGTATATATGGTATTTTAGGACTTCTTGAGAATGGCCTACCATGCATGGTGAAGTGTGATCGATCGTCACTGCACGTGCAGACCATGCATGCGCGTGTATGTGTGTAAATATGGAGCACATAGCAATGGTTACCACTTCAGCTCGTGGAATTGTGAGAGATGGACTGATCAGTTATGTCGTGCTAAAACCGCCAGCTCCATTCAACACAATGATGGAGAACCCCCCTCACTTTGTTTTTCCTTTGGTCATTGAGGCTGTAAACTGGTATGTAAAGTGATTGATTATTAACTAATGCTGTAGGATATGTTAAAAGTAGTGTTCGCATCAACAAGGATGATCGGTGGTACCAGCTTATAACAACTTGTAGCCACCGAAGTCCAGTCGTAAAAACTTGGAAAATATTTCAGATTATAGAGCCTGTCGGCCACCCAGAAGCCGACAGGTATGTGCTGACATGGGACCTATCGGCCACCCCGGAACCGACAGGCCAGCATCGGCTCCTAATGTGCAGACATGGGACCTGTCGGCGACGCAGGAGCCGACAGGTCAGGTCATTATCGGCTGCTAACTTGCTGACATGGGACATGTCGGCCATCCAGAGGGCGATAAGTCACCCAATGGCTGTCTACAAATTTTTTTTGAAAAATATATTTGCAATTTTTGTATAACAGCTACTAGATTTGCAATTATTCGTTAAAAAATATTATTTTAAAATAAATCTTGTTCGAACCTTACCGAGTGTAGCACAGGCAAGTGCGGCCACTCACTCCTCTGCTGCTCCTGGCTGGGCGACAGTTATTCCCTAATCCAAGAACCCTCGCATCCGCCGCGCGCCCGCGCCAGGGGTATGCCTGGGTATGCCTTGGAATACCCAAGATTTGAGTGCAAAAAATAAATACACATAGTATACATGTATATTCAATTTTCTAATTGGACCAAAAAGCCCACAAACGAACTTGTAGCAGCGAGCAGGACAACCTGGCCAAGGCCCAAGCGGCCAGATTGCTCCCGTCGGCATCTCCCATTCACAAGTCCTGACTCCCGTTCTTCTAAAAAGAAAGTAAGAACTCCCGTCCAACTCCCAAGCGGTGGCGGCGGCGCATCTTGATCGCTGTTGCGGCTGCCGGCGGCGGGGGTGGGCAGCCGGCGGCACATCTCGATCTGCTTCTGCTGCGGTGCCGGGTGGACGGTAACCAGCAGGCAGCAGCACATCGTCGTCGCAACTGCTACTTATGATCAAGGCTGAAAGCATCTAGGCCCCTAGTTGGGTTTCGGTGATTAATGACAATACAAGATTACTATGACTGACGTGTGTTTTGCAGAGGCAATTAAGTTAGGTCATGGTAATGGGGATCGATTGGGCAATCGAGGTGGTCATGCCCCTACGATGGAAATCGTTTCGGTTTTCAAATGATGGACGACAAGGTTAAGGATGACTAGTTCTAAGTGTCGATTGGAGTTGGAGTGACACTTAGAGTAGTTTAGGACTTTGTTTTTCCTTTGGCCGTACTATTAAGGGGGGTATGGACGGGTAGCTTGACCTAGATGAGTCTAGTGAGTTAGGTGTGGTGCACACTTGTTAAAACTAGCACTACGTAGCTCCACAACAGCCCTATGATCCTATGGAGCAAACTTCATTCACATATGTTCGAGAGTTGGAAGTGAATGGAGGGTCAAATACTGACCGGACACTGGCTCCGGTGCGACCGGACGTTGGCCGCAGGGTCCGGTCAGTTCATTTGACCAAGGTGATTGCGTTCGGTGCGACCGGACGCTGGAGTGGTCAAGTGACCGGACGCTGAGAGGCAGCGTCCGGTCGACTCCAGTAAGGTTCCAGAAGAGTGAATCTGCGACCGGACCCTGAGGATCCAGTGTCCGGTCGAGTACAGTAAGCATCCAGTGAGGGTTTAATGCGACTGGACGCGTCCGGTCAGTGGTGATCGGACCCTGCCAACGTCCGGTCAACACTTAATCACTGGTGTGCGGGTTGAACTGACCAGAGCGTCCGGTCAACATGACCGGAGCATCCGGTCACCCCATAGAGGCACATAACGGTTTGTTTTTCAGGCTGCCTTATAAATAGGAGCTCCACTCGTGTGTGGAGTTACTTTTGCTCATTCCAACAGCTGAGAAACACGTTTGTGAGTGCCAAGAAGAGCAAGGTCCTAGTGAGGTGATTGTGATTTGAGAATCCAAGAGAGTAGCCTCATTAGTGAATCAAGAGTAGCAAAGTGTGCATCCACCGTTCTCATTAGGCTTTGCGTGGTCAAGTGAGAGTTCGTGCTTGTTACTCTTGGTGATCGCCATCACCTAGACGGCTTGGTGGTGATTGGGAGCTTGGTGATCACCCGGCGGAGCTTGTGGATGACCCAACTCAAGTTGTGAGCGGTTTTTGGGTGATTCGCTGCGACGGAGTGTCGAAGAATCAACCCGTAGAGAGCACTTAATCCTTGCGCGGATCAAGGGGGAGCTACACCCTTGCGCAGGTGCTCCAACGATGACTAGTGGGGAGTGGCGACTCTCCGATACCTCGGCAAAACATCGCCGCGTTCCTCTGTCTCTATTTACTTTGAGCATTTACTTTGAGCAATTCAATACTTATTTTACATTCATAGAATTGCCATGCTAGAGTAAGTTTGAAACATAGGTTGCAAGTCCTTTGTGCGTTAGATCAATAGAAACACTTTTCTAGGCACAAGGGGTTAATTGGGCTAACCGTAGGATTTAATTATTGCAAGAAAATTTAGAATTAGCCCAATTCACCCCCCCCTCTTGGGCATCTTGATCCTTTCAATTGGTATCGGAGCCTCGTGCTCACATTTTTAAGCTTAATCGCTTAGAGCAAGATGTCTCACGGGGATGGACCTCCTCCTATCTTTGAGGGAGATGACTTTCCATATTGGAAAATCCGCATGGAGGCGTACTTAGAAGCTCTAGACGTTGGTATACTTAGAGCCGCCTCACAAGGCTTCCCAAAACCTCGGGATGCTACTAACTTACAAGGCGATGAGGTTAATTATGAAAAGTGGAATGCAAAGGCTCGAAACACCATCTTTAGAGGCCTTTGCAAAGATGTGTTCAACCACGATAAGGAACCACAAAGACGCCCATGCTCTATGGTCGGACGTTTGTGCGCTCCATGAGGGAACCAAGAGTGAGCGTGAGGAACGCTATCATCTTGTAATTAAAAAGCTAAATTCATTTGAGATGCTTCCCAAAGAAAGTGCTAATGAGATGTATTCACGTTTGAATGTTCTTGTAGAGGAAGTCAATGGGCTTGGACTTACTCAAATGTCACCATCCGACGTTGTGAGAAAGATCTTGAGTGTCCTCCCCATTGACAAATATGGGCATATTGTGACCGTGCTACATCAAGGTGATCTTTCCACCGCTACACCGACACAAATCTTGGGAAAGATCAATGCTCATGAAATGTACATGCACATCACGCCACAAGATGGCTCATCCTCTACCAAGAAGAAAGAAAAGGACTTAGCATTCAAAGCTAGCCAAGATAAGGGCAAAGCAAGACTTGAGTATGAGAGCTCAAGTGATGAAGAAGATGAAGATGAAAATCTTGCTCTCATGGTGAAGAAAGCCGCCAAGATGCTAAAGAAGCTAACAAGAGTGGCATCAAGTTTGACTGGCAAGAAGAAGAAGTTCTTCACAAGCTCTAGAAGGAAGCCAATCTCCGAAATGGATTGCTTCAATTGTGGTGAACTTGGTCATCTAGCATCATCAATGCACCAAGCCCAAGAAAGACAAGTTCAAGAACAAGAACAAGGGCAAGAAAGATGACTCAAGTAACAAAGATGAAGATGAGAAGAAAGAACAAGCCATACAAGAAGAGAGATGGCAAAGAAGAGAGACTTCCACAAGAAGAAGAAGAGTGGAAAGGCCTACATTATCGGTGATTGGCTCACGGACATTGATTCATCTAGTGGATCATCCGATGATGATAGTGACAATGAGAAGGTGGCCGCCATTGCTATTGATCTTTCATCTTCACCGCCACCATCGCCATCATCCTCTACACACCTATGCCTTATGGCCAAGGGTGAACGCAAGGTAACTAATAATGATGATAGTAGTGATGATGAGCAAGCTAGTGATGATGATAGCGATAGCGATGATGATGATTCACCTTCATATGATGATCTTGTCAAAATACTAAGAAAATACACTAAGATCATTAGAAAGAGTAGAGCTAAAAATGAAAAGCTTGATGCTAGAAATGATTCACTCTTAGCAAAATGTGATACATTGGAAAAGGCTAATGTTGAGCTTAAAGAAACAAATGATGCTATATCATCCAAACTCAAGGAGCTCAAATCTTCTAAGAAAGAGCTTAAAGATAAACATGATAAACTTGAGTGGGTGCACAATGAGCTCATCACTAGCCACAACAAGCTAAAAGATGAATACACTACTCTTAAGATCAATCATGATACTCTTGTTATTGCTCAAGAATTTTTACCAAATGAGCCACATGATGCTACTAACCATGTTGTTAAGATTGATATAGCTACATCATGTGATGATTTAATTGATGAGAGCATTGAGCAAGGATCTAGTGGCAAAGGCAAGAAAGTGGTTGAGTGCAATGACTATGATGAATATGTCAAGCTCAAGAGTGCAAATGAAAAGCTCATGAAAGATCTTGAAGAGATGAAAAGCCACAACACCATTGTGCTAGAAACTCTTGATCATGATGAAGAGTTGATCCTTGAGAATGAGAAGCTCAAAGAAGAGAACAAGAAGCTCAAGGAAGAGAAGAACAATGATGTTCTCAAGGAAGAGAACAAGAAGCTCAAGATGGAGAAAGAGCATCTCAAGATGGGATTGAGCAAGTTTGCAAGAGGCAAGCATCTCCAAAGTGAGCTACTCATGAACACCGTCATGAAGATGGATAGAAGTGGCATTGGATATGTGGCAAGTGTAGAGAAGAAGAAGGCTCAAGTTCAACAACAACAATCAAAGCCAAAGCCAAAGCCAAAGAGATGTTTTGAGTGTGGACAAGAAGGCCACTTTGCTCATGAGTGCCAAACTCCACCGCCACAACCCTTGCCCAAGCATGCTAGACCCTTTGCCTTCAATGCTCACTACATGCTTAGAAAGGATTCTAGCGGAAAGATGAAAGTCATGTTCTTAGGACCCCCTAACAAGAATAGGCCTAAGAAGATTTGGGTGGCTAAGTCACTTGTTGAGAAGGTGAAGGGCCCTCAACAAGTTTGGGTTCCTAAAGCTTGAATCTCTTGTGTGTAGGTGAACTACAAGACCGGTGGAAGTCATTGGGTTATTGATAGTGGTTGCACTCAACATATGACCGGTGATCCTCGTATGTTCACCTCACTAGATGAAGAGGTAGATGGACAAGAGAAAATAACATTTGGAGATAACTCAAAGGGCAAGGTTAAAGGATTGGGCAAAGTGGCAATATCAAATGATCATTCCATCTCCAATGTGCTATATGTTGCTTCATTGAGCTTCAACTTGCTATCCATTGGACAATTGTGTGATCTTGGCTTCCAATGCTTGTTCACCGAGAAGGAGGTTGTTGTATCCAAGGTAGATGATAATCAAGTGATATTCAATGGATTTAGATACAACAACTTATATCTAGTGGACTTCACCTCCGAAGATGCAAATTTGAAAACTTGTCCTATTCACCAAAACAACACTTGGGTGGCTATGGCATAGAAGACTTGCTCATGTTGGGATGAGCTCACTCAAGAAGCTTATGAAGAATGACTTGGTGAGAGGGTTGAAGGATGTGAAGTTTGAAAAGGACAAGCTTTGTAGTGCATGTCAAGCCGGCAAGCAAGTTGCAAATACTCATCCAACCAAAGCTTTCATGTCAACCACAAGAGTGCTAGAACTCCTTCACATGGATTTATTTGGACCAACAACATACAAGAGTTTGGGAGGGAAATCTCTATTGTCTTGTGATTGTTGATGACTATTCAAGGTATACATGGGTATTCTTCCTTCATGACAAATCCAAAGTTGCATCTTGCTTCAAGAAGTTTGCCAAGAGAGCTCAAAATGAATTTGAAGTGAAGCTCAAGAAGATAAGAAGTGACAATGGAAAAGAATTTGACAACACAAACATTGAAGCTTATTGTGATGAAGTTGGGATCAAGCATGAAGTCTCCGCAACTTATACTCCTCAACAAAATGGTGTAGTTGAGAGGAAGAACCGGACTTTGATCACTCTTGCAAGGACAATGCTAGATGAGTACAACACCCCCGAAGCTCTATGGGCGGAAGCAATCAACACCGCATGCTATGCATCAAACCGCCTATTCCTTCAAAAGTTCCTTGGCAAGACACCTTATGAGTTGCTCAATGGGAAGAAGCCGGACGTCTCCTTCTTTAGGGTGTTTGGTTGCAAATGCTACATCTACAAGAAGCGGCAACACCTAGGGAAGTTCCAAAGACGTTGTGATATTGGTTTTCTTGTTGGTTACTCATCAAAGTCCAAAGCATATAGAGTATTTAATCATGCCACCGGCTTGGTTGAAGAAACATATGATGTGGAATTTGATGAATCTAACTGGCTCCCAAGGAGCACATGAGAATCTTGATGATGTAGGTGATGAACCATTGAGGGAGGCTATGAAGAATATTCCGGTGGGAGACATCAAGCCAAAAGATGATGAAGATGATGTACAAGTCATTGATCAACCTTCTTCATCAAGTGTGCCACAAGATGGTGAAAAAGATGGGAGAGTAGAAAATGAAGATACTCATATCTCCCATGAGCAAATGGTGGTACAAGCACAAGATGTTGATGCTCCACAACCACCTCCTCAAGTGGTCAATAGAAGAAATACACCTCTCCTACAAGATCATCCACAAGATCTCATCATAGGGAGTCCATCAAAGGGTGTAATGACTCGATCTCAAAAACTTGCTTCATTTATTGCTCATCACTCTTTTGTCTCTTGCTATGAGCCTACCAAGGTAGAAGAAGCTCTTAAAGATCCGGATTGGATCAATGCCATGCATGAAGAGTTGAACAACTTCACTCGCAATGAAGTTTGGACTCTTGAAGAGCGACCAAAAGGTGCAAGAGTCATTGGAACAAAGTGGGTGTTCCGCAACAAGCAAGATGATCAAGGTGTTGTTGTGAGGAACAAGGCAAGACTAGTTGCAAAGGGGTTCTCCCAAGTTGAAGGTTTGGATTTTGGAGAGACCTTTGCACCGGTTGCAAGATTAGAAGCCATCCGTATCCTACTTGCATATGCATCACATCATGAAATGAAACTATATCAAATGGATGTGAAAAGTGCATTTTTAAATGGCTTTATTAATGAACTAGTCTATGTTGATCAACCTCCCAGGGTTTGAAGACCCTAGATATCCTAATCATGTTTATAGGTTGTCCAAGGCACTATATGGGCTTAAGCAAGCCCCAAGAGCTTGGTATGAGCGCCTTCGGGACTTCCTCATTGAGAAGGGCTTCACCATTGGGAAGGTCGACACCACACTATTCACCAAGAAGCTTGATGGGCATATCTTCATTTGTCAAGTATATGTTGATGATATCATCTTTGGATCATCAAATGAAGACTCATGCAAAGAATTTGGTGAATTGATGTCAAAGGAGTTCGAGATGTCAATGATTGGTGAGCTTACATTCTTTCTTGGTTTTCAAGTCAAGCAAATGAAAGAAGGCATCTTCATCTCTCAAGAGAAATACACAAAAGATCTTCTCAAGAGATTCAAGATGGATGAATGTAAGCCAATCAAGACACCAATGCCTACCAATGGACATCTCGACCTAGATGAGGGAGGTAACCCGGTTGATCAAACTCTCTACCGTTCCATGATTGGTAGCTTGTTATATTTAACCGCATCTAGGCCCGACATCATGTTTAGTGTGTGTATGTGTGCTAGATTTCAAGCTAATCCTAAGGAAACACATTTAATTGCCGTAAAAAGAATCCTTAGGTATCTTAAGCACACACCAAGCATTGGCCTTTGGTATCCCAAAGGAGCTATATTTGAATTAGTTGGCTATTCCGATTCGGATTATGCCGGTTGCAAAGTTGATAGAAAAAGCACATCCGGAGGGTGCCATTTGCTTGGTAGA
Organism: Miscanthus floridulus; assembly: GCF_019320115.1. NCBI lineage: Eukaryota > Viridiplantae > Streptophyta > Magnoliopsida > Poales > Poaceae > Miscanthus > Miscanthus floridulus. The sequence continues at coordinate 15,378,521 of NC_089582.1, read as the reverse complement.
TCACTTGTGTCTTGGTCCTCCAAGAAACAAAATAGTGTGGCTTTGTCCACCGCCGAAGCGGAATACATTGCCGCGGGTGCTTGTTGTGCACAAATATTATACATGAAACAAACTTTGCTAGACTATGGTGTAGTTCTAGAAAAGGTACCTCTTTTGTGCGACAATGAAAGTGCGGTAAAACTTGCAAATAATCCGGTTCAACACTCTCGCACCAAGCACATAGATATCCGCCATCACTTTCTAAGAGATCATGTTGCTAAAAATGATATATCACTAGAAGGTGTAAGAACCGAAGATCAATTAGCGGATATCTTCACTAAACCGCTAGATGAGGCTACATTTTGTAGATTGCGGAATGAGCTCAATGTACTTGATTTTAGTAACTTCACTAAAAGATGAGCTTGTGTTGTCCCTTGCATTCATTGTAATATACAACATGTTTAATTTTTGGTAATGCATATAGGGCTTGTCTAACATGGTTAAGATAACCGCCGAAAAGCGTGTGAAGAAGCTTAACCTTGGATCAAACTTGACAAGCAACTAGATTTACTTACAAGTATTGCATATGCATGAATGTTGTTTTGTCGTTTTGTTCCATTTGCCCTCTTATTGCCTATTTTCTTAAAAAGAATTATAGCCTAAGGCAAAATATTTTGAAAAATATGAGGGTTTGAGAGAGGTCACTCACATCAGTCCCAATTGGTGTTTATTTGGATCTTATTCAAGTTGGGACTTGATTGGGAACAGGCAGCGCGAGGAACATTGAAGATTTGCTGAAAAGAGTGACCGGACGCTGCACCGGACTCTGCTGTCCAGCGTCCGGTCAGTTCACAGGAGGTGAACAGAAGCTGAAGGAGTGACCGGACTCTGCGTTTGAGCGTCCGGTCAGGAAGGGTTCCAGCGTCCGGTCGATCTACATGGCGTTAAGGCAACTAACCGACTCTGGCTGCGTCCGGTCATGGACCACCGGACGCGTCGTCGTGATTCCAGAGGAATTGGACCTCTCTGGAATCGACCGGACGCTGGGTGGTAGCGTCCGGTCGCTACCACCGGAGCGTCTGGTCAGTTGATATCGTGCGGCATCAGGTCTCTTTCCTGTTTCCTTCTCTGTCACGTCGGGGGGACCCTATTTAACCGAGCCGTACTGTTTTTATCATCCGTTCCTTGACCTATTCCGCCACCGACGCCATCGCAGCCAAGCCGACTTCCCACGCCGCCGTGCCTCCACCGCCGCCGCGCCCACACAGCATTGCCCCACGCTAGCTCGCCGCGCCAGCGCCACCGCTAGCCCGCGCGCACGCCGTAGCCCACGCGCATGCTGCAGCCCCGCCCGCACATGTCGCCGACTGCTCCCCGCCGCCAGCGCCCTGTCTAGAGCCGCCGCCGTGCCCGCTGCTCTCCGGCAAGCTCCGGTGTCCTAGCTCCACCATCAGCCCTCACCGCCAAGATTCACTGCTAGCTCTCATCCATTGCTCCGCACCGGTAAGCCCTTACTCCAACACCATCGTAACCTAACCCGATCTGCTTCAGAGCTTTGACTTCAATTGCATCCAGGGCTGTCAATTCATCGTGAACCCTAACCCTAGCGGTCCTGGTGTTCCCCCCACGTGTCACTTCTCTTTTCATCGGATCGCTGTTTCATCAGCGAGTCGGTGCCGTTGAGGTGTCTGTGACAGTTGACAGTCAACTCAGAGCCAAGTTCGTGAGTACGGATCAAGGCCAAGCCTTGAAAGTGTCAGTGGACAGTTGGTCTTTTCAGCGGCAGTGGTTCTAGTCAGATCAGATGGCTCGCACCAAGAATGTTGGTGGTGGTCCAGGGGATGATGATCGGAGGCCCCCGCCTCGCCAGCCTATAGGACCTAAAGGCAAGGCGACAAAGTAGGTTGTATCAAAGAAGCGCAAGTACCCTGATGCAGAGACAACGAGAGCAGCCATAGTCGCTGAGGCTGCAGAGCGTGCCGAGAGAGGAGGTGCCCGTAGTGGAGTTGTCATTGCAGATCATCTAGCACCAGACACGCAGGGCAGACTTAAGCAGATTGAGCGTCTTCATGGTAGTCCAGCTGGGACTGTCATGATGGCAGGACAACGTCTTCCCGTTGTGGATCCTCAGCCTCAGGGGGAGTCACAGGAGGAGTCACAGCAGTAGCCCCCACCAGTAGAGCCGTAGCCAGCTCAGGAGACACAGGAGGGACAACAGTCACAGCAGCCTCAGGAGGGTGAGGAGGGCCAGCAGGCCGAGGAGACCGAGCAGGCACCCCTAGCCACTGCTACGCCGCTCTAGTCGTTCCCGTGTTCTAGTCTCACCGAGGCCGCCGACTCAGCGGAGGGGATCTCGTCACCGCCTAGACCACAGGGTCCACCTCTAGTGACCCATCTTGACTTGAGGGCCGCCACGGCCAAGCAGGTCCGACAGCTGAGGTTTGTAGAGTTTGAGGTGTGGTTTCCTCCTAGGAGGGATGAGAGAGCAGCAGAGGGTTTCTATACACCGCTCCAGGAAGACTTCTACAATGCATATCTGAATAGTGGGGCAGTCTTCCGATCTCAGAGAGTCTGCAGTATTGAGGCTATTGTGGCAGCAGCCGGAGAGCATATCCGCCCCTACTTATCATATTTGTCCGGGGCTGACAGATCTGATTGGCCGGACAGGATTGTATGTACCATCTTGGGTTCGGCAGTTCTATGCTTCGCTCTACGTTGACCCGCATCATAACTTCATACACTTTGCATTCAGAGGCAGAGACTACAGGTGATGAGTTTATAGGGCCAGGGAGATACTGAGGCTACAGGAGCAGCCTGTCAGGTTACATGAGGTATGTTATGGACAGCAAGAGCCTCCCAGGCGTCCTCATGGAGGTTTGGTGCCCCCTACAGATCTTGTGCGCCATTGCTTCAAGGAGCCCTTTGGTGAGGGGTCGAGGAGGAACCCCAGTGACCTTACTCCTACAGCTAGAGTGCTAGAGGCTATCATCAGGAAGGACACTACTTCCCTAGGTTGGGATACAGAGAGGGCTTGACTCGCCTCCAGCTTTGGCTTCTCAATGCCCTGATGCAGCAGACAGTGTTCGATATTTGGGATCTTCTTCTGTCTGAGATGGAGGACACGATAGCTGAGGGCTTCAAGGGTCGTAGGCAGCTTCCATATGCACATTGGATCACATTCCTGATGCTCAAGGCTATGCAAGTCAGGACACTAGAGATGGTTGTAGAGTACAGAGGTGCCACCACAGAGTTTCTAGCTTATAACATGGCACAGAGGATCAGGCATAGTACACCATAGGCACCCACTCAGCCTCGCCGTCGTCCAGATGTACCAGAGTCCATAGCTCAGTAGGACAGAGATTATCAGAGGCATAGCAGCTACTGAGGAGGAGCAGCTTGAGGCTCAGCAGGAGAGGAGCGAGTCTAGTGACAGTTCTGATGACGACTACCTGCCTATTCCTCATATGCCTCCACGCAGACACGATGCAGAGGCCGATAGTTCCAGCTCAGCTCCACCTACACCGCAGACGGACCCCGCTTTGATTGTTATTCTTGAGCGGATGCAGCAGGTATCAGGCATGACAGGCTCAGGAGACTGTTGCCAACTTTGCACAGTTTTAGGCTCGTCAAGACGAGTTCTAGCTATAGTCAGCAGGTCCTCCAGCAGCAGCAGTAGCAGATGCATCAGCAGCAGTTACTCATACAGCAGCAGCTTATGGGATTTATGCAGCATGTAGAACAGCACTTGGGGCTCCACAGTCACAGCCTTCACCCTAGCTTGCTCAGCCTGCCACCACTACGATGACTCCAGCAGTACAGCCCAGTGGGCTTCAGAGTCAGGGACAGCCTCCAGCTCCGTTTGCTTCTCCCACTAGTTACAGGTGTCCCAGTGGTTATCCTCGCCAGTGGATAGCCCCGTAGTTCACACCATATCATATGGGCTTCTCACCGGATCAGTCACCCTCGCTATTTGTACCTGACACGTCAGTCTCCAGGAGTCTTGGAGCATCTTTCAGCGAGTTGACAGGGATGCCTACACCGCCACATATGCATACTGCCGGTCCTTCTACAGCAGCTCCCATCGTCGTGACTACTCAGAGGCTCCCTTCGTCTATCGCATCTTCAGATCCTATGACAGATATACTAGCAGCATCACAGGCAGCACCTACCCCAGCTCAGACCCAGACCGCTTCAGCGATGCTTCCAGCCACAGAGGGTCAGTCAGTCCAGAGCTCAGGGTCAGATGATGATGGTGCCCAGTTTCAGCTTGCTCCGCGTACCTCAGCGCCCGGCTCGTCCGCTGCAGCCCCGCCGACCGACCCTTAGGTTTTGGTGTTTGACGCCAAAGGGGAGAGGGTTCGAGTATGTAGACTCAGGGGGAGCGAGTTTTAGGGGGAGTCTAGTTAGCTATTAGTCTATTATATACATTTGGAGTCTTATTTGTGTGATACACTATTACTATTATGCATTCATGTGTTTACTTTCATGCATATTATTATATCTATGTGATAGTGATATCTACGTGATTGTGTTATATGACATGTGTGCTCTCTACTTTGAATTCCTTTATATGTCATATCACTTGTGTTATGCTCATTTGCTTTGCTTCCGCGTTTATACTCCGATGCAAATGAGCTTTATTACTTGTACTCATGCTTATTTCATATCTTTTGAGTACATCATGTTGGCTTGGGTCATATAAGCTTGCCTAACTACTTTTGTTCTTATTGACAAAAGCTTATATGAACCAAGCATGTCAAAAACCTCACTCTTTCACATACTCGAGGTGGTATTGTCATCAATCACCAAAAAGGGGGAGATTGAAAGCATCTAGGCCCCTAGTTGGGTTTCGGTGATTAATGACAATACAAGATTACTATGACTAACGTGTGTTTTGCAGAGGCAATTAAGTTAGGTCATGGTAATGGGGATCGATTGGGCAATCGAGGTGGTCATGCCCCTACGATGGAAATCGTTTCGGTTTTCAAAGGATGGACTGACAAGGTTAAGGATGACTAGTTCTAAGTGTCGATTGGAGTTGGAGTGACACTTAGAGTAGTTTAGGACTTTGTTTTTCCTTTGGCCGTACTATTAAGGGGGGTATGGATGGGTAGCTTGACCTAGATGAGTCTAGTGAGTTAGGTGTGGTGCACACTTGTTAAAACTAGCACTAGGTAGCTCCACAATAGCCCTATGATCCTATGGAGCAAACTTCATTCACATATGTTCGAGAGTTGGAAGTGAATGGAGGGTCAAATGCTGACCGGACGCTGGCTCCGGTGCGACCGGACCCTGGCCGCAGGGTCCGGTCAGTTCATTTGACCAAGGTGATTACGTTCGGTGCGACCGACGTTGGAGTGGTCAAGTGACCGGACGCTGAGAGGCAGCGTCCGGTCGACTCTAGTAAGGTTCCAGAAGAGTGAATCTATGACCGGACGCGTCCGGTCAATACTGACCGGACCCTGAGGATCCAGCGTCCGGTCGAGTACAGTAAGCATCCAGTGAGGGTTTAATGCGACCGGACGCGTCCGGTCAGTGGTGATCGGACCCTGCCAGCTGTCCGGTCAACACTTAATCACTGGTGTGCGGGTTGAACTGACCGGAGCGTCCGGTCAACATGACCGGAGCGTCCGGTCACCCCGCAGAGGCACATAACGGTTCGTTTTTCAGGCTGCCTTATAAATAGGAAGCTCCACTCGTGTGTGGAGTTACTTTTGCTCATTCCAACAGCTGAGAAACACGTTTGTGAGTGCCAAGAAGAGCAAGGTCCTAGTGAGGTGATTGAGATTTGAGAATCCAAGAGAGTAGCCTCATTAGTGAATCAAGAGTAGCAAAGTGTGCATCCACCGTTCTCATTAGGCTTCGCGTGGTCAAGTGAGAGTTCGTGCTTGTTACTCTTGGTGATCGCCATCACCTAGACGGCTTGGTGGTGATTGGGAGCTTGGTGATCACCCGGCGGAGCTTGTGGGTGACCCAACTCAAGTTGTGAGCGGTTTTGGGTGATTCGCCGCGACGGAGTGTCGAAGAATCAACCCGTAGAGAGCACTTGATCCTTGCGCGGATCAAGGGGGAGCTACACCCTTGCGCGGGTGCTCCAACGAGGACTAGTGGGGAGTGGCGACTCTCCGATACCTCGGCAAAACATCGCCGCGTTCCTCTCTCTCTCTATTTACTTTGAGCATTTACTTTGAGCAATTCAATACTTGTTTTTACATTCATAGAATTGTCCATGCTAGAGTAAGTTTGGAACATAGGTTGCAAGTCCTTTGTGCGTTAGATCAATAGAAACACTTTTCTAGGCACAAGGGGTTAATTGGGCTAACCGTAGGATTTAATTATTGCAAGAAAATTTAGAATTAGCCCAATTCATCCCCCCTCTTGGGCATCTTGATCCTTTCAAAGGCATTGGTTACACTTGCTACAAAGTTTTATACTAAGCATTTCACAAGTGATGAATTATCAAAACTTCCGTCGCAGCTTACTGTGTACATTTCTCATATGCGTAGAGATGAAAGATTTAAAAATTTAAAGAACCTATGTGAGCTTTCAGTTAAGCTTGTGGAGAAAAAAAACATGAACAATATTATGTTGTTTACAAGCTTCTTAAGTGGTGCTAATTCTTTCCGTAGCCACTATTAGTGTTGAAACGGTGCTTTGATTTTTTTTTTTAATATTTGGCATACCCAGCTGCAAATTCCTGGCTCCACCACTGCTGTGCGGTACCGGTACCAGGCACCAAAGAACAGATGGATGGTGAAGAAGGTTGACGAACCTGCGACTGGGTTTGGGGAATACTTTTCGGTCTTACCCTACATGAGCTTCTACACCCCTGGTATGGTACTAACACCTGATTCAGCTGTCCTACCTTTTATAGCTTCTATGTGTTTCCTTAGTCAGTTCGGTTGGTTCTCATTTGTGGGCAATTAATCATAATGTACACACTATTTCTCAGTTTGTACTCACATATAGGCCTTGTCAAAGGCAATTATGTATGCTAGAGAAACTTCATATATGACAATGGAAAACAGAACATAATTTTTGTTATGGGATTTGACGTGTTAAGCACCATGGCGATGCATTGGTCAGATTCTCTCACAAATATGCATACTGCCTTGTTGATCTGGTAATTATCATGTGACCTTACTTCAGACTTTCTTGTAAAAGAATATTTTTATGTTTTTCAGACTTTCTTGTAAAATTAAAAATTATGTTGTTTTCTGACATAGCTGAAGCTCACATCTCAATTGGCTCATTCTTGTAACCTTTGGACTTTGGTGTCGGTTCTAGCATGTGTCTCACCAAAATCGAATGCAGTGTTGGAGTTGGTTATGAGTTCTGTGCATAGTAACTTATCAGATCATGGCACATTATTTATTATCGATAGCAAAGACTAATCTGCTGGAATTGGTTGGTTGGTTTCATAGAGTTTCTACTACCAAGTCATTTGTTTTCTGTTGAGTCTACATATAAATGGTGCAGTTTATGATTAGTTGTTTTTGTTTGGCCAGATTCATCCCGATCGTATTGTGGAAAATCTGTATTTCGGTGTAGCATGTCAGGCATATTTCAGTTACTGTTTGGTTAAGGCTCAAGCTACTTAAAACTAGAATTATGTGTAGTCCATCTGCCTATCCCATTTCCTTTTTCATGAAATTTTACTACGAGGTTCACATACACTGTTGGTCTCGTCTTCAGGAGGGCTATCAAGTAGCAATGCCGCTGTGTTAGATTATTTGGTCAAACCGTTACAAAAATCTGAGTCATAATTTGATTTGACCAGAAAACGTTTATCATTTGTAAGTAGATTGAAGAGCATCATCTACAGATGGAACTCGAATGTTTTACAACTTCACTGAAAACATGGAAAATGATGTCAAGGTTATGTTGTCATAAAATAAACAATAAGAGATACAAGATCCGAGTTATAATTTGAATTCATCTGAAAATATTGATTATTTAAAAGATTGGAGAACGTCATCTAACAGCTGGAAAATGGTGTCAAGGTTACGTTTCCATTTAAAAAAGGGCACTAGTGGGCACTGGTCATTCGTGAGTTGTGGACTCAAGTCTGGTTATTCTTCTACTGCTATTGTCTGGATTCAGTTCCATGGGAATCTGGAACAATTGCATCATTACCCTTAAATTTCTACTTTTCACCAGAGCCATTGATTGGTCAAATATTTTTTTCTTCAAATGCGCAGAACTGCACATTATAGTATTAGAAAAAGGAATAAAAATGTCCACACAAGGAAAGCTAAGACAAAGGGTAGAGGATGGAAAGGGAAAGGAATTAGAAAATGGGAAAACACTACTCCTGGCCTCTCATGACTGGCCACACAGGGGGGGAAAGCTACTGCCACAAAAAAGATAAGTTTGTGTAATTGATGACGTATGATGTGGCTTCTAGGTTTTTGCTAAAAATTGAAACAACCTCGTACTTATCTATTGCCCTGCATTCTCTTTACTGTATCTATATGTTTGCTTAGTTTGTTGGTTCTGGTTTGTGAACCAAGTCACGCTGTAATTAATAGCTGCTATCTTCACATATAGATATTACCACAGACCTTTTGTGCATACTGGTGCAAACTGAATGCATGGAACCAGAAATCAACCTTGATTTAAATTCTGAGGTTTGACTTGTCATGGATTGCATTTGGTAAAAATACCAAAGATGCGTGCAAACTTGTTGACCTTGTATTATGTTGTTGCCCTGTTTCAGATATTTTTTTTTCCAGATTTTCTTTTGCTATTGTTTTCTGGTATATCTTTATTCGAAGACTTATTTCCTTGCATATTTGTTTTCAAATACCTATTTTCTGGTATATCTCAAGGTCACATCTAGAGCTAAGTTTTGTTAACCTTTGGTGGTAGTATTTATATATAGCATACCAAACTATAAGTGCTGAGCTGGAATGTTGATTTTGATTTTTATGCATGGTATTGTTTCAGATCGTGGTACCTTGTCATCACTGGCAAGGCTCACTGATGTCTGACGTGCGACTCAAGAGCAAGACCCTTCGAAATGTATGAATCCATGACAAGTCAAAGTCATACTGCCTGGCTTTTTTTACTGTGTCCATATGTTTCCTTAATTTGTTGATTCTGGTTTCCAAACAAAGTCATACTGTATTTAATAGTTGTTTCTTCAGACAAAGGGATGGCCACAGGCCATATTTGTGTGCTAGTGCAAACTGAATACATGGCATCAGAAACTGACCTTAATTTTTTGATTTCTGAGATGTTACTTTTCTGTTGACTGCATTAGTAAAACAAAAATGAAATATAAATATGCTTGCAACCATATAGAGATCAGTTCTGTAGGGGCTGTTTGCTTGGTTTTCAGGCATTGTTGCCTGGTGCGAGCTGTGTACCCAGTCATCTGATTTTGAACGCCCCTAAACCCTTGGCAGTATGACTAGTATTTAGTAAACCAAACTGTAAATGCTACTGGAATGTTGGTTTTGATTTTTATGCATGGTATCTTTTCAGATCGTGGTAGGCTGTCATCACTCATCACTGGCGGGGCTCCCTAATGTCTGATGTGCCTCTCAAGAGCAAGACCTTGCGAAATGGATTATCCATCACAAGTCTGTTGGTGGTGGCTTCTTGTAGAGCTTCTGCTATCAAAATCCTTTATTTTGCAGTTCACTTTGATCATCTTGGGATGTGTGTTTTGTATTGTCTGAGTCTTGGGTGGAGCCAAACTTCATCCGAGTCAAAGCCCTGATTTCAGAGCAAGAATTGTAGAATGAAAATGAACCAAGAGAGACTTAGCAAGAATGTGTTTCAGTCGAATATTCCAGGCTTATTTCAGTGTTTAGTTGTTGTTTAGTTAATGCTCCATTCAGGTTCAGCTACATGGAATTGGATTGTGTGGAGTCTCTGTCATTGTCCTTTCCTGAATATTTAACATTTACATTCAGTGTTGTGTTGGTTGGCGTCGACAAGTGATTTACATGTTCTGTTAAAAGGGTGGTGACAGTAATTAACATGAATATCTTCTTTACTTTCCTTCGTTCAAAGCACCTGCCGTGCCATCTATATTATTTAGCTGCTCTGGGAGTTGAAGCATATATTTGTCAGACGGGCAGTGGAATTTGTATGATAAATTGTGAGTCCAGATGATTGATATAGCTCACTAGATGGATTATCTGGCATCAAAATTATTCCTGTGACTAAGGTAAGACTTTTTTTGAGAGATGTTATAAATTGAAAACTATGAAATGTATCATGCCTGGTTTACATCACAGATGAGTGTCGTCTGAGTTTGCATGGGCTTGGAATTGTTTCCTTCATGGTAAGCTGGTTGTACAGTATTGGACCGTTCTTCTCCATAGCGATGAAGATTTGGGCTTTAGTGGCAAATTCGAATATTCCGGCGCACAAGACCTCCATTTGCTTTAGAATTTTAGTTCCAGGGCAAAGAAGTCCTGCCTTATATTATATCGAGATAATGTGACCTTTTTTAAAAGAACCAGCAAGGACTTTGCCGTATTTATATTAATAATAATAAAGTAGAAATGATATGGAACCATGCAATTCTAAACTTGGGTTCTTTCATCATGCAGACATTTTGTGTTTTTTTTTTAAATCTACATATATCAAAGAACGTTTGCACCATGTTCTTCCTTAACATGGTCTGATCAGAGCAACATTTTTTTGACAGATTTGCAACCCTGTTTACTAGTTTATATTACTTGTACTGTCCTTATCGTCTACATGTGCATCAGCTTTAAGGCCATCTGACTAATCATTCCGTATAGCATTTTTGTGAGTTATACCACACATGGAAATGAAGGTGTTTGGTCGGTGTGACAAATTCTATGTTTGGTGGGGTCCCTAGCTCTAGTTGTTTTGCTCGCCTGACGATCCTCTCGAGCAACCACCCATGACCCATCAGCTCAGCAAAAATTTCTGTAACGGAGGGATAATAGGTAGATGGAAATGACAGAGTAATTTGGCACTGATCTCCGTAGCAAAAGCACGAAGGATGCCTTGAAATGCATATAGTTCAAAACTAACTTTCAGTTTATTAGATTAGATGATCCTGAAGCCATATGCTAGCAGAGAATCTTAGCTAAATAATAGAGGTATGTTCCCAACTTTGCTTTTTATTGATCCCAAGAAATTGACCTCAACGCTCGATGGTAATGTTGTTACTCCCCTAAAGAACACACAGCCACAGAGGCAATGGAGAGTCCAGACTCCAGAGTGTCCCAGTTCTTACTGAGCCATGGCTTCGTACTCTGTTCCTGACATCTGGCAGTTGATCACAACAAGCCTATCAGAGCAATGGAAGGTAGGATCACACTATCTTCAGAACTGCAAACTCTGTCTACAAACTGATATCTAAGGGCACCCGCAATGGTTAGAGCTAGCTACTAGCTCTAAGCTAACTTCTCCTATAGTGCTAACTTTTAGCACATAGCTTTTAATATGGATAAGCCCACATAACATTCTCACATCACCTTGAAATGTGTGTAAGACCTTAGCTCTTGATTAAGAGCAAGTTTTTATCTTTCTTCTATTAAAATATGAGAAATATGCTTAGAGCTAGCTTAAGAGCCGGTTGTTGGAGCTGCCCTAAGTCTTGTGATCAGCTGGCATTCTGAAACACAAGCACTCACTCAATGCGCTGAATTCCATGATTCAGTCTCACTCGGGAGCTGGACTATTCTAGCATCTGTGTGCATGTGCAGAGTATCATTTGTGTGCATGTGGAGTCCTCAAGTATGAGCCTTCTTCTAAGTAGTAGTAACTTGTAAAAAGCAGTCTATCAGCCAAGTCACTCGTCCTCCTCAGGCTGCCCCAGATGTGCATATATCTGAAGACTAAGGTCTTCAACCTGCTTAGTCTTAAACGGCTAAACCTGGCAGGTTTCATTCTCTCGTGTGCCACCGTGGTGTCACCTACAGAGCTCCCTCAAAGCTTCATGAAAAATTCATCGACCGACAGGATCAACGAGCAGAGATTAGTAAGGATGGGACGCTCACCCTGGGTGTCAAGTGTCAGCAGCATTGACCAAGGCAGCGAGCAAGATGGATGATGAGCAAGAGGGTCACTCTGCAAGTAGAGGAAGATGGTTGTTGCCGTTTCTCCTTTTTCTCATCCTGCTAGTGGAGAGCAGAGGTGTATCTTGCCGTGTTCCCCTTTTTCTCATCCTGACACGCACACTGCTACAGAATGGACTTGTTGTTCCGAGCGGTAACGGCCTTTAGTCCCGGTTACCGCGCCGGGACAACGATCCCGGGATTAAAGGTGGAACCTTCAGTCCCGGGTCATCGAGCCGGGACTAAAGAGGGACCTTTAGTCCCGGTTGGTGTTACCAACCGGGACTAAAGGCCCTCCAGCCAAGCAAACCTGACGCACCCTTTAGTCCCGGTTGGTAACCCCAACCGGGGCTAAAGGTTCCTTTTCTTTTTCTTTTTTTTTTGTTTAATTTGTTTTCAGTTCAGTTACACATATTTGTTTAATATATAATATGTTTTTATGTACGTATTCTACGCTGCTAATATAAATACACGCACGCATATAATTACATCTAATTCTCATCTCGAGCATTATTATATTCGAATAAAGTATGAAACTATATATATTATAGATATATATATGTATATATACAACACTTTCATAATCTTGTTCTCGAAAATAACGATATCAATAAACATTTAATTTACATCATTAGTTCCTTAGATCAAAGTAGAACTCGCCGTTGGGATTTAGCACTTTTTCTAGAAGATATCCTGCTATTGACTCTTGAACTACTTTCAGATGGTCCTTTTGCATGACCCTTCGTTTCAACCATTCAGTCTTGCATTTGAAATAAAAGGAAAAAGTATTAATACATACATACATATATATATATATATATATATATATATATATATATATATATATATATATATATATATATATATATTCATTTAAAAATAAATAAAAAATTGATATATACGTACTCTGAGGACATCTTTAGGAGTTCTTCTTATGTATGCAGTGATAAATTCACAAACGTAGTATCCACACAAGTTATTACCTGGTTCCTGCCGCAAACACCATTGTACGAGAAGAAGATTATTCTCATCATCTCACACGTAAATTGAAGTACGATATAGTAATTAAACACGTGGGGAAGTATATATAGTACTACTTACTGGTATTTCAACTACATTAAGTGGTGCCTTGCAATCCTTGCGGTGTTACCGAATAAACTCTTTTCCAAACCCTGTGCGACCAATAATGTACGATCGTTAATAAATTATGGCAAAGTCTATTCAATAATAGTTGTGCGCGAGAGATCGAAATTACCCCTGGATAATGTCTATCATATCTTAGTATTGTGCTCGCTCTTTTCTCAATGAGTCCAAGATTACTAACTGACTTGAATTTAACTCAATGACAATGAGTATCCAGTGAAACCTGCATTGGTTTATACACACACGTACATGCATATAAGTTGTATTAATATTACATAAAATATGTAGACTACATTATTATTAACACTTACTCAAAGTTGTACGAAAAAAGTATTGTTGTCTTGTCGTGCTGCTTCACGAAGAACTTCATGATATTCGTCTGTGCTTCAGATACCCAGTGGTCCTTGACAATAATATCGGTTTTGAATACGATATAAGGATCAATGAAGCCAACACTGGTGTCTTGTATTCTTTGGAGCTCTGACATCTGGAATCTGTATATAAATATAAGTTACATGTGAGGATAATTATATACACGTACATATGGAAGTGAGTTTATTAAATAAAAGTAAGAATCACTTACAAACAAAATGAGCTAATGATTAATTTGTCCAGAGCGTCCAAGTGGAATAGTTGATGCAATTCTTCGAAACTAATATGTAAGATGTCATCGCCACGGAAGTAATGATGGTCTCTAAATCTGACAAAGATCCACCGCTCACCCCTGCCACACGCCTGCATGTACCACTTGTTGAGCAAGTACATTTGCGTACCCAATTCATTCAGAGCCACAGGGTTGTACAGACTTTTGCCATATTTATAAGTCTTCCAGGTATCAACTTCCAGGTTCTGGATTGGAGCTTTGCCCAACAATTGATCCAAGGTTAAACCAGTATCTTTAAAAAAAAAAGCATTAAGGGCTTGAACCGACACTTCTCCAGAGTTGTCTGGTCGATAGACTTCTATGTTGGAACCATATTCATCAGCAACAACAAAATTTTGCATTGGTTGCTTCTGTTGTCCGAGCTGTGGGACATCCTTCCCTGATGCTCTTTTCCTTTTCTTATCTGCATCATGTGACTTCACGAGGGAGCGGTCATAGTCTGATAATGGCGAAGGCTTACGAAGTTCAATCATCTTTTTCTTGTGAGCATCGACCTTCTGCCTCAGCACATCTCGTGGTATGTAAAAGTACGGCTTCTCCTTAAGCTTCGCTTGACTCTTGTTTTTGATATCTATAAAAAAATCTTTCACTTTTTTGTCTTCTTCAGCTGCTATTTGCTCATCAGTCTTTTCAGGAAGTATTTCTTGAGAAATAACTCTTTTTCTCGAGGTCTTCTTTGCCGCCGGGACCTTAGACGTCTTTGTAGTGTGTCGTTGTGGAGGGGGTGGGGCGGTGTTGGAGACCGGCGTGGAGGCGATGAGGCCGGTGTTGGTGGAGACCGGCGTGGAGGCGTTGGAGATCGTTGTGGAGGCGGTGGGGCCGGTGTAGGAGTTGGAGATCGTTGTGGAGGCGATGGGGCCGGTGTAGGAGTTGGCGATCGTCGTGGGGATGAAGTCGTCTCGCCCCCCGCGACGCTGTGATGAGATGGGGAATGAATGATTAGGCTAGGCTGGGGGGAGACCCTGCTACAAAAACAAGTTGTGTGTTAATTATTTTTGAAGCCAATAGAAAATTAATGGAAAATAATATTTCATTCACTTTCATTCGTACCTAGGGTGAGGTAGGGGAAGCGGTGGCGCCCCAGGAATGATGATGAAGCGTTTGCGCCATTGAATAAATATTTTCTCTGCTTCTCCTAGTGTCTTCTCTCCATCACCGTCTTCAATGTCAAGAGGAACATTGATGTAACCTTTGAGCACTCTATCGACTGAGACGCTAGCATATCCAGGTTGAATAACTGACCCATGGATTCTTGGTGTCTTCGTTCGGTCTATTGGAGATACAACCCCGACAGCCACCATGATTGATGCATTATTACCATCTGGAAAGTGCAGCTCACATGTTGTTAGAGGCTCGGTAATGTCATCAACAGGGAAGCGCAACCCAGCGTCGTCTTGAATAACTGGCAGCTCCGTAGAAGCACAACTGCTTTTCATCTGACCAACGAGGCTAATGGTGACTCCCGGTGTTGATTGCGATTGCATTTGACTCATTACTAGCTGCACTTGCCTCTTGATCTCCTCCTGCATTCTTGCCTCAAGAGATTTTTCTCGTTTACGTGATTCAAGCAATGCTTGTCGTGACTCATCAACAAATTGCTCTAATGCACGAATTTGTTCTGCCTCCTCATCCTTCTTTCTCTGGCGGCTTCTGTAGGTATCCTTGTCTGCTGGGAATGCGTGTAGCCACGGAACCGCCCCATAGCCTCTTGTTTGACCATCGTGTTCGGGATTCTCTAGGGCATATGTCAATTCATCCTTCTCTCTATTGGGCTTGAAAACACCACTATCAGCTTCTTCCCTAGCACGAGCTAGTCTATGTGTTGCTCTCTTAATTTTTTAGCCGAAAATTAGCTTGCCAGTGTCTGGGTCTAGGCTTCCCCCATGAGCGTAGAACCAATTCTTTGCGTGTTGAGGCCAGTTCTTCTCTATTATTTCAGGTATGATTCCCTTGGCAGTAATCTCTGCTTCTAGGTTCTGCCACTTGGGAATAGCACTCCTATAACCACCTGATCCCATGCGACGATGGTATTACTTTTGTCGGGCATTCTGCCGATTCCTCATCACACGTTCCTCACTGTCTTGAGATGTCTTGTATTCTACGAAGGCATTCCAATGGGACTCCAACTTGACAAACGCCTTAGCATTGAAATCCGGCGTAGCATTCTTCAAGATAAACTTTTTATACAATGTCTTCTTCCAACTCTGGAACAATGTTGCCATCTTCTTCATTGTCCAATCCCTCACTAGCTCCTTCAAAGCATCATCTGCTTGTAATGTGAAATGCTGAGTGATATCTCTCCAAGCTAGGTTCTTGTCACGATCAGATACAAAACTAACACTAGGAGCAGATATCTTCTGCTTCCATTCACGAGCACTAACTGGGATCCTATCCCTTACAATGAACCCACATTGATTGACATATGTCTGAGCATGTGGTCCCAATGGTTTGCCGGTGTCGGTGTCGAATTCTGATATTATGAAACGGCCCTCTAATGGCTTTTTTGGCCCTCGGACTTTCCTACTTTTGTCGGTGGTTGATGTAGATCCAGAGACCGGCTATATGAGTAGAAACACAATGATTAACAACAAATATACGTACGCATGCATCTATAAGAGATGATAGATAATCGAATATATACCTCGCCAGTATTTTCTTGCGCGACAATTTGTTGATCTTCAACCACCGGCATATTCAGGATATCCTCATAATCAGCAAAGTACTGACTCGTGTCATCTACATCCACATTGGTGCCGGCGTTGATAATATCCGCCATTATGTCATCACTCAAGTTATCATCCGGAGCAGCCATTTGTATCTTCAAGATAACACATAGATAGAATTACTATGGTACATAACATAAGTACATGTGATAACACATATAGAATTACTAAATCCAATTAAATATAATAACACATAATATTTTATAAGGATAAACAATAATAAGGTATAGGCTTTGGAATTGAATCAAAAACACTTTTGATCCAAAAACATGAAAATAAGTACATGTATATATATACACATAGAATGATACAATATATTTTCTCTCTCTCTCAACACATAGAAATAAGTGCATATGTCTATATCTCTAGATATGCATGTGATAACACATAGAATGTCTCTCTAGATACAATTTTCTCTCTCTCTCAACACATGAAAATAAGTACATGTATATATACATATAGAAATAATTACGTACATATGTATACATATAGAATCTCTCTCTAGATATATATAGAGAGATAGAATATATAATTACTAAATCCAATTAAATAAATCTAACATGAAATTAGATAAACTAGTAATAGATAATACATTTTAATCTAACATATATCAAAAACTATAATAAAAACTATCTAAAAAACTATCTAAATAAAATACTAATTAAATTTTAATACATTTAAATCTAACATATATCAAAAACTATCTAAAAATAACTAAAAAACTAACAATAAACTACTAATTAAAATTTAATACATTTTAATCTAACATACAGCCGAGACTTTGTAAAAAAAATCTAAAACCATGATCGATCGAGAGCAGCAGATCACGAGAGTTCGACGGAGGGTACGGTGGGTGCGCGGGAAGCGTCGGCGATGGAGGGTGGGGTCGGGTGCGGCGGCGGAGACGGGATGCGGCGCGCGATGCGGGCCGGGAGAATGGCGCGGCCGGCCAGGGGTAGACGACGACGGCGGCACAGCAGAGACGAGCTCGACGACGGCGGATGGCGCGGCCGGGCGGGGCTGAGCGACGGAGGCGAGATCGAAGATGAACAGAATAGACGTTCGATATATATAGGCCGGGACCCTTTAGTCCCGACTGGTAACACCAGCCGGGACTAAAGGTCATTTAGTCCCGGCTGGTAAGACCAACCGGGACTAAAGGTCCAACCCTTTAGTCCCGGCTGGTGTTACCAGCCGGGACTAAAGGTATTTTTGGGCGGGCACCAAAATTGCCGCCCACCCTTTAGTCCCGGTTCTTGGCCTGGGCCGGGACTGAAGGCCTGAAATTTTTGGCAACCCGCCAGCGTAATTGGAAAGGCCTGGGATTTTGATTTTGTTTAATACTAGGTTAATCAATTAATTCCATAGCAACTTCAATACTTTGCAATATTTATTTTAAAAAATACTATTGATTAACTAATTATTTATTGTCCATAGGAAAATTTTGTAACCTAAAGTTTTTAATTTCTTTTATGAATATAGAATATAAATGTTACTAATACTAAGTATTTTGTTAATGCAAAAATATATTTGTAACTTAAAATTAATAAAACTAATATTATTCGATAGGAAATTTATTATCACATTATTGTAACGTCAATGTTTCAATTTTTTCTCGGTTTTTGAACAAAATTGACAGGAAATTTTTGTTGAACCTATAAAAATAAAGAAAATGTAGTATTTTTTGTTCTACAACTTTTTCAAATGAAAAAATGTCCTATATAAGGATTGTATATATTGATGAGCTTAACAAACTTGGTATTCAAAACTTTTCAATTTGAGACAATCTAGGGTTCTGAAAACTAGTTTGTAGGCGTCGAAATTTAAAAATCACAAATTTGAACCGTCCAAACTTTCTCAAATGGAAAGTTGACCAAAACAACAATTGTAGATCTTTTTGAGTTTAACAAACTTGGTATTCAAAACTTTTCAATTTGAAGTCATTTAGAGTTCATAATACTAGAGTCAAAGTGTTGTTTTTTCATTTGACCAAATTTGACTTGGTCAAACTTGCTCAAATGAGACACTAAATGACCTCAGATGAAAAAACTCTGAATACCAAGTTTGATCATCTCAGCAAGATCTACAATTGTTACATAGCTCATTTTCCCATTTGAGAAATTTTTGTCAAACACTAGTCACAACTTATTGAATCTCATAGACTTTCTAAAACTATGTCACACACTTGTGAAATTTGAACTACATTTTGTTCAAGCTTTCTCAAATGAAAAAATGGCCTATATAAGGATTGTAGATATTGATGAGCTTAACAAACTTGGTATTCAAAACTTTTCAATTTGAGACAATCTAGGGTCCCGAAAACTAGTTTGTAGGCGTTAAAATTTAAAAATCATAAATTTGAACCGTCCAAACTTTCTCAAATAGAAAGTTGACCAAAACAACAATTGTAGATCTTTTGAGTTTAACAAACTTGGTATTCAAAACTTTTCAATTTGAAGTCATTTAGAGTTTATAATATTAGAGTCAAAGTGTTGTTTTTTCATTTGACCAAATTTGACTTGGTCAAACTTGCTCAAATGAGACACTAAATTACCTCAGATGAAAAAACTCTGAATACCAAGTTTGATCATCTTAGCAAGATCTACAATTGTTACATAGCTCATTTTCCCATTTGAGAATTTTTTGTCAAACACTAGTCACAACTTATTGAATCTCATATAGACTTTCTAAAACTATGTCACACACTTGTGAAATTTGAACTACATTTTATTCAAGCTTTCTCAAATGAAAAAATGGCCTATATAAGGATTGTAGATATTGATGAGCTTAACAAACTTGGTATTCAAAACTTTTCAATTTGAGACAATCTAGGATCCCGAAAACTAGTTTGTAGGCGTTGAAATTTAAAAATCACAAATTTGAACCGTCTAAACTTTCTCAAATGGAAAGTTGACCAAAACAATAATTGTAGATCTTTTGAGTTTAACAAACTTGGTATTCAAAACTTTTCAATTTGAAGTCATTTAGAGTTCATAATACTAGAGTCAAAGTGTTATTTTTTTATTTGACCAAATTTGACTTGGTCAAACTTGCTCAAATGAGACACTAAATGACCTCAGATGAAAAAACTCTAAATACCAAGTTTGATCATCTCAGCAAGATCTACAATTGTTACATAGCTCATTTTCCCATTTGAGAAATTTTTGTCAAATACTAGTCACAACTTCTTGAATCTCATAGACTTTCTAAAACTATGTCACACACTTGTGAAATTTGAACTACATTTTGTTCAAGGTTTTTCAAATGAAAAAATGGCCTATATAAGGATTGTATATATTGATGAGCTTAATAAACTTGGTATTCAAAACTTTTCAATTTGAGACAATCTAGGGTCCCGAAAACTAGTTTGTAGGCATTGAAATTTAAAAATCACAAATTTGAACCGTCCAAACTTTCTCAAATGGAAAGTTGACCAAAACAACAATTGTAGATCTTTTTGAGTTTAACAAACTTGGTATTCAAAACTTTTCAATTTGAAGTCATTTAGAGTTCATAATACTAGAGTCAAAGTGTTGTTTTTTTATTTGACCAAATTTGACTTGGTCAAACTTGCTCAAATGAAACACTAAATGACATCAGATGAAAAAACTCTGAATACCAAGTTTGATCATCTCAGCAAGATCTACAATTGTGAAGTCATAACATATTACATAATATCTGTCTCTAAAACATAATATATTAAACATGTATCGTTGTATCATGCGGGCACAACAGTGAATTTCTTCTTGACGTATGACCCTTGGTTATGATCTTGTCGTAACCATGGAGTGTCTTCATCATTTAACATGATGCTTGGATCTTTCTTCACTATGAAGGGTGGAATTCGGACATTTCTTTTGTAATCTTCTGACATGTCTGACTTGTCTTCAATTCCCACTATATTTATTTTCCCAGAAAGAATTATGTGGCGCTTTGGCTCATTGATCATTGAGTTGATGTCTTCGTTTTTTCCTCTCTTTGATTTTGTAGACATGTCTTTCACATAGAACACCTGACTCACATCGACAGCAAGGACGAATGGTTCCTCTTTGTACCCAATATTGTTGAGGTTCACTGTTGTCATTCCATACTCTTTGTCGACTGTTACCCCTCCTCCGGTCAGCTTCACCCATTGGCACCGGAACAAAGGGACTTTAAAATTAGGTGCATAGTCTAGTTCTCATATCTCTTCTATGCGGCCATAATATGTTTGTATATTCCCATTTGGATCTGTGCCATCTATACGAACACCACTATTTTGATTGGTGCTCCTTTTATCTTGAGCAACTGTGTAAAATGTATTCCCATTTATCTCGTACCCTTGGTACGTGAGGATATGCCATGATGGCTGCCTAGCCAACAAATATAGTTGCTCATCAATATTGTCATCGCCTTGACATTCTTTTCGCAACCAACCACTGAAACTTTCCAAGTGCTGACGCCTAATCCAAGCTTCAGTCTTCTCTAGAAACTTGGATCGTAAGAACTCCTTATGTATCTCGATGTATGGATGCACCAATAATGAGTTCTGAAGAACTATGTAGTGTATTTTATTGAAATAATCGTCTTCCATGCCGATATATGTTTTCTTCCCTAAAGTTCCTTTACCACTAAGTCTCCCCTCGTGTCGTGATTCGGGAACGCCAATCGGGGCAAGGTTAGGAATAAAGTCAACACAGAACTCAATGACCTCCTCAGTTCCATTGCCCTAGGCGATGCTTCCTTCAGGCTTAGAATGGACTTTCACATATTTCTTCAAGACTCCCATAAACCTCTCGAAGGGAAACATGTTATGTAAGAACACAGGTCCAAGAATACTAATCTCCTTCACCAAATGAACTAGGATGTGTGTCATGATATTAAAGAAAGATAGAGGGAACACCAACTCAAAGCTGACAAGACATTGAACCACATCATTCTGTAGAGTAGCTAGTTCCACTGGATTGATTGCCTTCTGAGAAATTGCATTGAAGAATGCACATAGCTTCACGGTGGCTAGACGTACATGTGGAGGTAGAATTCATCTTAAAGCAACTGGAAGCAATTGTGTCATAAGCACGTGGCAGTCGTGGGACTTTAAGTTTAGGAATTTCTTATCTGGCACATTTATTATACCCTTTATATTGGAGGAGAATCCCGATGGGACCTTGATGCTGCTTAGACATTCGAACATGCTGTCCCTCTCTTCTTTGCTAAGCGTGTAGCTAGCAGGACTTAAGTAATGACGTCCATCATCTGTCTTTTCTGGATGAAGGTTGTCTCGTTCTTTCATGCCCTGCAAGTCCTGGCGTGCTTCAAGTGAATCCTTTGGCTTTCCGTACACACCCATGAATCCTAACAGGTTCACACAAAGATTCTTTGTCAGGTGCATCACGTCGATTGCGTTGCGGACCTCTAGGACTTGCTAATAGGGTAGCTCCCAAAAGATGGACTTCTTCTTCCACATGGGTGTGTGTCCCTTAGCATCTTTGGGAACAGATTCACTACCTTGTCCCTTTTCAAATACTACTTTCACATCCTTGACCATTACGAGTACATCTTCCCCGGTTCGGTTATGAGGCTTCTTCCGGTGGTCTGGCTTACCTTTAAAATGCTTCCCTTTCTTTCTTACTTGGTGATTCAAAGGAAGGAATCGACGATGGCCAAGGTACACGACCTTTCGACATCTTTTCAAATATATACTGTCAAGGTCATCAAAACAATGTGTGCATGCATTATATCCTTTGTTTGTCTGACCTGAAAGATTACTTAAAGCAGGCCAATCATTGATGGTTACGAACAACATTGCTCGTAGGTCAAAGTGTTCTTGTTTGTACTCATCACAGACACGTACACCTAGTTTGTTCCATAAAACTAGAAGTTCTTCAACTAATAGCTTCAGATAGATATCAATATCGTTGCCAGGTTGCCTCGGACCTTGGATGAGGATCGGCATCATAATGAACTTCCGCTTCATGCATAACCATGGAGGAAGGTTGTAGATACATAGAGTAACTGGCCAAGTGCTATGACTAGTGCTCTGCTCTCTAAAAGGATTCATACCATCCGTACTTAAGGCGAACCTTAAGTTTCTAGCCTCATTTGCAAACTCTAGAAATTCCCTGTCTATCGCTCTCCACTGGGACCCATCAGCTGGGTGTCTCAACATATTGTCTACCTTACGGTCTTCTTTATACCACCGCAACAACTTTGCATGGTCTTTATTTCTGAACAAACGTTTTAAGCGTGGTATTATAGAAGCATACCACATAACCTTGGTAGGGATTTTCTTTCTAGGACGTTGTTCACCCTCGACGTCACCAGGATCATCGCGCCTGATCTTATACCGCGATGCTTTACATATCGGGCATTCATCCAAATTCTCGTATTCATTGCCATGGTAGAGGATGCAGTCATTAGGATATGCATGTATCTTCTGGATTTTTAATCCCAAAGGGCAGATAACTTTTTTGCTTCGTACGTAGTGGTGGGCAATTCATTTGGCTTCGGAAGCATCTTCTTTATGAGGTTCAATAAATTCTCAAATGCCTTGTCGGATACACCATTTCTTTACCTTCCACTGTAGCAATTCCAGTGTTGTACCTAGCTTTTTTTGCCCCTCTTCGGCCGTTGGGTATAGCAACTTCCTATGATCCTTAAGCATGCGCTCGAACTTAACTTTCTCTTTTTCACTTTCCCATTCTTGTTGTGCATCACGAATGGCATCACCAAGAGCATCACCGAGATCATCTTCTACCGCTACCTCTTCTTCATCTCCCCCCATTGTAGTATCATCAAAGGCACCATACTGAGCAATAATGTCATCAATGTCTAAATCTTCTCCTTCACCTTCTTCCATCATGACCCCGCTTTCTCCATGCTTAGTCCAACATATATAGTTTGACATGAAACCTGACTTAAGCAAATGTGAATGAAGACTCATTGAGCTTGAATATTTCTTTAAATTCTTACATAGGGCACATGGACAGCACATGAAACCATCCCGCTTATTTGCCTCGGCCACACCTAAGAAATAGTGCAAGCCCTCAATAAAGTCTTGGGAGCGGCGATCGGCATTGTACATCCAATGGCGTGACATAATCTGTATTACACGATAAATTATGAAAACCTTGAACATAATTAAGTATTTTATTACACAACATAAATGACACACACACGGTTGATTAATTAACTAAGCCTGGCTACAACGTAAGCAATCCCAACTATCACTAAACAAACTAAAACTACAATGCACTTCAGTAACATAATTATTTCGTGATCGTACGCAACTAAAACAGAAAAATCATTCTTCTGTTGAATATCAATAAGCTTCTCTTGCTGGCTCACTGCCTCATCAGCAACAGCCACTACCTCAAGCGCACCCAAATTCTACACGTATATAGCATAATCTTCCTCCCAGTACCAACCATCGCATCCATTGCCCTCCCACTGAAATTAAAGCCAAAAAATATTTAGTCAAAAATATTCAAGAAAAGCAGGTCAATTAGCCATAATTATAAAATGCGTAAGAAACTCACATCGCGATCTGGGCACTTGTAGAAAACACGACCCTTGTTGGATCCCTGTCTCTTGACTCGGTACTCCATCACAATCTTCTGCTTACACTTGCCGCAGATAATGAGAGGGAGTTCTGGCCTCAGTCGTTTCGCAACCGAACGAGAGGCCGAGGATCCGGTACCAGTTGCCATCTACTTTCTATACTTATTTTTGCAAACTAGTGTAAATTTCATATTTTTTAAAATGATATATTTAAACAAAACTAGTATGGATTTCACATGTTTCAATAAATAACCATCCGTACTAGTTGACCTTGCTTACGTGATCATTTCGGCGAGCATTTCTCCACCGGACGGCACCGTACTTGACCAAGGAAGAGCTCCGATTCTACGAGAAAGGGAACACGGTCTTCCACGACCGTTGCCGCTCTCCCTCGTAGAATCAAAGCTCCTCCTTGACGTCTGTTACCGCTCGGCAGAGAACATACTCGCCGAGATGAACACGATCCACAAGTTCAACTAGTATGGATTTTCTACAATTTTCTAATTATTTTCTAAGTTTTTTATTTCATAGAAAAATTAATTCTAAGATCACGTAAGCCACCGGGGACGAGGATGGCGCGTGCTCCAGCGAGGACGAGCGAGGCGTGATTTTGATGAACTAATTTAACTTTTGTTTATCAAACATATATGCAAATCATCATGTGATTTTGAGCTAAAAATGACATATAAAATCATAATAAAGTCCAACATATAAAGTTACACGTGCATCTACATCGTAAAATGAGATAAGCTACTGATAAAACATAAGAGGATTAAGTTTGTTACCTCCAAAATCGAAGAGCAACACCAATGGAGGGGGAGAGAGCAAGAACAACAGCAAGCTGAAGAACAGAGACAGTGAGTTTGAATGGAATGGTTCGGGCTCGGGGAGGAAGAAATAAGCTGAATTATAGGCCGGGATAATTAGTCCCGGTTAAGGATCCAAACCGGGACTAAAGATTAATCTTTATTCCCAGGGCATCACCCAAACCGGGACTAAAAGCTTTAGTCCCGGTTGGTAATACCAGCCGGGACTAAAGATCCCTGCCCCGCAGACGACCGTTGGGCAGGGACCTTTAGTCCGAGGCTAATGCTAAATTGGGACATCGTTCTAAAGTCTGTTCTCTAGTAGTGGCATTTGTCAGATTTTGTCTCTGTTTGCGAGCTGTGATTTGTAAAACTAAGCGATCACATTTCTAGCTGATGCAAGATGCGTTTGTGGAAAATTTCTTCTTCTAGATTGATGATTTGTCCATGAGTTCTCAGAGCTAATGTAAAACTAAGCGATCACACTTCTAGATTTTCCAAACTCATATCGGGGCCGGGAACAGCCGTCGGGGATGTATTCCCCGCTCGGGTTGGGAGGTGGGGAGACCATGTCTCCGCGAGCTTTAGCTGAGACAGGGACAGGGAAAATCTTCCCTGTCAGGAACGGGGATGGGAAGGCGATACCTGACGAGAATTCTCCGTTGCCTTCTTTAGTTTCCCGCAGGCCTAGAGTGAACCAAGCCCAAAAAATTTGCTTGGGCGTGGTTGAACTGCTATTACAACCAACTAATGCAATAAAATTCCCCTAAAAAAAACTAATGCAATAAAATCTGTTCCTCCTTCTAACTCTGGTATTTATTCAATATACAAATTTGTTTCGCTAATCAAAGTTATGAATGGGTATAAACAATTATACATTTTCAAAAAAAAAAAGTTGAAATAGTTAGTTTTCTTACCTTTCAAATACACGGTCTTGGAATCCTGGCCTTACTAGGGAATACAGGTTTTAATTTGTATTATTTTCCAAATTGTTTGTACACATTTTATTTATTTTATTTTAGATTGTTAAAAATCAGTTCGTTCTTTGTTCACTGGACTAGACAGCGGCAACGGCACATTCCTTGCAGTTCAATCCCAGTAATTCAATTATAAAAAGAATCCGGAGTTATTCAAAATCAACGAAAACCCGTTTTATATAAAATAGAAATAAAAAACAACCAAAGCTGCGCAAAAATCCAATTAAAAAATGAGCACAACTCGCGGAACAAATATCGTCAAACAGTTAAACAAACAAAATAAAATACTCGACATAAAAGATTGGAGATGATGTGTGGTGCTCAGATTCTATGGGTGTATAGGAGTCGATCACGGGGGATCTCCCATCAGGACGAGGAATGTTTTTATAATCACTGCACCCAACAACTCCATCATTATTTCTAAAAATCTGTAAGAAGAAGAAAAAAGTGAAATCCAGATCTGACGAAAGAGAGCTAAGCAAATAAGGAGAGATTTGGAGGCGAGCGTAACCCGGCATCCGACTGCGTATCGAACGGACGAGGGCTCTAAAGCGCCACCGGCTTGCGTCTCGGGAGCTTCGCAAAGACGGAGACCGGGATCCGCCGACGGCGAACGGCGGACGGCCATTGGGACAGTGCTCCCCGAAAACAACGGCACCAAAACCACGCATCACCCAGGAGTAATAAACAGCGATAGAAAAGGAAACAAAACAGCGGGTTAAATGAAGAAACGAGAAGGCTTTCAGATCGAAGAAGACAGCGGCAGATCGAAGCAGGAGGTACAACAGGCGGCTGCGCGCCCGTGGCGATGTTGGGGCCTTGGGGCTGGAGGCGCCGGGGTCCCTTTATATTGGGGTCGAGAGACCGTGGCGTGGCAGGGACCGAGTGGCGAATGAAACCCTAGCTTGGGTGCACTGGGCCGCAGCCCATGGGCTTGAGTAGAAGGAACTGGGTGACCGGCCTTCCGGAAGGTTGGGCTCCATTTGATAGTGGTGGTGTGGTTCGGATAAACTAGAAAAAACCAGGCGTGGCCTTGCCGCGCCCTTTCTAGATATATAGTTGGAATTTATGCATGAGCATTTTTCGTATGCTCACGTACAAAAGTTTTTAGTACAAAAAATATACATATGAGTATGTGAGAACTCATGTACAAAAGCTTTTGGTACACACTCAATGACTACTACTCCCTCCGTTCTCTTTTACATAACACATTAGGTTTGTCCTAAGTCAAATATTACTATCTTTGGCCAACCATTTTGAAAAAAAAAATTATAGTTTTACAACCTAATATGAAAATGTTTTTCATATCATGAACCTAAAAACATAAATCTTATATCATGAATCTATATCATTTTTAGAAAATGGATGGTCAAAGATACAAATGTTTGAGTTAAGACAGACCTAATAGGACATATAAATAAAAACAGAAGGAGTACTTGAGTCCAATGTTATAACAAAGCACTTTCAACACAAAAGAAAAAAAAATAAAAAGAAAGAAATATGAGCGTAGCTCTTGCTATATCAATCATATAATACACAAGAGAAGTCTCAGATTAAGCAAAAGCTATTATAAAAATTGACTTTAGTAAAGTAGTCATTGTACTTATAGCACTTCGGTAGACATGGGAATAAACATGTGGATGTATAGACATAACAAAAGCAAAGTATGTCATTGATAATCAAGGAAAATACACAGTGACAAATTGCAAGGTCTTCATTTGTAGCTTCAGTACAGTAGTATCAAATAGGTCTTGATTTAAATAAAGCGAGTGAAATGGTGTATTTGACAGCTTGTTTCCCAGCACAGTATTACAAACATGCCGAGCTCGTGCGGAGTCAACTCTTAGTCATCAGGTTGTCCCGTTCTTCATTTGCAGTAGTTGTTGTTATCAGCTTATCTATGCAGGTCATGTCTTGGTTTGAGCATGCACCCATAAAACAGTCATATTTAAATGAATCTTTGTGAGTGCGTATTCATATGTGGTCATGATAATATGAAACACATGGATTCAGAAAACAATAATGCTAATTGAAGATAAAACAAAAGATAATAGCATTAAGATGTTGCAGATAAGTACCACAGAATGTCAAAATGCTCACTGAAGGCCTATAAGGGTTCAACAGATAGAGTTAGAAAACAAAGGAAATCATAATGTCAAGAATTGTGTGTAACCACCTTATTTATGGTATATATCGTGAAGCCATGCTAGTTGTCACTATATCTCAAGTACCATAGGCAACAATTGGTTCAGATAAGTCTAACTTTAGACGATGACTCCTAAATTCAGAGCTGCAACCATCTATCAGCTCCAACAATTGGAGCTCCACTTGTTTCACCACAGTTATCATCCGTGACTGCATAAAGCAGTATGGGATCTTTCAAAATAAAGCAGCATGGGAAATTTTTCTATCCATTGACAATATCATCTTGCTATAAGAGTCTTCCATGCCGAGTACATAGCATATGGACACAACCATGAATCTGCAGCATGACCATAACTTTTTCAAGCTTGAAGTAAATTGTGAAATGGAAACTTCAGAATCACCAAATAGCTGCACGACCTTATATATTCTGGGTTGTATGACTGCATATGAACATTTGGTCTACTTCAGATCATCAGTATATTAATCTTATGGTGTGGTAGTTCTCGTCAGCAAATACAGTTCTCGGCTTTTCACAATCATAAGAATGCATGACTAAAAGGAGACATGTCAACATTTCACATGTGGATGTCATTGGGGTGGGAGTGTACAAAAAGAACACACGGGCACTTGCATCCAACTCAGTTGGATTCAGAGAGAATTGCACTACCACAACCATGCTCATGTAGAAGCTCAAAGAAGGTAGGCGTATATTGCCTGCAACTGCAACATATCTGGCATGAACGGTTAGGCTGAGACTCCGTTGTTGTATCTCGTGTGAATGGTAACACCAATATATCAAATGGGTTCTCATACTAGTTGAACAGGACTGTGTTCCTTAATGCCTTAGGGGGTGTTTGGTTGGCCCTCCTAAATTTTAGTTGCTGTCCCATCGAATGTTTGGGCACATACATGGAGTATTAAATATAGACTAATTAAGAAACTAATTGCATAGTTTGCGACTAATTTACGAGACGAATCTTTTAAGCCTAATTAGCCCATGATTTGACAATGTTTTGCTACAATAAACATGTGCTAATGACGGATTAGTTAGGCTTAAAAATTCGTCTCGTAGAGTACCGACGGATTATGTAATTTATTTTTTTATTAGTATCTGAATACCCCATACACCATCCTCCCGACATACCTCCTAAATTTTAGTCACCGGATCCAAACACCCCCTTAGGCGGCTGGACATTTTGTCGAATATGTTGCACGCACTAGAGCTGCCATCACTCTGCTACAGGCATCCGAGTGTTGCTGGTGTAGTGAAAGCCAGTGTAGTTGGCTAGGATGCCATTATCTATGGCGCCGGCGCCGGCCTTGATGGAAGACGAAGAAACTGCCAAACTGGTGCCCCGTGCCCGGTTCATACCCAGGCCGCACGTCGATCGTTCGTCGATGGACGATGAACTGAACCTGACCCTGAAACTTTGTTTGGAACTAGATCGACCAATCACAATCAGAAGAATCGGTTTGAAGCAGTGGCGGATCCAGAAAAAATATTAGGGGGGCTGAACAACACATACCTTTGACTGTTGCTCGGTCTTAAGTCTTAGCCCCACCTACACTATAGAACTTTGCCTAAAAATTTATGAGGCTCCAGGGGAGTTCCACTGCTCCGGTATGGGTAAGGGGGGCTCGAGCCCCCCCCCCCCCTGGATCCGCCCCTGGTCTGAAGCACTCTCTAAAGTGGCAGTCACCTGACTGACATACGCATGCACGGGGACTGCTACAGTTGCTTCAGCCTGCTGCTGGCCGGTGCTGAACCGAGTCCGAGGAAGGAGACGGCAAATAAAGCAAGAGCGAGGGAAGGCTCTTCAATTCAAAAAGTTTGGCTCGTCCACCAAAACTGTTCCTATCGCTTTGTAAAAAAAAAGACTGCAATTATTTCAGCACAGCAGTACAACAAGACACAAAGATCGTGGATTCCTGATGTCGTTTAACAACAAAGGCGACGAATAGTACGTGTTTTTCTCTCACAACAAATCAACAAACAGTATTTTTCACTCTGGCTTATCAGCGAAGCGAACGGGGCATACCAAAACTCATGCTGCAACGACACGTTTCCATCCCATTTTTCCCCGGCGTCACCACAACATCATCGTCCCGGCCAATATATCAAATGGGTTGTCATACTAGTTGAACAGGACTGTGTACCTTAATGCCTTAGGCGGCTGGACATTTTGTCGAATATGTTGCAGGCACTAGAGCTGCCATCACTCTGCTACAGGCATCCGAGTGTTGCTGCTGTAGTGAAAGCCAGTGTAGTTGGCTAGGATGCCATTATCGTTGTCCCATTCGGCTTGGGCCTTGGGGGACGCCATCCCCTTCTGGGCAGCCGAAGCCGGCGGCCGGCGGCCGGCGGTCGGCCATGGACAGCCTCCACGCCCCTTCCATGTTTTGTCTGGACTGCCGCTGACGGCAGCACGTGGCGTGCTGGTGCGGCCAAGCGGACGGCCGAGCCCTGGGCGCCGTCAGCCCATCACCGAGCAAGAGCTGGACGTGTCTTAGGCTGAGCCTCCATCCTCCTTCCCTTTCCATCCGCCTTCACGCACGGGAGGCTCGAGCTCGAAGTCGATAGACGGAGGGCTAAGGGCAGCTGGGCCGAGAGCGGATAGATGAGGTCGTAGAGGCGCGACAGGTGGAGAGCATGGAGGCTGAGGCGGTGCTACAGCCGGAGAAAGGCACGAGCGGCGCGGTGGGCGGATGCCGGAGCCTGGCTCACAGTCACAGGCTGGCGGAGCGGCGTTGCGAGGCGGGGGAGATGACGTCGATGGACGAGCGGGTTCGTAAGTATTCGCGAAGGCCACGGTCCGCAACGTAACGGGTTTGAGACCCGCAATGATCCGATCGAACGGTCCATATTGTGTGATGGCCGGATCCCACGGTTCTAGGCTAACGGGTGACATGGCTTAATCGGGTGCCCGAGCTTGGACCCGGGATTCGATATGTAGAGAAGAGATACCAAATGTCATCGCGCTCTCGCCGCCGCGTGCCGTGTGCACGAGACCGAGACGGGCACGTGCCAACGCGAGCAGCAGGACGGCCGGCCTTCCCCTGGCCGTGGATCGCGGAAGTGCCACTGCCGGAGCTAGTTCCGGCCATAGATAAAAATAGCGGGCTACAGCGGCCGGAGAGGCTCAACGCTACGCTATTGTTCTTTGTGCTGCTATGTCAAATTTGACCGCTGTTGCAAGCTATAGCGCCGGTAAGCGTTAAAATAGTGGCACTATTTCATATTTTACCTACTTATCATTTGCTTAGTAATTTAATTAGTTATTTCTTACTTATAATTTGTTACTAATTTGGTACTTTGAACAATTAAACACTGGAGTTTCACGAACCAAGTTGTAATGTCAATTGGCCACGTTCGCTTGGCTGAAAAAACAAGCAAAAACATTGTTCCGGATGAATTGTTGTGAGGGAAAAAACACTGTTACGGCTGAAAAAACAAGGTGAATAGTACGGATTATAAGGTCAGGCGAACGGGACCATTGTTATCTAGACTTTTGAAATCTTAGAAACATATCTATGTTCATTGAATTTCATATTTGACATGTTTTTTTTGCATCAATTACTGGTGTTTTTCATGCTAATTTTATAAAAACGCTATCTGCCATAACGTCACTCTAGCATCGCTATAGCTCATTGCTGTAAAAAAAAAGTTACCGCAATTTTCAATAACCCACTGTTTTAACCTATGGCGCCGGCGCCGGCCTCGGTGGAAGACGAAGAAACTGCCAAACTGGTGCCCCGTGCCCGGTTCATACCCAGGCCGCACGTCGATCGTTCGTCGATGGACGATGAACTGAACCTGACCCTGAAACTTTGTTTGGAACTGAGATCGACCAATCACAATCAGAAGAATGGGTCTGAAGCACTCTCTAAAGTGGCAGTCACCTGACTGACAGACGCATGCACGGGGACTGCTACAGTTGCTTCAGCCTGCTGCTGGCCGGTGCTGAACCGAGTCCGAGGAAGGAGACGGCAACCAAAGCAAGAGCGAGGGAAGGCTCTTCAATTCAAAAAGTTTGCCTCGTCCACCAAAACTGTTCCTATCGCTTTGTAAAAAAAAGACTGCAATTATTTCAGCACAGCAGTACAACAAGACACAAAGATCGTGGATTCCTGATGTCGTTTAACAACAAAGGCGACAAATAGTACGTGTTTTTCTCTCACAACAAATCAACAAACAGTACTTTTCACTCTGGCTTATCAGCGAAGCGAACGGGGCATACCAAAACTCATGCTGCAACGACACGTTTCCATCCCATTTTTCCCCGGCGTCACCACGTCATCATTGTCCCGGCCAACATATCAAATGGGTTGTCATACTAGTTGAATAGGACTGTGTACCTTATGCCTTAGGCGGCTGGACATTTTGTCGAATATGTTGCAGGCACTAGAGCTGCCATCACTCTGCTACAGGCATCCGAGTGTTGCTGGTGTAGTGAAAGCCAGTGTAGATGGCTAGGATGCCATTATCGTTGTCCCATTCGGCTTGGGCCTTGTGGGACGCCATCCCCTTCTGGGCAGCCGAAGCCGACGGCCGGCCATGGACAGCCTCCACGCCCCCTTCCATGTTTCGCCTGGACTGCCGCTGACGGCAGCACGTGTCTTGCTGGTGTGGCCAAGCGGACGGCCGAGCCCTGGGCGCCGTCAGCCCGTCACCGAGCAAGAGCTGGACGTGGCTTAGGCTGAGCCTCCATCCTCCTTCCCTTTCCATCCGCCTTCACGCACGGGAGGCTCGAGCTCGAAGTCGATAGACGGAGGGCTAAGGGCGGCTGGGCCGAGAGCGGATAGATGAGGTCGGTAGAGGCGCGACAGGTGGAGAGCATGGAGGCTGAGGCGGTGCTACAGCCGGAGAAAGGCACGAGCGGCGCGGTGGGCGGATGCCGGAGCCTGGCTCACAGCCACAGGCTGGCGGAGCGGCGTTGCGAGGCGGGGGAGATGACGTCGATGGACGAGCGGGTTCGTAAGTATTCGCGAAGGCCCGGGTCCGCAACTTAACGGGTTTGAGACCCGCAATGATCCGATTGAACGGTCCATATTGTGTGATGGCCGGATCCGACGGTTCTAGGCTAACGGGTGACATGGCTTAATCGGGTGGCCGAGCTTGGACCCGGGATTCGATATGTAGAGAAGAGATACCAAATGTAATCGCGCTCTCGCCGCCGCGCGCCGTGTGCACGAGACCGAGACGGGCGCGTACCAACGCGAGCAGCAGGACGGCCGGCCTTCCTCAGGTCGTGGAGCACGAAAGTGCCACTGCCGGTGCTAGTACCGGCCATAGATAAAAATAGCGGGCTACAGCGGCCGGAGAGGCTCAACGCTACGCTATTGTTCTTTGTGCCGCTATGTCAATTTTGACCGTTGTTGCGAGCTATAGCGCCGGTAAGCGTTAAAATATATTTCATATTTTACCTACTTATCATTTGCTTACTAATTTAATTAATTATTTCCTTCTTATAATTTGTTACTAATTTGGTACTTTGAACAATTAAACACTGGAGTTTCACGAACCAAGTTGTAATGTCAATTGGCCCTGTTCGCTTCGCTGAAAAAACAAGCAATAACACTATTCCGGCTGAAAAAATAAGCTGAATAGTATGGATTATAAAGTCAAGCGAACAGGGCCAATGTTATCTAGACTTGTGGAATCTTAGAAACATATCTATGTTCATTGAATTTCATATTTAACATATTCTTTGCATCAATTACTGGTGTTTTTCATGCTAATTTTATAAAAACGCTATCTGCCATAACGCCACTCTAGCATCGCTATAGCTTCATAGCTGTAAAAAAAAAATCAATAACCCACTATTTTAATCTATGGCGCCGGCGGCGGCCTTGGTGGAAGACGAAGAAACTGCCAAACTGGTGCCCCGTGCCCGGTTCGTACCCAGGCCGCACGTCGATCGTTCGTCGATGGACGATGAACTGAACCTGACCCTGAAACTTTGGCCCTGTTTAATTTCCAAAATTTTTTGCCTTCTACAGTAAAAGAGCATGTTTAATATATGGATAGAGTACTAAATGTAGATGAAAAAAAACTAATTGCACAGTTCTCGACGAAATCGCGAGACGAATCTTTTAAGCCTAATTAGCCCATGAAAAGCCTTAAGCGCTACAGTAACCACGTATGCTAATGACCGATTAATTAGTATCATTAGATTCGTCTCGCAGTTTTCTGATGGGTTCTGTAATTTGTTTTTTTATTAGTATCCAAAAACCCATCCCGACGTCCTTCCGACGTATCCGATGTGACATCCAAAAATTTTCATCTCCGTTGTTTGGAACTGAGATCGACCAATCACAATGAGAAGAATGGGTCTGAAGCACTCTCTAAAGTGGCAGTCACCTGACTGACAGACGCATGCATGGGGCCTGCTACAGTTCGCTTCAGCCTGCTGCTGGCAGGTGCTGAACTGAGTCCGAGGAAGGAGACGGCAACCAAAGCAAGAGTGAGGGAAGGCTCTTCAATTCGAAAAGTTTGGCTCGTCCACCAAAACTGTTCCTCTCGCTTTGTAAAAAAAAATACTACAATTATTTCAGCACAGCAGTACAACGAGACACAAAGATCGTGAAATCCTGATGTCGTTTAACAACAAAGCCGGCTAATAATATAGTATTTTTCTTTCACAGTAAATTAAAAAACAGTACTTTTCTGACTAGCTTATCAGGGCATACCAAAACTCACGCTGCAACGACACGTTTCCATCCCATTTTCCCCCGGCGTCACCGCGTCATCATCGTCCCGGCCGCGACGACGCCAGCGACCTGCTGCACCGGCGCAACCGCCCGCGCCCGCGCGAGGCGCGCGCGTGCTAGCGCGAGCAGCAGCACGGCCTGCTTCTGCGCGCCGCCCAGCCGGCGCCGGAGCGCGCGGGCCTCCGCCTGGAGCCGCGCGTTGTCGAGCCGCACCGCCATCGCGCGCGCCGTCGCAGCGCCCGCCCTCGCTGCCAGCGCGCGCCGCTGCGCACGGAGCGCCTCCGCGGTCCGCCCGAGCTCCTCCGCACGCTGCCGCCGCCGCGCGCGCGACCGCCGAGCCGACTCCCGGTTCGATATCTTGCGCTTCAGCCGCCGCAGCCGCTCCTCCTCCTCGTCGCCGTCGGCGGCGCCGGCGCCGGCGATAATGCCAGCCGCCGGGGTCGTCATCGCCGACACGGCGCCTACGACGGGCGACGTGCAGCTCGAAGCTCCGCCAGCCGTCGTATCAGTATGGAAACCGAAACCACCACCAGCAGCGCCGCATGTCGCCGTGGCGTCGAAATGGAAACCGCCAGCAGCATCGCCGGCCGTCGTCGCTTCGAAATCGAAATCGAAATCGAAATCGTCGAAGCCGAAGCCGACGGCGTCCATGTCGTCTGGCAGCAGCGGCAGGCCGGCGGCGAAGTCGAGCTGCATGGCCTCGTCGAGGGACAACATTTGCACCGGCAAGCGTAGATGACTAGCTGATGTCGATGCTGTCAGTTTGTGTCACCAACTACAGGGAGGTTGAGGATGAAGAAGCCGATCGAGCTGCTTCCGAAATATATAGGCGAGCTAGGCTCGCCATCACTGGCCAGTGACACTGACGCTGACGGCACCCTGCACCTGCGATTCTCCTCACCGAACGCGCCCCGACCATTGGGAGTGGACTAGTGTCGACTTCGCTTTCGTCTACCTCTCGACACTTGGCTAGACTCAGACGCCCTATTCAAAAGCGTTGCTACCGCGTGCCTGTTGCGCGATGGACGATGGGGCCATGGCACCGGGCGGAAGCATGGCGGTTCGCCACGTGGACGAATAGAAGAGTACGCTAGCTGCTGGTGCTGATGTGCTGACGTCGATCTGAAGAAGGAAACAGGAAGGACGAAGAAAGGCGATATCGGCAACTAAAACTAATCCTTGATTAGGATGGAATTATTTGAGCTTGTTAGTTAGAGCTTTTGCTCGATCGAGTCCTTGTGTGTATTCAATTGGTCCTTTATGGATTTGGCCTTGCCTGATTTCGATCTTCTCGAAATATAAAGGCTGAAAAGCTACGTGGCCACCATGGATCAGATGAACTCAGTGCATGGAGGCAACTCCGAAGGCGGTTTCAAACTTTCGATCACCTCAACTAGCGCCGAAAGATGTGATCCGATTGCACTGATGCAACAAAATAAAAAAAAACTGTTTTATATTATATATGGTATTTTAGGACTGCCTGAGAATGACCAACCATTGCATGGTGAAGTGTGATCAATGGCAACGATCGTGTAATGTCATGTGTTCTTCTGTTAGAACGTTTGCTTGCTTGCAGTTGCAGGAGCTATTGTGGCATTGTCGCTGAACGTCATCGAGACAGGATAAGAAAAGCAGGGCTTTATTTGTGGAAGTGGAATTAATGTTACTCCCAGATAAAAGTCTGCATTCCGCACCTGTTCCATGCCATCTTTTCCCCTTCTAGTGCTGCGTGTCTGCATACCTACAGCTAACGCCTGGGTGGTGAACGGGAGAAACAGAGGCGGTGACGTCGACACGCGCGACTGCCGACCGGTGGTCGACGACGACGACTGGTGGCAGAGCACGCTCCATGCTCGTGCTCCTGCAGAATAAAGGAAGCCAGGGCCACGAGGGCCAGCTCGTGTATTCTACGTGTGGCGCTGCGTTCCCCGGAGGTCGGATTCGGATCCTCCGTCGGCCCGGCTGGCTGCCTCCATGGGGGATGGGCCTTTCCCCCTTTCGGCTTTCCAGGTGCCGCTCCGGCCCGACACGCGTCTCCGGTCAGTTGCTAGTACATGGCGACGACGACGCTTCAGCCTTCAGCGAGGCTTCCGGGGCTGGGTGCCTGGGTGCGCGCAGCGCGTGCTTTCTTTGCAGCAACGCAACTACGCAAGCACACGATGCATGCATGTCCCAGCAAGGCAGCAAAGCTACACCGGCCGGCCGCCCCGTCCCCGTCCCCGTCGGTCAAGTCGGCAGTGCACCTCTTTTTTTTTTTTTTTTTTTTTTTTTTTTTTTTTTTTTTTTGCTATCGATCGGTGCAGTGAAGACCGGGTCAGATGCGAATTTAGAGATCCTAATAATGTCATAGCTAGCACTTAGGATCCCATTCCTACAATGAGACTGTGGATTCTATAAAAGTAAATATAATCTCTATTCTTGATAAAAGAAAAGTGAGGTGTTTAAATTCTATTCTCGTAGTAGATTTCAAGTAGATAGTTGGTTTTAAATCTCATTTTCATTTTTATATCTCATTCCTTTCTTATGGTTGAATTCTAGAACCTTATCCTAGAATCCAAGACCATGTTCAGCTGCAAGAATAAGCGCATTTGCTTATTCTTCCAGCCGAAAGGGGCCCAAGTGTTTGGATCCCATTCTTACTTTTCTATCTCATTTCTCATCTTTCTTAAAAGATCCAAACGAAGTCTTAGATGTTCCTAATTCCTCTTACCAAATTGGAACGATCCATCTCCTACTTTTTCTAAAAAAGTGTAGAATTTAAGTTATGTAATAAAAAGAATGTAATCATAAAATAATGTAATTTAGCCTTATCCTAGATGGAGTGAATAGATATGTCAATGGGTACCCCGAAACCCGACTATCCCACGGGTTTTACTCGATAAAGTGACGGGTATGGAAAGAATTTTCCACCCGCGGGTATACTAATGGGTAAAAATTCCTACCCATCAGGTATGCGGGTACGGGTACAAGAACATGCTACACACACCTGTGTACCCACAGATAATTTATACCCATCTTAGCAACACATATGTATTCATTATTAACCAAGAAATACACATATATCTAATATATCTATGACTATTAGACTATTAATTTGTGTAGTTTTGTTGCTATGTTATAATTGTTGATTTCTATTGAATAAATATTTGGCGACATATGGCTCTAATAATATAATATATTCATGTCTTTTGGTTTATAGCGGGTATGCATTCGGGTACGAGTTACCCGTCTGGTATTTTTATCCACACGGGCGCGAGTACGGTTAAAGTCTACTACCCATGCGCAGGTACGGGTATTTAGTGGGTAAAATTTTATCTCGCGGGTGCAGGTATAGGATAACACTAGCCGATGAGTATATACCCGTTGCCATCTCTAAGAGTGATGCATCGTAAGCCTGTAACCACCGCTTCTGTCTTTTGGTGTGGGACTACATGTAGCTCCGCGCCTTCGCCCGCCTCCTTTTCCACGGTGAAAATGACCAAAACACGTGCTTACTGATTTAAGGGCGACAAAGCACCGAGTATTCCGAAAATTGCACCGCTGTTCGCGCCATAGGGTTTAACCTCGCTATATATCTGCTTGTCGCAAAAGGAAGTTTACTTAGTTAGTACAAAGTAGTGGCAGCACCGTTCAAGCCGGTGATTTGTGTTGTGTTCCTCGTACAAAACGTGGCACCTCGCCGTCGTTGGGTCGAGATGTACTAAAACATCTATCTCCCCTTAATGAAGCACGTGCTATGCACGATTTCGAAAAGGAAAAAGTCTACTCCACCCCCTCAACTATGGAAGATGGTCTACATAACCCCCTCAACTATGAAACCGTCTGTTTTACCCCCTGAACTTTCCAAAACCGTCTAATTTACCCCCTGGGCGGGTTTTCAGGGCGGTTTTGCTACAGTAACAGCGGGCCTGCTACAGTGGCAGTGGGTTTGCTACAGTACCGGTGTTTTGAATTTTCTTTTTTTTCTTATTTTCGTTGAATTTTTGAAAAATCATAGTAAATCATAGAAAAATCGTAAAATGAAAAATCTAATTTTATTGGACTCCACATGAGTAGATCTACACAGTGAATATATAATACGGTATGTTTTAGTACAAATTTTTTTTTGTAGCTTTAAATTAATTAGAAAATCTAATTTTGTCTGTAATTAATTGGAATAATTCATAGCTGCAGCTTCTATGGTCCAATTGTGGTGAAATTTTTATGGTACGCTAATTATTGTATGCTTGAACTATAGTAAAAATTTCGTACTCATTGGACTATGTATAACTTAGTTATAGATAAATTCTAATTAATTACAGACAAAATTGGATTTTCCAATTAATCTAAAGCTACAAAAAAAATTTGTACTAAAACATACCGTATTATATATTCACTGTGTAGATCTACTCATGTGGAGTCCAATAAAATTAGATTTTTCATTTTACGATTTTTCTATGATTTACTATGATTTTTCAAAAATTCAACGAAAATAAAAAAAGAAAATTCAAAACAACGGTACTGTAGCAAACCCGTTGCCACTGTGGCAGACCCGCTGTTACTGTAGCAAAACCGCCCTGAAAAACCGCCCAGGGGGTAAATTAGACGGTTTTGGAAAGTTCAGGGGGTAAAACAGATGGTTTCATAGTTGAGGGGGTTATGTAGACCACCTTCCATAGTTGAACGGGTGAAGTAGACTTTTTCCATTTCGAAAATATTTTCTGTCTCTCTTACGAATGCGAAGGCTGAAGACAATCTTCCCAATGTCGGGCTTCGATGGGCCCAAAAGCTGCCCCGGACACCACATGGGCCTGCCTGCCTGATTCAGTTAGAATGGGAAACGCCAGCCCAACGGCCCAGTTCCCTGCAGCCGTTGCCTCTGGCGCCGCGCGCGCCCACCCTACCTCCCAATTCGCAACCTCCCGCCTCTTTTGTCCCCCGCACCGCACCGCGCGGCCAAACAAAACCCTAGACCCTCCCAGTCCCCATTGGTCCGGACCCGCCACTACTACCCCGACCCCTCTCTCTCTCTCAGACTCTCAGTCGCCACGGTCGGAGTCGGAGGGCGGCGACGGGCCGACGGCGTATGTAAGGTACGCTGCGCTGCGATCTCCCCGCCCCTACCACCTCTTTTGGTCGATCTCGGAATCCACAGAAATGGTCCCCCGTTTCTCTATGAACCCTAACCCCCTAATCTCGACGGAGAGCAAGTGCATCCCACTCGCCCCTCCCCCGGTTGGACCAAGCTCGTGTTGGTGGGCAACACTGGATTTGGTCTTTCATGGTTGGGGGCGTTTCGGGGAGGTACTGTGCAGGAAAACGCAACTTCCCCCTTTCGCTGAAATCTCCTGTTCATATGTGCTTGTGCTCTGTTTTGTCTTTTCTCTCCCTTTTTTCCTAAAATAAATAAATAAATAACATCTTCTTCCTTCAGTTCACCACCTGCTCGGTGGCTATAGCATTTAGTTATCTAGCAGTTACCTCATCTTTTAATCTGTGTGCTTATAAGTGCAGAATCGAAAGCCGCAGCCCATTACAGTAGTTGTTTGTTTTTGTGTGATAGATTGGCGTATCTGAATATTCCTGGGAACTGCCGTTGAGTTGGGTTAATGACGAATTTTTTAATCTACAATAAATGGAATTGCTCTTTTAATTCCTCCCATTCATTTCATTTCCAGGAACCCAACTGAACCTACGACGTGCTTGTTCTGGGAGATCTCTTGCCTACTGTGAGCGAGCGAGTTGTCCCGGAACAGCTGGCTGCTCACAATGGGGACGCTTTCAATGTCCGATGCTATTCCTGACAAGAACTGGGATGCTTCCCCTGTTAAGTTTGAGGCTAACGATGGTGACGCACGGGATGCTTCCCCTATTAAGTTTGAGGCTAAAGGTGTTGACACAATCCCCGTCCTTAAGGAGGAAGAGCGGCTATTGGAGCCTGTGAATGATGAGTCGGCTGATGGAATCTTGGATTCGTTACCAATTGACCTGGAGGCCAAGAATGGCAATGCGGCCCTCATCACTGAAGCGATGAAAAAGGAGGAGGAGCAGCTTGAAGACACCCGGCTCAAGGCGGAGGAAGAAGAGGAAGCCAGGAAGAGGGAGGCGGCTGCAAGACTCGCTTTTGATCCTGAGACACGGTATAACAAGTTAGATGAGCTGCTGTCGCAGACACAACTCTATTCGGAGTTTCTACTTGAGAACATGGATCGAATTGCTGAAGTATGAAAGTCCCACTGTCTTGATATGTTTTTCATTCTTGTACTGTTTTGTTTCTTTTGCTGACGATAGCGGTGTTGCCTGGTTGTTAAACAGGAAAGTGTTGAGACTCAAGCTGAAGAACCACAAGTAGAAGAGAAGAAGAAAGGGCATGGCCGGAAGAGGAAAGCAAAGCCAGTGTACAATGATGTGAGCGCAGATTCATACATTGTTCTGTCTTTTATAGTTTGTTATATGTGTTGTCTGCAGTTTTGGATCATCAGGTTTTATCATACCTACCTTACTAAAATACTATATGTTGTCTGCATATCTTGATTCACTAATAGTAATCATCTGACGATGTTGGACTTATGCTTAGGATGTTGCTGCTGCTCATCATTTTAGGTGTAGCCTTGTTCTACTGTAGTTAATAAACTCAGAAATTATTAGTTGAAAAGGTTGTTCAAAGGTGGGTGAAGCTCGAACCCAGTTGCATTCCTCAGTAAGAGTCAAGATATGAGGATAATGTTCCATGGTTTGTTTGAGTTGTTGGCATCTACTGATCAAGTGGCTATATGATTATGAAACTTATACTCAAATATTTCTGAGGGTCATATTCAAGTTAGTATATAAGGAAAAAATGTTGATAAATAATTGTTCTAATGGATCAAATGTTATGTTAAGTTTTTATTAGTTCTGACAACAAACAACTAAATCACACTGCAGAAGAAGGCTAAGACGGCAGTGGCTGCCATGCTTACAAGGTCTCGCGAAGATCGTCTTGCGGAAGATTGTACTCTCTCAGAAGAAGAAAGGTGGGAAAAAGAGCAGGCCAATCTTGTGCCGTTATTGACTGGTGGAAAGTTGAAGTCATACCAGATAAAGGGTGTCAAATGGCTTATATCATTGTGGCAGAATGGGCTAAATGGAATACTGGCTGATCAAATGGGCCTTGGGAAAACCATCCAGACAATTGGATTTCTTGCTCATCTGAAAGGGAAAGGCATGCATGGTCCATACTTGATAATTGCTCCTCTATCCACTCTCTCAAACTGGGTGAATGAAATCTCAAGGTAACCATCCAAAGTATTTGTTCACTGTCCATATCATTGACTTTCTAATGCCACTACACGTGATTTCAGGTTTACTCCATCTCTTGCTAGTATCATATATCATGGAGATAAGGCGGCCCGGGCAGAGATCCGAAGAAAATTTATGCCCAAAAATGCTGGTCCTGATTTTCCGATAGTAGTGACTTCATATGAGATGGCCATGTATGATGCTAAATTTCTTGCTGTCCATACGTGGAAGTATGTTGTTGTGGATGAGGTGATGGAAAAACATATTCCCTAAATTATCACCCTTTTGTTGTTTTTTCCTTTTTTTTATTTACAAGTCAGTTCCATATTTCTTTCTCCAGGGGCATCGTCTAAAAAATTCTAAGTGTCTATTATTGAGGGAGCTGAAGCGCATACCAATGGATAATAAGCTCCTTTTGACTGGAACACCCCTGCAGAATAATCTAGCAGAGCTCTGGTCACTATTGAACTTCATTTTGCCTGATATATTCTCGTCACATCAAGAATTTGAGTCATGGTATAGTTCACTGTTCACCCATGCTTTCCTATTTGCCCCTTTCAATATTTTATTCATGTTACTCAATTCGTACTTGCAACTCTTCACTGAAGTGCAATAAATATATACTAGAAGCATATATTGTGTTCGTCAGTGGCCAATTGCCATCTTAATGCGTAAATGTCTTATATGTAGGTCCTAATCATAAGTTAATGATACATTCCTATGTAGGATTGGGGCAACTTTTATGTAGGCTTTCTCTGCCCATGGACCATATCTTATCTTCATAATTTAGCATGCACCGTTAAAGCATCATGATTTGTTAAAATTACTGAAGTGCAGTATCATTTCCATCACCATATATTGCATCCATAAATTCTGTAATTGAACAATGATTATGGTACTCATGAAACAAACATTCTTGAGGCTAAATGTATTATGAAGCTGGAGTACTGTTGATTATAACCTGTAGGTCCTTCCTTTCCTACTTAAACGTGAAGTTTTCTGGCTATATGCATGTTCTAGCAGGAATGCAAGTATGTGGAATAGTAAATATGTGTATTGCTGATATACATTGTAGATGCATATCAGGATGTCATATAAGTTGAACATTAGCAGCAATTTATATTGTATTATTTGCTCAGTTATATTCTGTTTAATTTCTAAAATGTTTTATATATTTGGACACTATAACTTGTGGGCTATTTCTGTTAAATATTCCATGCATTAGATTTGATTTGTCTTGCCTTTGTTGTGCTGACATGTATCTTCTTTCAAGGTTTGATTTTTCTGGGAAAGGAAATGGAGAAAAAGGTGAAGAAACTGATGAGAAGAAAAGGCTGCATGTTGTTTCAAAGCTTCATGCTATTTTGCGTCCATTCCTTCTAAGGCGGATGAAGGAGGATGTGGAACAGATGCTTCCACGAAAGAAAGAGATAATCATTTATGCCAACATGACTGAACATCAGAAGCAAATCCAGCGTCACTTGGTTGAAAAAACATTTGACAACTACTTGAATGAGGAATCAGATATTAGTATGCTGTCATAATAATGCGCACATATTTCTGTAGACTTGTAGTAATCCAGTACACCAGTATGTTCCTAGGTTAATAACCAAAGCTGGCCTCTTTTTTTGTCATACTGCAGTATTGAAGAGACCTGGCATTAAGGCAAGGTTGCATAATCTAATGATTCAGCTGAGGAAGAATTGCAACCATCCTGATCTTTTGGAAGCTCAAGTTGATTCAACAGGTTTGCCCCATTTTGGCCAGTGCCTGGCTGTTATCTACTGCTTTTATGTGCTTCTCTCCTGACCTCTTTGTACTGTGGATTTTTTGTTTTATATGTTGCAGGTTTATATCCACCTGTTGAGAAGATCCTGGAACAATGTGGTAAATTCCAACTTTTTGACAGGTTACTAAATTACTTGATTGCACAAAATCACAAGGTATATGGTTTTCTCTAGTCCCTGTATCGTATATGCACACACTAGTTCAGGTCTGCTTCTTTTATATATCATCTCAACTGTATTTCTGTTTGTAGGTTCTAGTATTTTCGCAATGGACAAAAGTGTTGGACATTATTGAATATTACCTTGATTCAAAAGGCCATGATGTTTGCCGAATTGATGGTAGTGTAAAATTGGAAGAAAGGAGGAGGCAGGTAATGTCGTAGTCTGTGTCAGTATGTTATTACTAGTTTACTTTACAACATCTATGTGACAGGAAGTTGAACCCTCCTTGGCTTTGTACTTTTGGCTTTTAGTGATTGCACACTTTACTTCCATGATTGTTTGCATGAACGGGAATTTGGCACATGATAACATGTGCTCAGCTACATCTTAACTGCGAGGCATGTTTTAGATGTAGATTGAGAACATACAACTTAAAGCCCTCAAAACATAAATTTTTAGGATCACGGTACATTGTAATACTCCAAGTCTTCATGTCACTGTTTGTCTGTTTATTGAAGTTGTATTGGAGGGTTGTCATGCACTCATGCCCCACCAGAAAATTATTTATTCTGTCAGTACACCAATCCATCATGATTCGTGCAGTGATGCATGCAACTTGGAAGCACATTGCTATTTGTTACAGTATCCATTGTTCTAAAAGCTAAAAGACCGTCATTATA
The DNA here is from genome assembly GCF_019320115.1 of Miscanthus floridulus. Classification (NCBI taxonomy): domain Eukaryota; kingdom Viridiplantae; phylum Streptophyta; class Magnoliopsida; order Poales; family Poaceae; genus Miscanthus; species Miscanthus floridulus. The sequence goes on along the minus strand of NC_089582.1, from coordinate 15,333,898 downwards.
AGATGTGCTCTGCAACACTTTTGTACATCTTCAGTGACGGAAATAATCTTGCTCCATTGAAGTACTTGATGTTTGTCTTTTATTACCATTTCTTCACAGGTTTGTTTGCGTATTTCTTATGGCAGATAGCAGAATTCAATGACTTGAATAGCAGTATGCGTATCTTCCTCCTGAGCACAAGGGCTGGTGGACTTGGGATCAACCTTACTTCTGCTGATACCTGTATCCTATATGACAGTGACTGGGTAATTATCTTTGATAATCCATGGGGTATAAATGTCCGTCTGCTAAAATGTCTGTTATTATAGGATGTGTATCTATTCTCATTGTGGTTGTTTATGTACGTCCAGTTGCCCATGATGATATTTCTAACACGCTGAATTTTACTACAGAATCCTCAGATGGATTTGCAGGCTATGGATCGATGCCACCGGATTGGCCAAACACGCCCAGTGCATGTATATAGGCTGGCTACATCACATTCTGTTGAGGTGTGGTTTGATGATATCAGTCATCTTTAGAGTTCGAACATGTTGCTTTGGTTAAAATCATGTAGTGGATATATAGGTTTACTCATCATCTCATCATTGCAGGGACGGATCATTAAGAAAGCTTTTGGGAAGTTGAAGCTAGAGCATGTGGTGATCGGCAAGGGACAGTTTGAACAAGAGAGAGCTAAGCCTAATGTCTTAAATGTAATAGCTCAGACGCATCCCAAGCTGCTCTAGCATAATACTAGATAGTAGTAGCAGAACACCAAAAAATATATATATATTAGATAACAAATGTCGACAAAATGAATGCCGGTTCACCAGGGAGGTTAGGTTTTCTGTCGCTGACGTGCTTCCTTTCTTTTGTTGTGGGAACGCAGGAGGGCGAGCTGCTGGCGCTTCTCAAGGACGAGCAGGACGAGGAAGACAGGATGATCCAGACCGACATCAGCGACGAGGACCTCCTGAAGCTGATGGACCGGAGCGACCTCTCGGGCCCACCTGGCGGCGCTAATGCCGCGCCTCTTGTCCCGCTGAAAGGCCCAGGCTGGGAGGTGGTGGTGCCGACCAAGAGTGGCGGCGGCATGCTCTCGTCGCTCACCAGCTGAGTGGTCGTTGCTACGGTTCCTATCTGTTTTAGTTGGTTGCGCTTTTGCTTGCCCCGTGCCTTGGCGTTCTGGCTGACTTTGAGGTAGTTGCTGGCGGCTGTCGAGGCGATGTTTTGGATGTATGGGGTGTGCTGTGAGTCGTGACTTGAACCGCATGCTGCACTTCGTTTGCTGCTTCGTTCTGCAGCGGCTGCAGCTGTCGTGGACCGTGCAGGGCGAAGCTGGGTGCTTTGCTGGGCATGGCGTAATGTATATAATATTGACAGCTGGGTTCTTCAGCAGAGGACTCCGGTGGTGTTTTGCTGTTTGCACGCAGGGTGCAGACAAACGGTACAGTACAAGAGGTCGTTGCAGATTTGCAGTAGAGTATGGTACAAGAGGTGGCTCAACTCGCAAGTCGCAGGGCTAGTTAATCCAGCAGACATGGACAAGTCGGTTTGCCACTCGTCTCCGTCCGTGATACGATGCGATCCTCCGTGGCTATGCAGCAGCGACAGTCTCCAATTGGCTGAAAAATACTGATCTGGCTAAATTATTGTGAGAGAAAATGACTGAAGAAAACCAGCTGAATAGTGCGGATTATAAGGTAAGCCGAACGGGGCCTATATCTCAATAAACACCACTTCATCAGCACTCAAGGTATCTTATTATGCTATTATTATGATGGTACGCACCAGCACCACCGTGAATCAACAGTAACTGAACGAACGCCCGTGTTTTTGCTGTGCATACGTGACAAAGATCGGTTCCTGGTTTTCTATACGCGACAAGAGGGGGGAGGGGGGAGAAAACGAATGTCGCAACAACCAACAAGTTGACCTCTATTGTTGACTAGCTACTCTTGATGACAGCAGCCCCAGCCCCAGCCCATAAGCATCCACACCCAGCCAGCCTGCTTGTGCCATGCATGCCAGTGACAGTGAGGCAGTGACTTGCTGGCTGGTGATTACCAAGGTGCGGTAGAGAGCAGCAGCGGAGCGGCCCGCACGGCACGCGCGCGTACGTGCGGCGTGCGTGACGCGCTACGCGACGTACACGCCGAGCCGAGACCATCGCGGGTGGTGGTGGAGGGATCGGTGGATCGGTCAAGGCCCCGCGCGCCGCCACGTAGCCCCCCTGGCCCCTGCCAGGGCTTCAAATACCCGACCCAGGCCGTCCGTCCACTCGCCCACCATTTCCGCTCCGTCCCCGGTCGAAACCGACGAGCACGGCAGCAGCCCGCAGCCCTCCTTCGCTCCGCTAGTCTCGGCGGCTCCAACAACACCCATCCATTCCAACCCACCATCGTCATGGCGAGGCTGGCGACGGTGATGGTGCTCGCGGTCCTCCTGCTGGCGGCGGCGTCTTCGGCCCCCGTGGCCAGCGCCGCGCGGGACGACCCGGCGGCGGCGGCGGCGGCCGTCTCATCTTCTCATGACCAGGTACGTTCGTGTGTGTAAGCGTAACGACGTGCGGCGTACGCCCATCTTCTCTGTCTCCCGCGGCGGTCTCGATGGATCGTGGGGTTTCTCTGACCGTTCGGTTTCCGGCTTGGCTGCAGAAGCAGGGATCGGCGGCGCCGGCGGAAGGCGGGTGCGAGGGCGCCAACGACGAGGACGAGTGCATGATGAGGCGCACGCTGAACGCCCACACCGACTACATCTACACCCAGCAGCACCACAACTGATGATCCATCCATCCTTAGGCTACTATATACGACATGCGTTGCTCCGTGCTCGTGTTCTTTCTTTTGTTTCCGTCCGTGGTGTGTGAACACTGTGCATGGTGCGTTACCTGCGTGTCAATAATAACAGTTTCGAATTGTTCCCATATCACCGCGATCCATCGTTCCATCCTAGCTCGAGGATCGCTTCGCTGAGAAGACAAGCTGAAAAGAACCGTTCGCTGATTTGTTGTGACAGAAAAAACACGGTTCCTCCACTGAAAAAGTTCGGCTCAAAAGACAAGCGAACAGCGCGATATGCCTGAACTCATGTGTGTATGTCCGGATTCAGAAAAGTTTCAGTATCGTTCATGAAACTTTGAGAACGCATGAAATTCGCATGCCATGCTGCATTGGATTTGTCACAGTTACAACGTCGTGCAGTATCTCTGCTAATCAATTCCCCTTCAGGGTCTGAAGCACTGGAGGAGCTCTTGCTCCGCTCAATAGATCGTCAATATCTTGCACCTGTTCAATCATGTGTGCTCACACAGTGAATCCCATGAATCGTAAAAACTTCTTTACTGGCCTTCGATCGACCAGAAGAAATAAAATTCAGTTAAATACTGCAGCAATATAAATCTCCAGCACATCATTATACGGTTCAAAATATACATACTCCAATATACTGTATAGCAAGTAAAAAAACTGCTGATGCATCCATCAGCAGTTCTACACATTCCAGACGCCTGATCTGGCATGTCCAGGGATGACTTCCTGACAGACGCAACAGGTCAAACAACAGCCGCCAGATTTTGTCCGGATCTTATCAGACAGAGCGAGCCATTGACCTTGCTGCTATATATGTATCCAGGAGAGGGCCAGATCAGCAGTAGTATTGTATATGCACGCACGAGGTTGACGACAACACCGTACCTGCCCATGGATTGCGCTGCACTCATGCTGTCATGCAGAAGACAAGCATGGCATATCTCTAGAACACCTGACAGATGCCGTTCTCCTCATTACTTTATCCACTACACCATCTCTTAATACAACGCTTACTGGCTAAGCAGCTGACTGAAGCAAACAGACACTCGTGTCCTCACCTGGACATGCCCTTCTCTAGCAGTCAGCGGGCCGACGGATGCTGACGTGCACCGTCTTGGTTCTTCTCGATCGGCGGCGGCGACAGATGAGGTTGCGACTATTATCTGCATGCATGGTGACATAATCGCCCCGTTCGTTTGGGCTGATTTGGCTTATAAGCCATGGCTGAAAGTACTGTTGGCTGGTTTGGTGTGAGAGAAAAATACTGTTCGTTGGCTGATAAGCCATGGCTTATAAGCCAAATATGACCCAGCGAACAAGTTGAATATCGTATATGGAGCCGTCAGCTAGCTATCAGATTAAATGGGGCGATGGCGACGAGAGAGTTGACCACCAATCCGTGCGTGCCATCTGCCATGCAGCCATGGCGGCAGCTTGGGCTTTTTTCTTCCAGAACTGCACCTCTCTTTCATGACCTGCTGAGGAGTGCACGCAGATGGGAGCTTGATCACGACATGCCTGCATGTGCATCTTCCCTCCCCCCTGTGGCTCTGACCAGCACACTATCTGATGTGGATCGCTGTAGTCTAGTCTGCATCTTCCGTCCCTCGGAGGCTCTGACCAGCACACTAACTGACGTCGATCATCGCAGTCTGCATGCTACAGAAGAGCTTCCATCGGATGATGATCATATCAGTGTATGGACCCAGAAGAGGCAGCCTGGTTCATGAGAGACAGTGCCAGTCAAACAATCTTTAATCATGAAAGGTAGGCCAGGGCAGTAGCATACAATTCTCCATGAAGAAACAAAAGGTCATTGGTTCTGGAATCATTACCTGTAGCCTCCTGTGACCGTACATATCTGGTGGGAGAAGGCCTGATCTTGACTTAAAACGTGAGAAAATAGGCGGAGAATTTCGTGCAAGGCCTGCATTCACACCTGAGACTGGGATATCCAGAGGCACTCCAAATTTGACACGGCGATACTGATTGTACGGTAGGTTCTTCTAACCCTCGCCCTGAAAGTTCTTAATGTGCCTGCAGCCACTGAGATTTTCAAAGAATCAGTTTCTCAACTGTGGAATTTAATGCTCTTGGACTTGGACAATACAATTTGAAAACATCGCAGGTTTGCCAACCTAATTGCTGCTGCTCCAGACGAACCCAGCAGCAAAGTTAGAAATATGATATGAACACCACAGCAGCACAATCTCGTACGGAACCCTCCAAAATTCAAACAGAGATTTCTCTTATTAGAGATTTTAAAGAAAGTCAGGGGCCATGAATGCAGGCTAGATTTTCAAACAGTACTAACAAACTGTACTCTTGGTACAGTGTGGACAAAGAATGTTTGGACTCTGAAGGCCATCTACCAAGTTGGCTAGGGAAGAAATACAACTTTACACCAGCGAGGACATTATGAAACAATATAAATCAATTCCTTGAGACATTTTAGAGAGAACTTCTTGAGTATTGAACCCATGTCTATCAGCAATTGAGTACAGACTAAAATAAATACAAGCAAAAACTTTGTAGATCTGGTACATACTAATTTTGTGACATGCCTCATGTGAAAATTAAAATGATGACTAACAGTGCAAGTACAGATTGTAGTGTTATGCCCAAAAAAAATGACCAGACTTGGCAACCAGGTTCCATCATATTTGCATCCACATCAGTGCATCCCCAAACCCCAACCCAAAACCCTAACCTGCCGGTGTTATGGAGATTCCCAGACAAGGAGGAGCACAGCATCCCAGAGAAGAAGGATCTCTGGAGGAGGTACACATTCCCCTCCCCCAAAACTCTGTCAACGGATGAATATCACCGTTAAATTTCTCTCCTTTAGAATGAATCTTGACATCACAGGGTAATGGCCTGGATGTCCACAGAGCATGCTATCCTGGGTGGGCAACATGTAGGGAAAGTGGGTATTATGTGAAAAGAAATCTTCTAACATGATTCTTGTAAAGAAATCTTCTAACCTGATTTTTGTGTGACTAAAAGCGAATCTAGCAACATGTATGAAACAACAACAACAACAAAGCCTGTCAGTCCTAAACAAGTGGGGTAGGCTAGAGTTGAAACCCACCAAGAGCCCCTAGTCACGGTTCAGGCACTACATGTACCAAACAAATGGCAGATAAAACTGTAAAAGTACAGGTAGGAAGAAAAAATGGAATTATGTGAAAAGAAATCTTCTAACCTGATTTGCAAACAAAGATGATACAAGCTCTGGTAGTGGTATATTACTTTGTCTCTGCAATCTGCATCAGCTCAAGAATCAATTCAAATAAGTTAAATAGATGACACCAGAATTAGGTAACCACCAAAGAAAGCAAATAATCACATCAGAATTACAAAATGGAAAATGGTATGGAGAAATAAAGAATCAGCAGGACCTTAGCCCAACTTGTCTAGCAGAGAGCATAAAAAAACCAGAATTTGGGGGAACACCGGCTCCATGGCATTGTCTAAAGAAGAGACCAAACCACTCCTGGACCTAGAAAAAGTCCCAAAAGCTGCCTGGCCAGTGGCACCATTCACCTGCTTCTGAAGGCTGTTTGCACAGCGAGCGATTTTTTTTTTTTTTTAAAATGCAGCACCACAGGGAACGCCCACAGTGGCTTGAGCCTGGGTCTGGGGCATCACAACGGACGCACCCAGCCCCCACGCTATACACGGCAGATTACATAATTTCGATCAAATATAACAATCCCATGAGACAAGGTAGAGAAAAGCTCCTAAATATTAACAGTTACATCTCAGCACTTCAGTACAAACAAAGATAAACAGTTATCTCAGTACTTCAGTCTAACCAACATAAGTGAGCAACTGGAAAAATTTTACCAATTTGACACAGCCAACTTAAAAAGGACGTACCCAGTGCAGAGAGCTCCCGCTCTGTGTGGGGTCTGGGGAAGGGTGTCAGTGGCAAGCCTTACCCTCGCCTGTGCAACACAGCCAACTTAGCAATAGGAAAAAATGATTGATATGAGCAGTCAAGCACAGGTAAGGAAACAGCAGTGTTATGTGAAAACAGATCTTCTAAACAAATTTTGTAAACAGAAGTGATACAAGCTTAAGAAAATAGTGAAAATAAGCTTCAGAAAAGAGTGCAGAAATGATCTGGTAGTGGTAGATTACCTTGCATCTGCGATCCACATCAGCTTAAGAAGCAAATTAATTAATTAAATAAATAGGTGTGGCAGCCAAAAGCATATCAACATCTCCTGAACACACATGGCACATATGATAGGTGATAATTTACTGAACACAGAAGATGTATATCAAAGTACAAAGAGAAGCACTAAAACAAGTTGGTAAAAAATGCATAGAGGTAACTGACAATTAGTGGAAGGAAACATCACACTTCCATCATCATCTGGAAACTAGTGTCAAGATTCAGGGAGGTAAATTGGACCTGTTTCCAGTATAAAATAGAACCCACCAAAACTATTAGTGCACGATAGGAGAACGTTAAATGAACAGATTTTGTTTTAACTGAATGTACTGTGATAATTATTACACAAAAAAGCTTGCAACAATTTACCAATCAAGTTCTTTTCCATGCCCCAAATCCACCATTTTGAATTTACAGCTTCCATGTATACTATACTCTGTTAGTGGCACATAATCATACAGCAAATACGGCGGGGATATAAACTGTACAATCATCAATCGGAACTCTGGAATATCCACAGGCTCAAGACGGAACCAAGAGCCAAGTGCTATTCAAGACATGCAGGCATAATGCTATGCAAACCGTGGCAATTACCATGGACCTATCACTCATATGCCTCAAAGCACGCAATCCAGCCCCAATTGTGGCATCACCTCCAGCTCTTGCACCAGCGTTCAGTTTCCACAGCACAAACTCCAGGAACGACCGCACTGCCTCGAATGTCGCCACGCCCGTCAAATCCAGAACAAGTTTGCGGTTGCTTGGCACCACCAGCACACTTGACACTGTCTCCACCCACCCTTCACCAGCCCCACCATTGATGCCGGAACCAGAGCTGCCAGTGCCACTGGCATTTCCACTGGTACTGGACAGGACGCCATGTGAGGTCTTGACCAGTGTCTCGACGGAGGTGCTGCAGAGTGCTACAAAAAGCTCTTGCAGCCTGGCGCCGTAATTAGGGTTGGTGGCGGCAGCGAAGAGTTGATCGTAGGTGTTGATGTGGATGGTCTTGTCTATGAAGACGCCGACGGCGGTGGCCGTGAAGACCTCGACCCAGCTGCGGATCGCCCTCTGGCCCCTCGGTGTGGTAAGGGCATCGACCCAGCTCGCCGGCGAGGCGTCCGTCGCGGAAGGCTGGGGCGGGGCCGAGTAGAAGGCGAGCACGAGGTGGCGCCCGAAGCTGCCGGCGACGGCGGAAGCGAGGCGCTCCCCGTCGGGGGAGAGCACCCTGTCCAGCACGCGGTCCGAGAGCGAGACTTCGGTTCCGGGGGCGGCTCCGGACCCCGGCGCGGCGGCGTAGTATCCGCGTAGCACGCCGGCGGCGAGGGCCCCGGACAGCGCCGACGCGGACGCGGCCGCCTCGGGCGAGGCGGCGAGCTTGGAGACCTGCTTGAGGGTCTGCGGGACAACGTCGGAGTCGGAGCGGAGGAAGGCCGCGAGGGTCGGACGCCACGGCGGCGGCGGCGTCCGAGAGGGAGGCCAGCGCGGAGGCGAGGCGCGCGAGGCGGCGGCGCCGCGCTGCCACGGCCGGGTGGCGGTAGATCAGGTAGCACCCCGCGGCGGCACCCGCCCAGAGGAGCCAGCGGCGGCGGCGCCTGGCTAAGGCGAGCGCGCGGCGGCGGTACATGGCGGTGGCCGGAAGTGGGGGAGGTGCGGATGGGGAACTTATAATTGCTTTTGCTTTCTGGGTCAGGAGAACGGGCCAAAAAACTTGGATCGCGGAAACCCATAGCGGGCCGTAGGAGGCCCATCTCGACAGGATTTCAGACTGGCAAACGAGGGCCAGCGCGGTGTCAGATTTTATTCCTTAAACTACAAAACCAGTTCTTTTTAGCTCGTTCAATTTATAAGACCATTTGCTTTTACATTTTGGGTGGTTTTGATGATGTTTTACTGATGTGGCACCGTGTCAGATGGGCAAATCGAATTATTTTGAATTTTTAGGGAGATAAATCGGACTAGAAATATTATAAAAAATACCAAGCAATCGTAAAAATAAGGGATTTACTAGTAGTTTTTTCAGACAACAGTGATAACTATTACTAGTATGCTGTCATGTGATCAACATAGTGACTGCTACTAGTAGGATCTCTGAACAGTGAGATGGATCGCCTGAACGTTCAGGCGACTGAGAAGGGAGGAAAGGTGTAAAAATATTTTTTCAAAAATTTATCAAAATATTTTGGTGTTTATTTGCTAGTACAAGCTCTCGTTATCTATTATAACTAGTTGATGTTGATCGTCTAACTATGTAGAAGCTCATTTTTGTTGGTTTTGAAATGATACTAGAATGTTTAATGTACACTATTTTCTTATTGTTTCTTTTATGACACTTTGAATGTTTGTCTCTAACCGATTCAACCATTGAAATATAATAAGCAACAAGATATGGAAAAAATCATGATAAACTATTGCATAACGTTAGAGTTGACGAGTAAATAAAACCGACGGATACCCAAAACTAACGATTACAAATGACACTCATGTCACTACTACAGAAATGATTTTAGGTAATGGTGCCCAAACATTAATGGATGCGGCACAAAATCCAACCGCCTGCTAAAATGCTGGGCTATTAACGGAGGCGGTCACATTTATTTACCGAGGCGGTAAAAATACAACCCTATCCTAAAATCGATTTACGGAGGCGGACGCCTTAAGACAACCGCCTCCAAAAATGGCCTATTTACCGAGGCGCTCGTCTTAAGGTGCCCGCCTCCATAAATCTAATTTTGGAGGTGGGCACACTATAAGGCCCGCCTCCAAAAAGGCCGAGGCCCAACAGGCCCAGGCGAGGCCCGGTAACCATCTTCCATATAAATAGAGGAAGTTAGGGTTCCTTCACTCACTCTGTTCCTCACCCTCTCCCTCCTTAGCCGACCGAGCCCCGACTCCCTGTGCCCCCCCCCCGACTCCCTCCGAGCGCATGGAGCTGCGCGCCCCCTTCTCATTCTCCCTCCCAGGGTTCGTGACATCTCCCTCTCTCTCCTCTTCCCTCCACAGGAGGTGGCGTGCCAGGCGGTGGCGACCCGGGCAGGTGGCGGCGGGACACGCGGTGGCGCCTCGGGCCCCTCCCTCTCACCCGCGCCCTCTCCCTCCCCCGCGCACCTCCGTCTCCCCCAGCGCCGCTTCCTACGATGGCGCCCCTCTCTCCCGCACGACGGCGGCGGCGTGGATCTCAGTGATGGCGCTCCTCTCCTCTCCGACGCTCAGATCCGGGCGGCGCAGTCGATCCGGCTTGTGGGTTGCGCGACGGATCTGGATCGGGGCGAGGCTTCGGCGGTGGCGGCACTCTCTCTCTATCCTTCGACGCCGGCGGTGCCCTCTCTCTCCTTCCTTCGGCGCCGGATCGGGCACGGGCGCGATGGAACCGGCTCAGTGGTGGCAGATCAGGCACTGGTGAGGCGGATCCGGCTTAGGGACGGGTGTGGTGGCGGCGCACACGCGAATCCAGCGGGTGGTGGCGACGCACGCGCGGATGGGCTCAGCGGGCTCGTCGATGGGCTCGACGGGCTTGCTGGATTTTTTCTTTATTTTTTTATCGATTAATGGAGGCAGGCATACAAACCGCCTCGGTTGTTCATGATTTACCGATGCCTTTGATTGGAGGCGACTGAGTTGCCCGCCTCCATTAATCGTTTATGCCCGTCTCCATTAAGATTTATCTATAACCAACAGTGTTGAGTCCCCGACAATAAAGAAAACACTATCTTAAATGTATTTTTCCTGATAGATTGAAGCATGCAATGCTTTAACCAACAACCAGGAGCATGAACCATCAACTTATGGCCTGTTTGGATGGAATAGGACTAACAACTAGTCCTATTAGCTCCTATAAGTGAACTAACAACTAGTCCATAACTACCGAACAAACAATCAGTTATCCTGTTTGATACTTATAGGGACTAAAAATTAGTCAACTAGTTATTAGTTCAGTGAAACCAAACATCACCTTATCGACGGCTCAGCGTCGGCGACTATCCGTCGGCTTCTAATTTACAAACCGGCTACAGGCTACTGGTAAAAGGGGAAATCCCCGGTCAAGAATGTCCGACGGGAACTCGCCAGCGATATACGCTATGCTATTGTCTTTGCCAATGATGCAAGATAATATCTAACGATTTAAAAACCATTGGCTATTCTTATACTCCCTTCGTACATAAGTCATCGTCATCTAAGCCCTTGTTTAGTTCCACGAAGTTAGAATTTGGGGTTACTGTAGCATCTTCATTTTTATTTGGCAATTAGTGTTCAAACATAGACTAATTAGGCTCAAAACGTTCGTCTCGCAATTTTCCACCAAACTGTGCAATTAGTTTTTTTTCGTCTATATTTAATGCTCCATGCACGGGCCACAAACATTCGATGTGATAGGTACTATAGCACTTTTTAGAAATTTAGGGTGGAACTAAACAAGGGCTAAGAAAAATATCTATCCTCTCTTGTGGATATATATAGTGGTGCACCGGGACTCGCATTGCTGCCCTCGAAATGCACGCGTGGCAGCGGCAGCGGGGGTGCACGTGGCGGCTTACAGCTACAGCATCGATGGTCGCGCGAGTCAAGTGTGGATGGACTCCTAGTGCTGTGCGTCGTTGCCATATTTTCACCAAAGTCAACGGCGGCCCTCTGGCTGTGTGGTTGTGAGGCACAATCCAAGGATTGATTCTCGTTGACGTATCGGACGTCGGCAGGCAAGCTTGACTTTCTATGTGGGTTTGGATGATGAAAGAAAGAAGCTTTGGCTTTCTCGTATCAATTTGCCGTCCAAGGTAAGGAAGGAACCAAACTGGAAGACACGTTTATACGTGTGTGTGTGTGTGTTCTGCTGAATTTCTTGTTTCTGAGTGACTATAAAAATGTGACGTGAATTCTGATGGACGAGGTAAAGTCAACCGCACTGAACTGCAACAGGCCGGGGAGCGTGTGCTCGCCCGCCGGCGCCGGGGACGACGAGGGGAGCGCTGCACCGGTGAAACTGGCCGGCCGTAAGTACTCTCAAGTCTTCTCAATGTCTTGTAGTAGTACAGTTATACACACAGGCACACGGGCAGACCGAGGCAGGGTCTGCACGCTGCAGGCTCTCTAGTTTTGGACTCCCGAGAGCCTGCAGTGCAGACTGCCAAGGTCGGCATGCCCGGCCGGAACGGAACCCACCGTACCCTCAAATACTCCGCGCCCGCGACACACTCGCCGATCGCGCCCGCCCACCACAGTTCGCCATTAAAGACGAGCATCGTGCAGCGCCGGCCGCGAACTCCAAGACATTGAGAGTATGCATGGTCAGGCTCGCTGTAAATAAGCTTGGAGAAGAGTCAGTCGGCAGAGCGTTTGCAATTTGGGGTAAACAAACCGTACTACCGTAGCGCGCCCGTGGTTCCGTTCCGGTACACGTACCTGTCAGCTGTCAACCGCGGATGGCATGGCTTGGCGCCACACAGTGACAGACAGCTGATTAGCTAGACCGCACTGATGGTGAAGCTCACAGCGGCCGCAGCAGCAGGGTCCGAGTCGAATCGACACGCCGCAGATTGCGCCACCGCCCCACCAGCCCTCCACTTTCCCCAAAGTCCTCTCCAATCCGTCGTCGGGCCCTCCACCTCTATCGTCTCCATAAGTAGCTGCCGGCCGTGCTCACACTGGTACTAGCTCACAAGCATCCCTCTCGAGTCGCGCAGTTGGATTCCCCCGCCCAGAGAAGACTCGTCCCAAACCCTTTCCTTTCCTTTTCCTTCAACCAGGAAGTAGCTGGAGCGCCGCCGCCGCCGCCATGGCCACCAAGCCCGGTGCTTCCGCCGCTGTGCTGCTCCTGCCCCTCGTCCTGCTCCTCGCCCTGCTGGCGGTATCGGCGGCCGGACACAGCGGCCGCCACTCCGACAACAGCAACAATCCGGGCGGTGGCGGCGGCGGCGACCCGGGCGCCTTCTTCGCCGGGATGCCGTGGTTCGGCGGCGCGGGGCAACCGGGGCCCGGCGGCGGCGCGCGGCCCGGGGGCGGGTTCTTCGGCGGGTGGGCCGAGGGCGGCGGGCTCGGGTACCGGCGCGGCACGGTGGTGCCGCCGTCCACGGTGTGCCCGCAGGACGGTCCATGCCGCGGGAAGCGCCTCACCTGCCCGTCGCGCTGCTTCCGGACCTTCAGCTACGGCGGCAAGAACGGCGGCGGAGGGGGCGGCGGCGGAGGGTGCAGCTTCGACTGCACCACACGCTGCGCCGCTACCTGCTGAATCTGAGCGCATGGTCGTCTCGTCTGCAAGGATGGCGTGGCCGTAGCTAGCTAGCTGAAGCTCATATACTCCTCTACTGTCATGCAGTGCTTGGCTAATATTACTAATAGTATCGACATGGGTTAGCTTAGTTGTTGGCTTTGTTGCTATGTGATCGATCGTGATGAGACCATCGTCTATGCATGTGTGTCTGTAAATTTGATCAATAAAGAGGAGATGAATAAAGGGTACGAGGTTCTAGCTCACTCACCACAGATGCAGAAGCAGAACAGAGCAGCCGAGAAATCTCTAGCCAATGAATTAATGAATGAATAATATAGAATGGAGTCTGAAAGCAGACGATGATGACTGAGAATATGTATATATATGAAAGGAGAATGGCATGCTCGATTCTTGGAACACTGGAATTTGAAAAGGTTGCAGGGATAAAGAGACAGTAGTGAAACTACTACTCTGCCTCCTAAAGTTCGCAAAAATTTGTTCTACCAAAGAGAAAAAAATGAATTTAAAATGTTCGTGTCGTGTGGATTCAATAATCCACGTATGATTGTATTTATATATCCAGTTGTATACGAGATAAAATGTTCCAATTTTGGTTGTAGAAAATGTACGACGCAGGAGAGCCCAGGCATCTCTCTCTCTCTCTAAATCAGAGCCAAGCTCGCATATCTCACTGGTCCACGTCGCCTGTTTTCTTATCGGCCGTTCGATTCCTGTGTCGAGATTGATCTAGCCGTTCAACCTTACCATCTAGCACGCTTCGCGAACCCTCTTCTCCACGTCTTCGACGGGCGCCGCTCCTCCTTTCTAGTCCTCTCCGTGCCGTTGCCCCTCACTGCTCTGGTCCCTCCCCCAGCCGGGCAAGCCAAATCCGTCCGTCCAAGAGGTAGACCTAATCGGCGGCGCGTCCTATGGCGACACAGAGGAAGTGGTGATGCGGACGACCTGTCGTCGCGGGGCGGCCTCGACCCTACAGCCTAGGCGGTCCAGTCATTGGCGCTCGTCCCGTGTGGGGGTATTAACCCCTATACCCTTACGGCTAGGCTTGGGCCAGCCCGGACCAGGATGTCTGGCCCACTAGAAGACGACGCGCGGCCCGGCCGATCTGCTCGGAGTCCCGCGCAAGGAATCAAGGCAGACTTAGAAATCAAGCAAGATCCTGGTCGGTTAGAATAGGAATCCTTATCCGGCCACCTATGACAATTGTAACTGATTAGGATTAGTTTCCAGACCCGTAACCCTGCCCCCAGACTATATAAGGCGGGCAGGGGACCCCTCTCAAAAAACATCTCATTGACATACAGCAATACAATCAGACGCAGGACGTAGGTATTACGCCTTCGCGGCGGCCGAACCTGGATAAAACCTCGTGTCTGTCTTGCGTCACCATCTTGTTTGTAGCTTGCGTATCTGTCTGCCGACCATATTTCATCGACAGTGGCGCGCCAGGTAGGGGGTGTGCGTACTGCTCTCCAGACGAACAAGATGGTCATCATCCCCGGTTCCATGGCTACGCCGAACGGCCTCACGTTCACCATCGGCCAGATCACCTGAACCACTAGCTCCGACAACTTCATCGCCATGACCACGGAGGAGGCGCGGATTCAATCTGCGTCGACCACTGCTTCACCTGCATCGGCTACGGCTTCGACCACGGTGGATCTGGCTTCGGCCACACCAGCATCGTCTTCTGCCACGCCGACAACCCGTCGTCCGCTTCCACGCTATAAAGGGAGGCAGATCGACAACACCGACCTGCTCGACTCCATCGATCGGGTCAGCACCAAGCTTGCTGAAACCCTAGCTCTGATAAGTTCGATTCAAAATCAGCCTAATGAGCAGGTAACCACTACCCACAACAGATCTACTCGACCAGCTCGGGCCAGTTGTCCTGCACGACTCGGTACGGATCTCGTATTCACATCTACTCCTGAAGGGCGCTCCATTCGTTGCCGACCAGCCCCCGCGATGGGTCTCCGGCTCTCCGAGTGCGAAGCCTCGATGGAGAACTACCAGGCTCAGCCCTATGGCCTGCCCAACTTCGTCAATATGGTCCGGATTGAGGAGTATCAAGAAGGATCGGTCCACACAGTTCAAGAGAGCGGCTCAAGCTCCCCGTCCGGCATCGCATCTAATGGCTCCGTCCACACCGAGCTCCAGCATCATGACAATGAAGGAGTTGAATATGATCTGGATATCCTAGACTACGCCCCGGGGTTCCCACGATTCCCATCCTTCCCACTAAGACGAGGAGACTTGATCAATGTTGTCAGTAATGACGAACCACCGGCAGTTGGCAAAACAGAACAAGAAAGGCTAGCACGCAAAGCGCGCAATATTGACCGGTTTAATCGCCGACAAGCCGAAGCCGAGGCAGAAGAGGAGGCACGACGCATAAGGGTCCAGCCACGCGATCTTAACAATGCCTTTGATAGGGTAGGGGACAAGCAAGTCTTCAGGACTCCAAGCACCAACGTGGCTGTTGCTATGGCAACAATGCAACGACTACCCAATACCCCGGAAATCTAGGCAGTTCGTGATGATATACAAGCTTACCTAATGGCTGCTATGGCCCAGACCGCAGAGATTGCAAACCAAGCCCGGGCTCCGTCCATCTCAGTCGAATCAAGCCGCAGTCGCCAGTACTCAAGTCACCCACAATCACCCAACCAACATGGCTCGCGTAACAACGACCCATCAGACAACCGTCAAGGCGGAAACGGTGGTCATGATGGTGGTCGGGATGACAACCGCCGCAACAACTCGGACGATAATCGACGAGACAACTGCGACAATCGCCGTGATAACCACAGTCGCAGGGTCAACCAGCGTGGCAATCGGGATCGCCATGACGGCAATAACGATCTCCGCCATTCCCTCGGAGAACGCGATCTGTGCGATCGCATTAACCAAAGAGCCAACGATCATGCATCCCACGAAAGCTATCACCATATGGAATATGATACTACCCACGGCCCTCCGGGTTTGAAGCAGTTTACTCCTCATCTTTGCCAAGTCATATGGCCCAAAAACTTCAAGCTCGAAAAACTTCAGAAGTACGACGGCAAGGAGAATCCCGAGTTATGGGTCATGCTCTACGAAACCGCGTGCAGATCAGCCATGGCTGACGAGCATGTCATGTCTAATTACTTCCCCATCGCCGTCGGCCATGCAGGCCACCAATGGCTGGTCAGCTTGCCGACGAACTACTTTGATTCTTGGCAAGAGCTCAAGCAAGCATTCATCGACAACTTCATTGCTACTTGCGAATAACCCGGCAACAAATATAATCTGCAGCGGATTCGAGATCGCAAAGATGAGCCATTGCGTGAGTACGTCCGACACTTCTCGGAGATGCGCATCAAGGTCCCATCAATCTCCTACAACGAGGCAATCGAAGCTTTCATCACTGGTCTCCGCTTCCACGATGCCCTAAGGGACAAGCTCCTCCGCAAAAGACCTGAATCGGTCACAGCGCTCTTAGCCACTGCTAAAAAATATGCGGATGCCGATGATGCTAAAAAGATAATCATCGAAGAAGTAGTAAGGGTTCCACGCTTTGACCACCCCCACACCACGACGACTACCGCGACAACTGTGGTCGGAATGACAATTTTGATCGCCGTAACCAGCGCAATGATTCCCACGACCACCGCGACCAGCGTAATCAGCGGCGTAATCGCCGTGACGATTACAGGGGCAAGCGTGCTCGGGAAGATGACGGCGAAGTCAACACCGTTAAAAAAGGTGGCAAACGTCGCAACTACGAAGAGGACTATGCCAAGGCATTGAAAGGACCCTGCCAGCTCCATCCTAAATCAAACCATACCATGGAGAATTGTTGTGTTCTCAAATCTATCTACACGCGCCAATAGGCTCCGAATACATCCAACAAGCCTAACGACGCAGGGGAGCAGCGTAACGAGGACAACGATGATGAAGACGTAGATCCCCATCACAAGTACATCAAGCCAACCAATCGCGTCCACACCATCATTGGGGGCAAAGTGTCCATCGAGACCAAATGAGAACGCAAGCTGCTCACCCGCGCTTGTTTGAACATGGCCAACGTCGACAACCTCATCGCTGATCCATGGCTCCCTCCTTGGTCTCACCGCGAGATCTCCTTTAGCAGAAAGGACCAATGGGCTGCAATACCTGAGCCAGGGCGTTTTCCTCTGGTTCTCGATCCTTGTATCAACAAGGTTCAGTTCGATAGAGTGCTGATTGACGGCGGTAGTTCCATCGATATACTGTTCAAGAACAGTTTGCTAGCCCTGAAGATAACCTAGGCTGATCTCAAGCCATACGAGGCACAGTTCTAGGGTGTTCTCCCTGGACAGAGCTCCACACCTCTCGGGCAGATCACGCTACCTGTGCCATTTGGTACCCTAGACCACTTCCGCACTGACTACGTCAACTTCGTGGTCGCTAACTTCGAAGGCACCTACCATGCTATCTTTGGTCGACTAGCGCTCACCAAGTTCATGGCCATACCTCACTACAGGTATTTGGTGCTCAAGATGCCTACTGAGAAAGGTGTTCTAACTCTTAGGGGCAATGTATACGTAGCTTATACCTACGAGGACGACAACTTCAAAATAGCAAAGGCTCACGACCTCTCTATTCACATGGCCGAGACCACGCTCGATGCCAAGAAGACCCCAGCCGACCACCTAGAGATCCCAGAGCTCGAGGCCCCACGCAAGAACATCAAGTCCAAAGAGCACAAAGCGATCCAGCTGGTTGATGGTGATCCCAGCAAAACAGCCCTTATCGGGGCCAACCTGGATCCTAAATAGGAAGACATGCTCGTCAGGTTCTTGAGGAGCAACGTGAGTGTGTTCGCATGGAAACCCGCTGACATGCCCGGTGTACCTCGGAACTTGATCGAGCACTCCTTAAATGTCAATGGCAAGGCCAAACCTATCAAGCAGAAGCTACGATGGTTTGCTTGCGACAAAAAGGAGGCTATTAGGGTAGAAGTTACATGGCTTTTGGCAGCCGGATTTATCAAAGAAGTGTATCATTCAGAGTGGTTAGCCAACCCGGTTCTTGTACGCAAAAAGAATAATGAATGGAGAATGTGCGTTGATTACACTGATCTCAACAAACACTGCCCTAAAGACCCCTTTAGCTTACCTCGCATAGACGAGGTCGTAGATTTAACTGCCGGTTGCGAGTTGCTTTCCTTTCTCGATTGCTACTCTGGTTATCACCAGATCGCTCTAAAAAAGGACGACTAGATCAAGACATCCTTCATCACGCCCTTCAGCGCCTACTGCTACACAACCATGTTGTTTGGGCTCAAGAACGCCGGGGCTACCTACCAACGCGCCATACATGCCTGCCTCAAAGACAAGATAAAAGACGACCTCGTCGAGGCTTATGTTGACGATGTAGTTGTTAAAACCAAGGAAGCATACACCCTTGTTGACAACCTCGAACGTACCTTTGCAGCTCTTAACACATTCTAATGGAAATTAAACCCAAAGAAGTGTATCTTTGGTGTTCCATCTGGTATATTGCTCGGCAACGTCGTTAGTCACGACGACATATGCCCTAACCTAGAGAAGGTAAAAGTTGTCTTGGACATGAAGCCGCCCAAAAAGGTGAAGGATGTTCAGAAGCTTACCGGATGCATGGTTGCCCTCAGTCGTTTCATATCAAGATTAGGTGAAAAAGGACTACTATTTTTCAAGCTACTCAAAGCATCCGAGAAGTTTGAGTGGTCGAAGGAAGCAGACGCTGCCTTTACACAGCTGAAACAATTCCTTACATCACCTCCGGTCCTCACTGCTCCCAGAGAAGACGAAACCCTCCTGCTTTACATTGCGGCAACTAATCGAGTGGTCTCCACTGCCATGGTGGTCGAGCGCGACGAGCCCGACCACGTCTACAAGGTACATCGACCAATTTATTTTGTCAGTGAGGTGCTCAATGAATCCAAGACCAGGTACCCACAGATTCAGAAACTAATCTATGCCATACTAATCACATCCCGAAAGTTGAAACACTACTTCGACGGATATCGCGTGATGGTCATGACTGAGTACCCTCTAGGAGACATCATTCGCAACAAGGATGCAAATGGGCGCATTGTCAAATGGGCAATGGAGCTATGCCCTTTCTCCTTGGAATTTGCAAGCCGTACTACAATCAAGTCTCAGGCACTCATCGATTATATTGTCGAGTGGACAAACTTAAGCACACCTGCCTCTTAGGGACCCGCCGAGTATTGGAAGATGTACTTTGATGGCTCTCTCAACATCGATGGCATAGGAGCAGGAGTCCTTTTCGTATCACCATCCAAGGAGTAGCTCTGATATGTCCTCATGATTTATTTCCTAGCATCTAATAACGCCGCCGAGTACGAAACATGCCTACATGGTCTACGCATTGCGGTTGAGCTCGGTGTCAAACGTCTCTATGTCTATGGAGACTCAGCTCTAGTCATCAACCAACTCAACAAGGACTGGGATATGACCAGCGAAAAGATGGACGCATACTGCAAAGCGATCAAAAAGCTGGAAGGTAAGTTCTATGGCATCGAGTACACACATGTGGTCTGGGACAAAAAACCAAGCAGCAGATGCGCTGTCAAAGTTAGGATCATCCCGAGCCAAAGTACCACATGGCGTATTTGTTCAAGACCTGCTCGCGCCCTCCATCAAAGAAGAGGATCCCGCGGTCGACAAGCCTCCAGACCAGCTATTGGTGGCTATGGTTCTGGCGTCAAACACCACCAAACCACCTTCGATCACTAAAGAGCCTGACTAGAGAGTACCTTTCATCAAGTACCTGACAGATGGTAGTGGTTACACCGATTGGACAGAAAACGAACGCCTGATGCATCGCAGTAAGCAGTATCTGCTCGTCGATGGCAAATTGTGGCGCAAGAACGCGAAGGAGGAAATCTTGATGAAGTGTATAACCTAGGAGGATGGTGAACATCTCCTGGACAAAATCCACTCTGGCTCCTGCGGCAATCACGTGGCCTCAAGAATGCTAGTGGGCAAGGCTTTCCGAGCAGGGTTCTATTGGCCGTCAGCCGTAGCCGATACAGAGAGGCTAGTCCGCCATTGTGAAGGTTGTCAGTTCTTCACCAAGAGAATCCACGTACCAGCACACGAGATTCAGACTATACCAGCCTCTTGGCCCTTCACATGCTGGGGACTGGATATGATCGGGCCTTTCAAACCAGCCCCTGGGAAATTTACATGCGTCTTTGTGCTGATCGACAAATTCTCCAAGTGGATAGAGTACATGCCCCTGGTTAAGGCATCTTCAGAAAAGGCTGTCGTGTTCCTCGACCAGGTCATCCATCGCTTCAGCATACCTAATAGCATCATCGCTGATCTGGGTACTTAGTTCACCGAGAACGCTTTTTAAGACTTCTACGATGAAAGGAGCATAGTAGTAAAATACGTCTCGGTGGCACATCCTAGAGCTAATGGACAAGTCAAGTGGGCAAATGGTATGATCCTGGACGCACTTAAGAAGAGGATGTACAGAGAAAATGACAAAGCTCCCGGAAGATGGCTCAAAGAGTTACCAGCCGTGGTCTGGGGTCTCAGAACCCAGCCCAGTCGCAATACCGGCGTATCATCATACTTTATGGTTTATGGCGCTGAGGCAGTGTTTCTAGCAGATATAGCCTTCAGATCAGCACGGGTAGAGAACTTCGATGAAGACAAGGCCAATGAAGTACGGGAGCTAGAAGTGAATAGTGCAGAAGAGAAGCGGCTCGATTCATGTGTACGTACAGCCAAATACCTTGTTGTGTTGCGCAGGTACTACAACAAGAACGTCAAGGAGCGCTTCTTCATGGTTGGGGACCTGGTCCTGAAGTGGAAGACAAATCAGGCTGGCGTCCACAAACTCGCAACACCATGGGAAGGGCCCTTCATGATTAAGGAGGTTACAAACCCAACATCTTACAGGTTAGCTCACCTAAACGGTACAGACGTACCCAATTCATGGCACATCGACAAGCTTAGGCGTTTCTATGCTTAACTACTAAGATATGTACCCCTCTTGTACTTTCGATTTATTTTAATAAAGCTATTATGATTTCTCCGACCACTCTAATGTGTCACTTCGAAGTCTATTGTTATTCTAACTCAACCAGTTAAAACCAACCACCATTCCTTCTCGGGTTTTCAGAGCAGGCCCTGTCTCCGGTTCCTCCCAACGCATGCATGGGATCTGTTCTCTACGCTACGGGTGATTGACAGGTGCTCTCTGGTTTGACTTGTGTGTTTCTACATGTGCACAAGCTACGCACCTTACACTCTAATCACAAGACAAACCAGGGCCATACAAACCTTTCAGGATGACGTGTCGACTAAACTGGTACAACTAAATAGAACACCAACACGTTCTAACTTAGTTACATCAACACGATATCCGAGCTTAAACACGTTTTCTACAAAACAAACAAGCTTGTGTTGATATACAGTTACGTTATTACAAGCTTGCCTGAAAAGGTCCAAGTTTACAATAACACAACTACATCTTCTTCTACAGCTATAGCCTATACTATTGGCTGGTCGGGGCACGCGGCACCTGCTGCTCGCTGGGCCTGACATCGTGCAAGGGTCTTGGGGACTCTAGCACTGATTGAGCTGAAGAAGATGGCCCCGCCAATGCCTGGCTGGTCGAGACCGCAGGCTTCATCGGTTGGCTTGAAAATGATGGTGCTCCCAGCTGACTTGTTGATGGCGTTCCTTGTACGAGTGGTGTCGCACCTTCACACAGGTTAATATCACCAATTATTTTCGCTGACAAGTCCAGCTGGGTCATCTGTAGCTCCTCGGCCTTGTCTGGATCTACCTCCTTCGGATATCCAGCCTCTAGGCGCTTGAGCTCGATCAAGGGGTAGTGAGCACATACCATGCTTAGCACATGTGCGCCTGCATACTCTCCCGCCTCGTTCATGAACTCCTAGAACCATCCCCATGCCTTTTGGCATCTCTCGATCAATCCTAGCTGCGGCGTTCCTGGCACATCTTCTGCTAGCGCCGGATCGATGAGGTTAAGGACTGGCAGAATGCCCTTTGCCACCTCCTGGGACCGGCTTTTCCAGGTGTCATGGTCTTTGGTGGTCTCTTGGCATTGCACCTTCTAGCCATCACGGTCTTTCATCACGGCCTCTAGATGCTTCTTTGCATTGATTTTTATAACTGCAAACCGCACATGCTGTTAAGAAGCTATACTACGCCAAACTACGGTAGGCGACAAAAACAAGCAAAGGTGGTTGGACAACCTACCTTTCAGCTCCTCTGTCATCTTGGTCGTGTGGTCCCAGAGCTACGACTGGTCTTGCGCTAGTTTTTTGTTGTCCTCTTTCAGGCGATCACACTCCACGACCGCACGACTGTTCTCCTCTCGAAGACGGATCACTTTGGCTTCTACGCCTACACTACAGCTGTTACTACCAACAACGCAACAACACTTGTCAGCAGTCGTTATGATAAAGTGGCTACTTACTTGTTCTTTCCTGCTCTTTATTACTGAGCTAGACGACCAGGTTCTGGTTCTGGGACTCTTGCACCGTCTTTTCATGGTTGGCGGCTTCAAGTCGCTGGCGCAAGCGTTCCACCTCTGCCGTCAGCTCCTTGTTGCTTGCAGCGATCCCCTCGATCTGGTAGAAGCATTTCTTGCGGTACCTTGCGGTCTTCATTAAGTCCTATGTGCAGATAGCTAAGTAAGACAGCTCGACTAGACAGCAAGATCAGGTGGTGAAGCAAAGCTTACCTGCACCTCTGTCACAAGCCATTTCGCCACCCGTTCAACTTTCTTGGTTTCTTTGACCTCCGGGATTTCCTCATGGATAACCCATTGGTCGTTCCGCCAACATGACACATAAACATGTTGTCGCTTGTCTTGCGGATGGCCCAGGACCTCCTCCACCTCGTCCTCTTTGGGCTCTTCATTGGTCCTGGTGCTAGTCCAGCGTCAGCAGCATCTATGATCACCACAGCCTTCCCACGGGTTTTAGCATCGATAAACGTGGTATGTGCTCTCACCTTCGGCCGCTGCTCTTTGGTCTGCTCTGTTACCCTCGATGCTGAGGTGTTGCCCTCAGTAGGTTTAGTGCTCGGAGCACTCGTGCCCGGCTCGGCTGTTCCATCAACCACTTGCTCAGGGACTGTTGTCTGACTGTTTGCTTGCTAAGGCCCCAACGGATCTTCTACTATGGGTTCCTCGGTGGTCGGCTGGTAGGCAGTCTGCTCTACACTTATTGGCAGCGCCACACCACTTCCGGCTAGCTGGTCTAGACTTTCGGTGGACGCCAAGCTAGTACATCCGAGATAAGTTCAGAAAGCAATCATATTAAATGCAAATTGCTAACTTATAATGAGGTTACAAATACTTACATGTTGGAAGCGTGGAATGATGTGGAGAAGGCGCGTCTCTTTGGCCGTACTTGCTCCACGTGCTATGTGGGTGACTCCTGGTCTCCCTCTACATCTAGCACTATCGCTGGGCCTTGGTGCTCGACCCCTCCACTGCTTGTCCTTCGCACTACAGTGGTCGGTGGTGTGCTCAGTCGAGTTGTCGCTCCCGTCGCCGGTTGAGTTCCTTGCCCAGGTACTCTCGAGGTCAACCTGACTACATCCTTCGCCGCTGTCGGCGATGTGGGTCCCATAGGCATGGAGGAGACACCTTGTTCCATCGACTCTAGTTGCTTACTCCTCTTTCGAGGGACAAGTCAAAAGGTGTCTGCATCCTCTCCCTCCTCTACGTCATCATCCGACCAGGCAAAAATCACCTATCGACGCTTGCTGGCTGAGTTCTCCTCCGGGCCCCCCTTGGGCTCATTGATCGAGTTAGGATGCAGATTGCAAATCCCAATCTCGTAGTAAAGACAGAGCCCTTGAAGAAACGGATGTACCGGAACCCCAAATCCCCGTTTAAAGAAGTCTTCGAACACCATGATCTCACCTGGTTGTGGATCGGGGTACCCCTCGCCCTCCGGTGCACGCCATCCTATGAGCTCTTTGTTGTGGAGTACCCCCATGGTGATGAGGTCTTCAATGGTCTGCTCGTTGCTTCTCAATTTCCACCATTCCTTCGCCATGACCCCTGTTTTCTTCTGCGCATCACTTTTCGCCATGACTCTGGCCTTGCTGGTGAATGGGAAAATGGCAGCGGATTGATTGGTGGCAATTTCATATGTATTAGGGTTGGCGAGAGGAAGAAGAAAGCTACGGTTGCGAATGGCAATGGGGTTCAGTAAATAGTAACTTACCTATCCTATACTATATTTAACCCAAGAGTTATGCCGTTTCGTCTGCCTGGGATTCTTGGGAGACATGCGCATGCGCTGCAGACGGTTGCTTTCACGTTTACAGCATTACTTAGCCTCGAGATCTGCGTTTGTATGTGCGCCTCTTCGTTGCCAGTGTGGTAGGGCCCACGCTGATGCACCTACTGACTGGTGCCACGCAACTGTTTGCTTGACAAGACAAAATGGTAGTATGACGTGCTATACCCATCTACTTTTTTGACCAGACGTGTCAGATTAGACTTGACAGAGCAAGTAAATAAATAAATACATAAAATAATAGTACAAGTGGCATATGGTTTTTTGCCACACTTCTCGTGCTCAGGGACTGTCGTGACTATCCTTGTGCTCGGGGACTGTCCAGACCACAATCGTGCTCGAGGACTGTCCAGACCACCATCCTGCTCAGGGACTGTCCAGACCACCATCGTGCTCGGGGACTGTTCCGACCACTCTTGTGCTCGGGGACTGCCCCGACCACTCTCCGACCATTGCTCGGAGACCGCTCTCCTCGGCTACATGTGATTTGTACTCACATACAGTTGAGAGGCATTTATTTTTTCTCTCTTAGACCGAGTTACAAGGCTGATACCTCGCCTTCCAGCAAGCTCGGGGACTACATCGGTACGATGCACCTGCCGGTGCATCTCGTATCGCTTGTACGACGATTGCATTCTCAACTTAATTGGGAATTCTTTTTAGACCCTGGCACCACGTGCCTGCGTCACCTACTACCAGGCTCGGGGACTAAGAGGGCACACTTCACCTTGCGGTGAATGTGCTTATTTTATCGACCCCTACGCTCTGACTGTTGGCCATAACTACTATTGTACAAGGGTCACTTACATTTTTTTTTCAGAAATACAAGTGGGCACACTTGATCAGGAAAGAAATCTTTTTCTTTTTTCTTTAGAGCACCATGCATTCTTCGGACAACCAGAATCTTTGGCTATAATCGTGGTCTACTGCTCTCTGTGCTGACCAGAATACTGGCACATTTGCTTGGTCAATGTTTCAGCCAGTTGGAGATGACATGAAGACAGATCGCGTTAGTTGAAGAAGATCGAACGTCATGTCGCAACATAATACATGGTGCTCGGGGACTAGCTATGAGGGTATTAACCCCTATACCCTTATGGCTAGGCTTGGGCCGGCCCAGACCAGGAGGTCTGGCCCACTAGAAGACGACGCGCGGCCCGGCTGATCTGCTCAGAGTCCCGCGTAAGGAATCAAGGCAGACTTAGAAATCAAGCAAAATCCTGGTCGGTTCGAATAGGAATCCTTTATCCGGCCACCTATGGCAACTGTAACTGGTTAGGATTAGTTTCCAGATCTGTAACCTTGCCCCCCAGACTATATAAGGTGGGCAGGGGACCCCTCTCAAAAAACATCTCATTGACATACAGCAATACAATCAGACACAGGACGTAGGTATTACGCCTTTGCAGCGGCCGAACCTGGATAAAATCTCATGTCTATCTTGCGTCATCATCTTGTTTGTAGCTTGCGCATCTGTCTGCCGATAATCTACTACCTTGGGCATACCCCTAGGTAGAATGCTGATCATATTTTGTCAACATCCCACGCGGGGATGCTGCGGGCGGCGCCAAGACGGCCACGCGAGGAGGCACCCGGACAGCAGCCACGGCGAGGGGTCCCTACCAGGGACGTATCGATGCATGCTACTGTCATTGTGGGGCAGCCTCGACCTTGCAGCCTGGGCAGCCTAGCCATTGGCGCTCGTCCCATGCGGGGATGCTGTGGCCAGCGCTAGGATGACCGTGCGAGGAGGCGCCCAGGCAGCAGCCATGGTGAGAAGTCACTAGCAGCGGGGCTCCTCGAAGGTATGCAAGATTCTCGTCGTGCTTGGGATTTTAACTTTTTGCCATCACTACGGATGGCACTCCTACGTTTGCCAGCTTTGTACGTGCCTCTACATATTTGCCATCGCAAATAGTAACCCTCCTACGTTTTTGTCATTTTTGCTGAGGTGACACGTCAGATGGGCACGTCAGCGTGGCAGGGAGCCTGGGAGCCCTAACTTGGCACGCGAAATGACAACACTGGCCTTGCCTCCTTCTTCTATCTCTAGCCGGCCTAGCCCCGAATCAAACCCAGTCCACTCCCCCTTCTTCCCCACTCCTGGCGACGGCGACGGTGGCTGTGGCGGACGTGGCGACGACGGCTGTGGTGGCCGCGGCGGCGGCATCGAGTCTCCTTCCCCTTCCTTGGACGTAGGATGACCATACTAGGTACTACTCGCACTCCCCTAAACCCTATTTCCCCGGTTGCGTTCCCTAATCTAGGGTTTTGATTTGATTGGTGGTCTATTTGATTGTAGTGATGTTGCGGTAGCATTGTTGTTGATCGTATGCGTTAAGATGAAGTGGACTGACTGTCCTCCTTGGTAAGTTCGATGTGCTGTAGTGTTTGGTGTAGTTTTTGGGATCTCATAGTGTTTTGGAGTTGGATGTCTCCTAACTCCACATGTTTCTTTATTTATTTATGATTATTGTCAGGATTGATCCTGGCCATGCATTTAGAATCAACGTTAGCGTTGCTAAGTACATAGCTAATGTTGATTATGGATCTATAAAAATGGATGACCAAGAGCATGATGTTTGGATTGATCTTACCAGTCACTGCTCTCTGTCTAAATTTGTGGATGAAATGGCTGGAAAGATCATTTGGGGTAGTTTGCAACAGCTAGTTGTTTGGGGGTCTGGACAAGGAGAGTGGGACAGAATGAAAAGTTACTACTGATGAGCAGTTCAGGGAGATGATAGAAGCTAGATGGGATGAGAAGGAAATGTATGTCAGCTGTGAAGTGCTTGACAAGGACAAGGTATCATCTAGACATAACAGAGATGCAGCAGTAGGAAATGTGCCAAATAAGCATAGTGTTCATGCCACATCCGATGTAACAGCAGAGCTAGGAAATGTTGAATGCACAGATGATGCTTGTAGCAGTCTAGAGCATACAAAATCAGATGATGTTGTTATTGATTGGTCAGCTTTCACAATATTACCTGAGGAAAACTTAGATGGGGATGCTACTGTTTTAGTGGATGAGGAACAAATCTATGAATCCATGGGCTTCAAAGCTGCGGATAAGGGGATAGTAGGTGTTGATGGTCCACCAAAGATTCCAGTGCTAGAGATTCCTCTTGAGGTGGAAGAAGAAATGGAAGCAGCAGCTATCCCTGTTGATGACAATGAAGCAATTGAGCCCTTGTTTTTCTATGATAGAGACAATCCTGACATGTCTGTAGGCACATTGTATCCATCAATGCCTGAATTCTGATTGGCAGTTAAGCAACATGCTATAGTCAAAGAGTTTGAGTTGGGCACTGAGAAATCTGATCCTGAAAGGTTTAGAGGATTTTGCAAATCAAAAGGATGCAAGTGGATTATTAGAGCTAGAACTCAGAGAGATAACAATGTCAGAGTATATATTACTAACTATTTTTTTGTTCTAGAACATATCACTATTTTTGATCTAGTTAACCTACTGTTCTATGGTTTGTATGAAACTTAGTTCATAAATATAGTCTAATGTTGGCTTGCTTGTTTGTTTGTTTGCAGATACAAATAAACTCTAATATCCATACTTGTGCCTCAAGAAGGAGAGTTTTGAACAGGATGGTATCCTAGGCATGGATTGTAGAGAGAGAGCAGTGCCTCTGCTTAAAGACATGCCTCAGATGGGGGCAAAGGAGCTCAAAGAAGAACTTGAGAAGAAACACAAGATCAACATAAATTACCAGACTTGTGGTATGGTAGACAGAGGGCTGTAGATAAGCTTTTTGGTAAGTGGGATGATTCATTTGATTGGTTATTCAGATTCAAAGCAGAGATAAAGCTTAGGTCCCCAGGTAGTGTTGTTGAGATAGACACTGTGAAAGTAGGCAAGAAGGTTCATTTTAGTAGATTTTTCTATGCATTCAAGGGTAGTATAGATGGCTTCCTAGAGGGCTGCATGCCATACATTAGTATAGATTCCACTGCTCTCAATGGGTAGTGGAATTAACACATGCTTGCAGCCAATGCTATAGATGGGCACAATTGGATGTTCCCAATAGTATTTGGTTTCTTTGATTCTGAGACCAAAGAGAACTGGATTTGGTTCATGGAGAAGTTAGGCAAGGCACTTGGTCCATTAGACAAACTAGTTGTGTGCACAGATGCCTACAAGGTTGTTGCAGGTTCAGCAGACATCTTACCTTGCCTAAATGAGCATCACAAGTTACTCTGGGCTAGAAGCAAGTTCTCAGTAGACATTAAGTGTGACTACATAAACAATAATCTTGCTGAGTGCTGGAATGCTTGGATCAAATAGCTCAAAGACCCGCCACTGGACTCCCTTGCAGATGCAATTAGGATCAAGACAATGGTCTTGTTTGAGAAAAGAAGGAAGATCTCACTAGCTTTGACTGGTGCCCAGCATAACTGACAAGCAACAATGGCCTACAGTTGACAAGGGCTTCAAAGTGTTTCCACCAGTGGCCAAGAAAAAGAAAGGGCCTGGGAGACAAAGGAAGAATATGATTCTCTGATGTTTGGAGAGGACATGGAAAGCAACAAGGCAAGTGACATGTAAGAGTTGTGGTGAGCTTGGCCACAGAGCCACCAGCTAGAGGCGTCCACTATCAGGCACAAAAAAGGTATGTTTCTTTTGCAATTTCATCAGTTATTGTTACACTAATCTATCTAAGTTACTAACACATCATGTATAGGAAGAGGACCAAGAAGACAACCACTAAGTATGGAAGGAAGAAGCAGAAACCTACTGAGGATGAACCAGCAAAGGAGGGAGAGGAAACATCAGCTCCCATCACTAAGGTAGCAACAACAAAGACTACAAGAAAGAAGAAGAAAATAGCTGACAAAGAAACAACTAAGGAGGAAGAGGTAGCAACAAAGGAACTTGCAAAGACACCAAGGTCCAGAACAACAACAGCAAGGGAGGTAGCAGCTAAGCAAGCACATGAAGGAGTTGCAGGCCAAGCTGTGCAAGGATCAACAGTTCAGGTGGATCAAGCACCACAGAGCAAAAGGTTTGTTGCTTCCATTTACATCATCCAGCCACTAATATACTGTGAGATGCATAAGCAACTAACTAGTTATTTACTTGCATGAGGCTGGACTTGGATGAACCAGTGCCACTAGAGATAGTACCAGCAGATGAAGCTGCAGCAGTGCAACCAGCCAAAAAAATGACCCCAAGGAAGAAACAGCTAACTACTAAGGTGAAGAAGAAAACACCAACAAAGGCTGGCAACTAAGGCATAACCACTGTTTGAATGGCTGTTCTTTTGTATGTATTTTGGAGACAAGAACTCCTATGACCAATTATGTATGGTTGTCATGGACATGTTATGTATGGGATGGACCAGTTATGTATGGCTGTCATTACCAGTATGGACCTGTTATGCATGGCTCTCATGTGTCGGTATGAACCTATAATTTATGGCTGTCATTGCCAGTATGGACATGTTATGTATGGACCAGTTGTGTATGGCAACTGTTGAACCTGATAATGGATTAGCTTGGTATGTAAATTTCTATCAATTTCATCATCTTGTTGGCTGTCATGGAATTTTTGGCTGTTGTCATGACAAAAGAACCATTTGATGTAACATACAATAGGCAACACAATAAGATAGCATTTCCATTGCATTAACATGTTCAGCATATATTTTCCTACTACTGAGAATAACCATTCACTTGAACACATACATTATGGCAACAATGCATACAATAAATAACACTAAAATCAACATCTTAAGCAAAGAAATCAGGGCATCCATCTTGGCTTCCATGCTGTTCTTTTCAGCACACTTTGACTGTGCTTCTTCTTCACCAAATCCCCAAGCTTCTTCTACTTCTTCTACACCTAGGCCAGCTTCAAGATCAATGACAACAAACTTCAACTCCACCAGCTTCTTCAAGTACGCTTTTTAGAATTCATAGAACCTACATCTACCAGCCATCTGCAAAATGCCCAACGGTTAGGGTTCTTCAACCAAACCCAAACCCAAAACCAAAACCAAGAAAAATTCAAAATGGATCAAGGAAAACCCTTACCCCGGGCACATTTCTGGGACACTTGAAGAACACGCGTCCCTGGTTGCCGTTCTCCGTTGTCCTCACTATCAGCTCGATTACCCTCTCTCTCTTGCATGTGGGACACACGATCAGCGGGAGCCTAGTCTCCTTTCTGGTGTCTTCCTCCTCGATAGCCCACAACGCCGTGCTCCTTGACGAAGACGGCTCCGACCTCCGAGCCATGGGGTGCACGGGGGATGAGGATCAGCCGTCGTCGTTGCCGGGGAAGAGAATGGGTGA
This sequence comes from Miscanthus floridulus, assembly GCF_019320115.1. Lineage (NCBI taxonomy): Eukaryota > Viridiplantae > Streptophyta > Magnoliopsida > Poales > Poaceae > Miscanthus > Miscanthus floridulus. Next base: position 15,303,059 of record NC_089582.1, on the reverse strand, counting down.
GAGGGGGAACAATAGATGCGGCTGCTCCAGTGGGAAAGAAGGGGGAGTGGACTGTGTTTGACTCGAGGCTGGGTCGACTGGAGACAGAAGAAGGAGGCGAGGGCAGCGTGGTCATTTCGCGTGCCAAATTAGGGTTCTCAGGCTTCCTGCCACGCTAGCGTGCCGCCTCAGCAAAAATGGCAAAAACGTAGGAGAATTACTGTTTACGATGGCAAATATATAAGAACGCGTATAAAGCTGGCAAACGAAGGAGCGCCCCTAAGGATGAAAAAGGTTAAAAATCCCGTCGTGCTCTGGTTCGCGCGTACTACTGCACGCCGCAGTGCTCGGGCGCCTGCTCCACGCATTCCAGGCATGCCTCCTCCAAATGTGCACCTTACACGCCACACTGTCATTGATGTGGAGAAGAAGGTGAGCATGGCTGCCATGAGGAAGAAGGCAAGTAGCACCGGCGCTGTGCAGCTTCCCCATGCCTCTCTACTCCCTCCCACGCCGTAGAGCGTGCATCTAACGCCCCAGCAGCTCCTAGCGACATCGCCATAGACGACACCCACCATACGCTCGATCAAATGACTACAAGGTTCGGCGCTGTGCAGCTTCCCCGTGCCTCTCTACTCCCTCCCACGCCGTAGAGCGTGCATCTAACGCCCCAGCAGCTGCTAGCGACATCGCCATTGACGACACCCACCATATGCTCGATCAAATCACTACAAGGTTTAGCTCTCTTTAGCGGACAATTATACTTTGCATATGAAAGGCTTCTTTATCTGATAGAAAACATACTCTTTGATTTATTAGAATATACTAAAACACACTAAAGTTTCAGTCCATTTCTATGTTGAAACACTTCTCATGCTTAACTTGAAAGTTTATCTGGCATCACTGAGATCTTGCTCTCGGACATGCCTTTTTTCTTGACTAAAAAACGTTGGTCGTTGAATTTTGCAGAATGAAAAAAAAAAAACACTGAAGACGTGCCTAGGCAGCACCATGTTAACTAGAAGGTACAGATACTAAGTGATGCACTTCTAAAATCATTTGTGTTGATCACTTGAGATTGTGTTTAATGGCATGCTTTAAATAGTGATGACTTGTATCCTCCATGTGCTTTCAAACTCTTGTAGAGTTTCAACATCCAAGGAACTGCTTGCCTGATGAAATGGTGGTTCAGTGTATTGATTGATGAGAGGTTATCTGCCCTTGTCAACTGCATAAAGCAGCATGATTTTAGGACTTCAGCAAAAACAGCTTAGTGTTGAAAAATAACATAGCTTTTAGCTAAGCTTAGTGTTGAAAAAAAAGATAAGATAGATCTTAGGACTAGCTTTGTTTGGAGCAACCTCAGAACATGCTTTATCTCCCTTTACTTGCAATCATCATCTTACAAGTTTGACCTTATAATACATTGCTTATAATACATTGCTTACATAGCATAGTTGGACACAAATTTACTTTCGTTGTCAAAGTTCTACAAAGCAAGAGCATAAGATAAAGGGGGAAAAAATAGAAAGCAGCCAGATATACCACCTTAAAAAAGAACATTTTTGCTGTCGTCTGAAGCTCTGATAGTCCGGTTTTCCAGTGCTTAAACGTGCACATTTTATCAATACCTATACAAATATCAGATAATTTCGATGATGGAACTCACAACATAAAACTCTGCAATATATCCAATAGTTCTGTTGCTGACAATTTCATTGTCATCGCAGTGAAGGTGTTCTTACTTCTTAGGAAGCAGTTAGTAAACGAGATGATTGTGTTCTTCGAGATTGCTTGAAAGTAGCTCGAATACAAGTGCATCCTCGGTAATTCTACAGATCTCTTGACATGTTTGCTTAGGTGTTTTATGTTTTGCAGTTAAAAGTGCCGTACATCTGCCATTTAGTCATTTCAGTTTGCTGATTCTTTTTTAGTTTTTGCCACATGGATTTCATCCCCCATATCCTAATTTAGGCATCTGATATTTCTGCTTCTGTTTGATGAAATTTCCATGTCCTAGTTGCTTCTAGCAGACGGTGTTGATTGGTCTATTTATCAGTTATGTGCTCCATGCCAGCGGTGAAGTCATCAAAGGCAAATGTCCAATGATCCAGCAGAGGGGGCAGCATCGTCACGCAGCTCATAACCGAGTGGTGACCATGATTTGAACATAAACTCAATATGGAGTTCAGAAACGTACTGATTTTTCTTCATGCGATTTTTAAGGTTTCATGTTACCAAATATATCTCTTTATCTCCTTTAAAATGCCATATGGTTTCTAGAATATCAGAAACTTGTATTTTGTTTGCAACGACAATGATAACTAAATGGTCTTCCCAACTTCCCGGTTATAAAAAACAGAGATATGTGTTAGAAAATATCAGTCTTGCAAGCTGCTCCAGTCTTTTATATTTTGCATCACTAAATAGAAACAACAACGTGTGGAAGCAGCTGCTATCCACGCTGATATTCTCACATGATCGGGCATCGCGGCCTGGCCTAACATAGCCATGCGACCTAGCCTATTAACCTAGGCAGGCGCACGGCAACGCCGCGCGTGGTTTCTAGTAACTATCTAATCTCACCTTATAGTTTAAAATAGTGGCAACCTTTTTTCAGCAGCTATGAAGCTATAGCAGCGCTATAATAACGCTATGCTAGATAGCATTTTTATAAAATAAGCATGAAAAACACCAGTAATTGATGCAAAAAAATGTCAAATATGAAATTCGATGAACACAAATATATTTCTAAGGCTCTACAAGTCTAGATAACATTACCAATATGACATTACAACGTGGTTCGTGAAACTCCAGTGTTTAATTGTTTAAAATACCAAATTAGTAGCAAATTATAAGTAGGAAATAACTAATTAAATTAGTAAGCAAATGATAAGTAGGCAAATATAAAATAGTGTCACTATTTTAACGCTAAAACTATGCAACTTAGAGGCGCTATAGCTCGCAACAGCGGTCAAAGTTGGCATAGCAGCACAAAGAGCAATAGTGTAGCGTCAAGTCTCTCTGGCCGCTATAGCCCGCTATTTTTTTCTATATCTCACCTTCTTTTCCTAAAAAAAAAATCTAATCTCACCTTCCGAATAAACTGAAAATGTGGCTCAAGCAATTACATTATTCTGATAGAACCCTATCCACTCTCACTACTACAGAATGGACTTGTTGTCCCGGGCGGTAACAGCCTTTAGTCCCGGTTACCGCGCCGGGACAACGATCCCGGGACTAAAGGTGGAACCTTCAGTCCCGGGTCATCGAGCCGGAACTAAAGAGGGACCTTTAGTCCCGGTTGGTAACACCAACCGGGACTAAAGGCCCTCCAGCCGAGCAAACCTGGCGCACCCTTTAGTCCCAATTGGTAACACCAACCGGGACTAACGGTTCACCCTTTAGTCCCGGTTGGTAACCCCAACCGGGACTAAAGGTTCCTTTTCTTTTTTTTTTGTTTAATTTGTTTTCAGTTCAGTTACACGTATTTGTTTAATATATAATATGTTTTTATGTACGTATTCTACGCTGCTAATATAAATACACGCATGCGTATAATTACATCTAATTCTCATCTTGAGCATTATTATATTCGAATAAAGTATGAAACTATATATATTATATATATATATATATATATATATGTATATATACAACACTTTCATAATCTTGTTCTCGAAAATAACGATATCAATAAACATTTAATTTACATCATTTATTTCTTAGGATCAAAGTAGAACTCGCCGTTGGGATTTAGCATTTTTTCTAGAAGATATCCTGCTATTGACTCTTGAACTGCTTTCAGATGGTCTTTTTGCATGACCCTTCGTTTCAACCATTCAGTCTTGCATTTGAAATAAAAGGAAAAGTATTAATACACATATATGTATATATATTCATTTAAAAATAAATAAAAATTGATATATACGTACTCTGAGGACATCTTCAGGAGTTCTTCTTATGTGCGCAGTGATAAATTCACAAACGTAGTATCCACACAAGTTATTACCTGGTTCCTGCCGCAAACACCACTGTACGAGAAGAAGATTATTCTCATCATCTCACACGTAAATTGAAGTACGATATAGTAATTAAACACGTGGGGAAGTGTATATAGTACAACTTACTGATATTTCAACTACATTAAGTGGTGCCTTGCAATCCTTGCGATATTGCCGAATAAACTCTTTCCAAACCCTGTGCGACCAATAATGTACGATCGTTAATAAATTATGGCAAAGTCTATTCAATAATAGTTGTGCGCGAGAGATCGAAATTACCCCTGGATAATGTCTATCATATCTTAGTATAGTGCCCGTTCTTTTCTCAACGAGTCAAAGATTAGTAACCGACTTGAGTTTAACTCAATGACAATGAGTATCCAGTGAAAACTGCATTGGTTTATACACACACGTACATGCATATAAGTTGTATTGATATTACATAAAATGTGTAGACTACATTATTATTAACACTTACTCAAAGTTGTACGGGAAAAATATTGTTGTCTTGTCGTGCTGCTTCATGAAGAACATCATGATATTCTCCTGTGCTTCAGATACCCATCGCTCCTTGACAATAATACCGGTTTTGAATACGATATTAGGATCAATGAAGCCAACACTGGTGTCTTGTATTCTTTGGAGCTCTGACATCTGGAATCTGTATATAAATATAAGTTACATGTGAGGATAATTATATACACGTACGCATGGAAGTGAGTTTATTAAATAAAAGTAAAAATCACTTACAAACAAAAGGAGCTAATGATTGATTTGTCCAGAGCGTCCATGTGGTATAGTTGATGCAATTCTTTGAAACTAATATGTAAGATGTCATCGCCACGGAAGTAATGATGGTCTCTAAATCTGACAAAGATCCACTGCTCACCCCTGCCACACGCCTGCATGTACCACTTGTTGAGCAAGTACATTTGCGTACCCAATTCATTCAGAGCCGCAGGGTTGTACAGACTTTTGCCATATTTATAAGTCTTCCAGGTATCAACTTCCAGGTTCTGGATTGGAGCTTTGCCCGTCAATTGATCCAAGGTTAAACCAGTATCTTGAAAAAAAGCATTAAGGGCTTGAACCGACACTTCTCTAGAGTTGTCTGGTCGATAGACTTCCCGTACACACCCATGAATCATAACAGGTTCACACAAAGATTCTTTGTCAGGTGCATCACGTCGATTGCGTTGCGGACCTCTAGGACTTGCCAATAGGGTAGCTCCCAAAAGATGGACTTCTTCTTCCACATGAGTGCGTGTCCCATAGCATCTTTGGGAACAGATTCACTGCCTTGTCCCTTTCCAAATACTACTTTCACATCCTTGACCATTGCGAGTACATCTTCCCCGGTTCGGTTATGAGGCTTCTTCCGATGGTCTGGCTTACCTTTAAAATGCTTCCCTTTCTTTCTTACTTGGTGATTCAACGGAAGGAATCGACGATGGCCAAGGTACACGACCTTTCGACATCTTTTCAAATATATACTGTCAAGGTCATCAAAACAATATGTGCATGCATTATATCCTTTGTTTGTCTAACCTGAAAGATTACTTAAAGCAGGCCAATCATTGATTGTTACGAACAACATTGCTCGTAGGTCAAAGTGTTCTTGTTTGTACTCATCCCAGACACGTACACCTAGTTTGTTCCATAAAACTAGAAGTTCTTCAACTAATGGCTTCAGATAGACATCAATATCGTTGCTAGGTTGCCTCGGACCTTGGATGAGGATCGGCATCATAATGAACTTCCGCTTCATGCATAACCATGGAGGAAGGTTGTAGATACATAGAGTAACTGGCCAAGTGCTATGACTAGTGCTTTGCTCTCCAAAAGGATTCATACCATCTGTACTTAAGGCGAACCTTAAGTTTCTAGCCTCATTTGCAAACTCTGGAAATTCCCTGTCTATCGCTCTCCACTGGGACCCATCAGCTGGGTGTCTCAGCATATTGTCTACCTTACGGTCTTCTTTATACCACCGCAACAACTTTGCATGGTCTTTATTTCTGAACAAACGTTTTAAGCATGGTATTATAGGAGCATACCACATAACCTTGGCAGGGATTTTCTTTCTAGGACGTTGTTCACCCTCGACGTCACCAGGATCATCGCGCCTGATCTTATACCGCGATGCTTTACATACCGGGCATTCATCCAAATTCTCGTATTCATTGCCATGGTAGAGGATGCAGTCATTAGGACATGCATGTATCTTCTGGATTTTTAATCCCAATGGGCAGACAACCTTTTTTGCTTCGTACGTAGTGGTGGGCAATTCATTTGGCTTCGGAAGCATCTTCTTTATGAGGTTCAATAAATTCCCAAATGCCTTGTCGGATATACCATTCTTTGCCTTCCACTGTAGCAATTCCAGTGTTGTACCCAGCTTTTTTTGCCCCTCTTTGGCCGTCGGGTATAGCAACTTCCTATGATCCTCAAGTATGCGCTCGAACTTAACTTTCTCTTTTTCACTTTCCCATTCTTGTTGTGCATCACGAATGGCATCGCCAAGAGCATCACCGAGATCATCTTCTACCGCTACCCTCTTCTTCATCTCCCCCCATTGTAGTATCATCAAAGGCACCATACTGAGCAATAATGTCATCAATGTCTAAATCTTCTCCTTCACCTTCTTCCATCATGACCCCGCTTTCTCCATGCTTAGTCCAACATATATAGTTTGACATAAAACCTGACTTAAGCAAATGTGAATGAAGACTCATTGAGCTTGAATATTCCTTTAAATTCTTACATAGGGCACATGGACAGCACATGAAACCATCCCGCTTATTTGCCTCGACCACACCTAAGAAATAGTGCAAGCCCTCAATAAAGTCTTGGGAGCGGCGATCGGCATTGTACATCCAATGGCGTGACATAATCTGTATTACACGACAAATTATGAAAACCTTGAACATAATTTAGTATTTTATTACACAACATAAATGACATACACACGGTTGATTAATTAACTAAGTCTGGCTACAACGTAAGCAATCCCAACTATCACTAAACAAACTAAAACTACAATGCACTTTAGTAACATAATTATTTCGTGATCGTACGCAACTAAAACAGACAAATCATTCTTCTGTTGAATATCAATAAGCTTCTCCTGCTGGCTCACTGCCTCATCAGCAGCAGCCGCTACCTCAAGCGCACCCAAATTCTGCACGTATGTAGCATAATCTTCCTCCCAGTACCAACCATCGCATCCATTGCCCTCCCACTGTAATTAAAGCCAAAAAATATTTAGTCAAAAATATTCAAAAAAAGCAGGTCAATTAGCCATAAAGATAAAATGCGTAAGAAACTCACATCGCGATCCAGGCACTTGTAGAAAATACGACCCTTGTTGGGTCCCTGTCTCTTGACTCGGTACTCCATCACAATCTTCTGCTTACACTTGCCGCAGATAATGAGAGGGAGTTCTGACCTTAGTCGTTTCGCAACCGAACGAGAGGCCGATGATCCGGTACCAGTTGTCATCTACTTTCTATACTTATTTTTGCAAACTAGTGTAAATTTCATATTTTCTAAAATGATATATTTAAACAAAACTAGTACGGATTTCACATGTTTCAATAAATAACCATCCGTACTAGTTGACCTTGCTTACGTGATCATCTCGGCCAGCATTTCTCCACTGGACGGCACCGTACTTGACCAAGGAAGAGCTCCGATTCTACGAGAAAGGGAACACGGTCTTCCACGACCGTTGCCGCTCTCCCTCGTAGCATCAAAGTTCCTCCTTGACGTCCGTTACCGCTCGGCAGAGAACATGTTGGCCGAGCTGAACACGGTCCGCAAGTTCAACTAGTACGGATTTTCTACAATTTTCTAACTATTTACTAAGTTTTTTATTTTATGGAAAATTTAATTCTAAAAAATAAAAGGCATGATTTCTAAGTAGTTCATTTCATGGAAAAAAATAATTCTAAGTGACCTGCTCGATATCGGCGAGCTCGCGGACGTTTAGGTTGCCGAGGATAGTAACATTTATAGATGACATTTGTAGGTCTGAAGTTATCAAATATCCATCAAATTATAGCTCAAAAATATGTTTCAATAAATAACCATCCGTACTAGTTGACCTTGCTTACGTGATCAACTCGGCGAGCATTTCTCCACCGGACGGTACCGTACTTGGCCAAGGAAGAGCTCCGATTCTACGAGAAAGGGAACACGGTCTTCCACGACCGTTGCCGCTCTCCCTCGTAGAATCAAAGCTCCTCCTTGACGTCCGTTACCGCTCGGCAGAGAACATGCTCGCCGAGCTGAACACGGTCCGCAAGTTCAACTAGTACGGATTTTCTACAATTTTCTAAGTTTACATATAAAATCATAATAAAGTCCAACATATAAAGTTACACATGCATCTACATCGCAAAATGAGATAAGCTACTGATAAAACATAAGAGGATTAAGTTTGTTACCTCCAAAATCGAAGAGCAACACCAATGGAGGGTGAGAGAGCAAGAACAACAGCAAGCTAAAAAACAGAGACAGTGAGTTTGAATGGAATGGCTCGGGCTCGGGGAGGAAGAAATGAGCTGAATTATAGGCCGGGATTATTAGTCCCGGTTAGGGGTCCAAACCGGGACTAAAGATTAATCTTTATTTCCGGGGCATCACCCAAACCGGGACTAAAAGCTTTAGTCCCGGCTGGTATTACCAACCGGGACTAAAGGTTTACCTTTAGTCCCGGTTGGTAATACCAGACGGGACTAAAGACCCCTGCCCCGCGGACGACCGTTGGGCAGGGACCTTTAGTCCCGGTTGGTATTACCAACCGGGACTAAAGGGTCCTTTAGTCCCAGGGGCAAAAAATGTCAAGGCTAATGTTAAATTGGGACATTGTTCTAAAGTCTGTTCTCTAGTAGTGTCTGGTAGGGATGTAGGAGTATCTAATGAGTGGCTTCGACCTCTTGTAACAGGTATAGAGATCTTCGTCAGGCATGGATGATCGTCTTTTAATAAAAGGGTTAGTGCTTAGTTAGACGCTCTTCGTTTGCTTTTGCTTTTGTGAGCTTTATAGAAACAATAACTGATGGGTAAAACTGTCATAAGGATTGATTGTGTGCAAACCTCTCGCTGAGGTCAAAATAAAACATTTCCTTTCTAAAAAAACAGGGTGTATACACGGAGACATAGAGGACAATGAGAAAGACGAAGGAGAGGAGAATGAGAATTCTCCCATGTACTTAGAACTACCCTGGAGCTTGAATTTCCTCGTATACGATTAATTAAATATGCTTCAGTGACACCGGTGTTGTTCCTCAGCGACGCTATCATGATACTTGGGGCTTGTTTGGTAAGGGTTCTATTTCAGCTTTTTTTTTATTAAAAATAGCTTCTCCCTGGAAGCTGTTTTTCAGCCCCTCTCATCGCACAAGAATACTAAAGGTGAAGCTGAAAATACTAAGTCCTCGAAACTTTTTCTCTGTTACCTTGTTTAAGAAGCTGTTCTAGCAAATGTTTTCCTAAAACAGCTTTAGATTTACTGTTGACCTCGATTGATCAGCATGTTCCGCGTGTGTACGTGAGCGCCTGCTTGGTCGTTTGGTCGCGTATAGCAATCTCACCAAACTCACCAAAGAGAACGTGCTTTAGAAAATTTAACTCCTGGGTAAAAGTCTTCGGTTCCAAATTTCCAATAGCCACGACGTCGAGTAGTATACAATATATTACTTTTAGCGGACTCTCCGGTCATCATAATGTGCATGCACGCTGGAACAGGTACTCCCCCGTTATAGCTGCCGCTAGAGTCTGCTATAGCCTTTTAAGGTAAGGTATCGCTATTTGTGTTTATGTACAACTTAGTCGTTATATCCTACTATAGTCTGATTTAGCTTCGCTAGTAGCTGATTTAGAGATATACCGTTAAACACCTTAGCCTGCTATTTAAAACTATGGTCATAAGTGGGGAGCCAGCCAATGCAAGTTGAACCCTCGTTTGTGTAAACAAACATTGGTAAAGATTCCATTGCCTTTTTTGACCGAAATTAAAGGCAGAATCAAATTGAACACAGTACAACTCTCTCTCTATCCTATCTCTCTATATTATCTATATATAGTTTTATAATAAATACTAAATGAATAAAGAATCCACTTACATATTCGTGATGTGTGTATCTAATCTAAATAAAATAATAAATGAATCCACTTAGGTGTAGTGTAGGTATAGTTGGCCAACAGGCTGGCCCGGCTCGGCGCGGCACGGCCACGGGCCAGGCACGGCACGCCGTGCCTCTCCGGGCCTCGTGCCTGGCCTTTGGCCCAAGCACGGCACTACGGGCCACAATTCATGCCGTGTCGGCCCGTTGAGCACGGCCAAAATTACATGCCGTGCCAACCCACAGCCCGGTGACCTCAAAACCCCTTAAAAAGATTAGCTCATCAAACACTTATCAAATTTCACAAGTCACAACTCAAACAAAGGCACAATCTGTCAAAACACTCAACCGTTCTAACTTCTAAGTCAAAACTCAGGCAATCTCAAATCCAACAAAACAAGAAATAGAGCCACATAGGAGAATTTTAAAGATAAATGAGCTATTTGTGCAATGCTGCCTCATTAAAAACCTTTCTAGATAAAATTTACCTTGTGAGAAACCCTAGAAAGAGAAAAAGAGTACAGCACAACTCTTAATAAGTCTTCCATCATTGTTCAAAGGTCTCAAGTCACAGTCACATATGACAGATACAAAATGGATATAACATATTAACATAGCACTCTCTCCTCTCTCAACACTAATTACCAGCAACCCTAGATGAACCAGCCCCAGATGATCCAACCCCAACCCCAGATGAACCAGCAGCCCCATCTGCATCTTCATCAAGGTACAGATTCTTGAAGGAGTCATCTAGCTCTTGGTTGTCAATAGTATGCTGTAATCTTGTTTCTCCTAACTCCCAATCCTTTATGCAGGTTAGTATCTCCACAGTTTTAGGCAACAGGCAGCGTCGCCGCTCTTCAATTATCCTTCCTATCAAGCTAAAACATGATTCCGAAGAGACAGTAGAAACAGAAACAGACATAATATCTCTAGCCATTATATATAGGATTGGATATGTTAGTTTGTGGTCACGCCACCAGAGAAGTAAATCAAAATCATCCTCATATACAGTGACATTGTCACTATCCAGATAAACTGAGAGCTCACTAGCAGTAGAACCAGATTGTGGTAGAACCACCTGAAATAGCGTACTTACGGAGGCGCTCGTTTTCCACCAGACACTAAGCACCCCGAAAGCAACTACAGCGAGCGGTGTCCGTCGGGCACACCCCGAGGGAGAACCCAAAAGATCCACATTTTTCCCAAGGATCCAATAATGAGAACGAGTTACAACACAAGTCCATTTCATACATTAGAGTTTCTTAAAAAGGACACTATTACAATACCAAATATAGAGTGCGGAATGATAAACAGCGGAATATTAAAAGATAACATCTAGCGATAAGATAACGAGGATTCCGTCTGAGCCCACCAGAAGGATCCTCCACACAAGGTACTCCTCAAGCATCACCTGCAACAGGGGTAAATAAACCCTGAGTACATAATGTACTCGCAAGACTTATCCGACCAGTGGGAATACTTTCCCGGCTCCAAGGAATATGCTAGGCTTTATGGTTGCTCGTTTTCTTTAGCAGAAAGCAATACTAATAGTGAGTCCTTATTGATGCTTTATTATTATCAACCTGTACTAGTAGAACTCATGAGTAGATATACTTATGCATGTAGTTTCCATAAAATGCCTGTAACGTAAATGCATATCATATAAATATATTCAGTGATCATTTAAAAATAGGGGTGATGGACCGGGGCTTGCCTTGGGCAGGTGCCGGGTCAGCAAGGTCAGTACCAACAGGCTCCTGGGCTCCCTCCTGTGCGAAGAGCTCCTCCTCGTACTACTCGATCACCTCATCGTACTCCGACTCACCGACGGGTACGAAGTCTACCTGTTCGTGATCTACATGAAATGATGATGCAATGCTTAATAGGATGACAACAATAACTCTTTGCCTAAAAGTACGTCTATGAAACTACTAAGTGAGGTCTACCCACTAAGGCTAAGCTACGTACTAGCACCACTAATCAAGTATGAACGTGACATACATTCTTACGGTGACTACGGATATTCCTACTCCTAATGCCGATTTTCGATACATACAATAAAGCAAGGATAATAACTACGCTATTAAGCAACTCGTTCTATGGCTACCAATTTTTACAGCAAGTATATAAAGGCCTAAGGAACCTACTGTAACAATTTCAAAGCTAAAGCTATTACCGATTTGCCACAAGAATTCCTTCCAACATTAATCTACATAATGCTAAGTTTTCTAATTAGAATTTATGAGCCTATCATCATAATAGCCAGCTGAGAACCAACTACACTAACAGATAGATGGTATTTTTGTGAACCTAACAAAATTAGTCTCACTATTTTTGGACAACCACGCAATTTACTACGATTTATCAAAGTTGGATTCATAACTAAAACTAAATAAGCATTTCTATTCTCTAGAAAATACAAAAACGAAACCTAGCTTCGTGGCCCACTACGCGCGGCCTGGCCCGCACCTGCGCAACGCGCGTCAGCGCAGCGTGGCCCATGCGCGCATGCGCATGGCCCAGCCGCCTTCCCTCCCTGTGCGCGCCAGCAGGCCACGGCATGGCCCACGCGGAGGCACGACCCACGGCCAACGGCTCGCGACGGGAGAGACCCGCGTGCGGCGACAAATATGCACGGACACCCCTAGTTGGTTTGGTAATTACAGTGAACACTACGACACTATTTCACCAGTCTACCATTTTTCAGTAGCACCCTCCCCTTTCTCAATCTTCCTCGTGGCGAAGCCCTTGGCAACCGTGCGTGCTCTGGCGTGACGCCGCCGGCACCGAGCAGCCACGCCGATGCCACCCGACCCTACTAGGCCTAGCTAAGGAGCCGATGAGTACCTCGAAGACAACGCACGACGACTAGGGTGATACGGCGAGCGGAGGTGCAGTCCCGAGCTCCCTCCCCGGCGATGGCTCCCCTCCTGCAGTGGCGGGCGTGTTCCCGTGAGTGGCAACGAAAACAGAGCAAACAACGAAGCTAACGAGCTCCAGTGACTACCCACGATTACCTTTATGTTGACGATATGGCTAGAAATGGCACGAGCAAAGCTAGCCGCGTGCACACTGACCCAGCGACGGCGCCCAGCGATGGCACGGCCACGGCGGTGGTGGCTGGCTTGCTGCAAAGTCATGGCTACGCTGCGCGGGGTGCTCAGGAGGGTAAGGCAGAGCTAGGGATACACTGAATTGCTACAAGGTGCTCGGAGTGACTGGCTTGCCGTTGGAGGGCGTCTGCCCGATCTTATGGAGCCGATGGCACGGCGATTTGAAATTAAGGTATAGTGGGGCGATAACTGCAGCGCGGTGGGGTAGGTTGGAGGGCCGGCTACCTAGCGGAGCTACGGGCAAGACCAATTGAAGCACGATGCAGTTACCATGACGAATTTGAAGGGCGACCCCACCGGTCATGGCGATAGCAGAGACAGGGGGCCTTGGAGCGGCTTGGCTCGGACCTACTATGGAGTCAACACAATTACCAGCATGTACGTCTAAGGGGGAGCAGCAGGTCATGGCTCCATGCGCCAGTCAGCACGGCACGGCAGCAAGCCGACGAGGCAACAGCACGGTGACGAAGCGGGTAGCGCCCGACAAGGGACATAGCGGGATTGTGACGCCAAGAAGACAGCGGGGTAGGTGATCTATCCGTGCGCGTGCAGCCAAGGTGGGTCAAAGGGAGCAGTAGCGACGTAGCGATGGTGGCATGTAGCGCAGACCCAGCACGCTCCTGGCCAAGGTAGTGCAGAGCAGGGCATGGCGCGGCGGTGCTCGGTCAGGATCCTGGCGCAGCACGTTAGCCGATGAGGTGACCCGCACGCTCATGAGGACAGCAAGCATCCGAGGTCGTAGCGTAGGGCCCGCTCACATCGCAACATGGCGGCATGAGCAGCAACGGAGACCTTGGCCGGCGGCAGGGCAGCAGCGGGGCCGAGGTTGGCAGCGGAGCAGACGGACCTGGCGTGCAATGCTAGATCCGCGCCCGTGCGCAGACCCGGTGGAGGAACGCAGCCGGTGCGGCAGTGGACGCGGCCTACACGATAGGGGCGCTGGCAAGCAAGCAGGGGTGGTGACCGCGCCCAGATCTCAGCTAGGTGCTGTGCATGATTTTTAAAGCAGCTAAAAAAGTCGTACACGATGCTCCAAACACCAAACTATTTGCTCGATGCGCGAGAGGGTACATTAAGCTATCTATCGCAGTCATGACATCGCGCTACTGCTTAAGCCGATCGCTCCACAGAGCTTGCCAAAAGTGGCATCGTCGACCACTTCTGAAACTTACGCGAACGACGTCGAAACGAACGATTCCATGTCGGAATCCAAACCCAGCCTACTCGAGGTACTAACCAGATATCCTTGTCCGACCACACCTATTTTATCACCGTTAGCCAAACATTCTTTAGCCTTTTTGTTTCCAGAACAATTCGATTACACAGTATTATATGAAACGTAACCATAGACTCATGTTTCGTATGAACGTTTCACGCTCGAACATCAATTTACAATTCATGTTATACACATATGCACATAAGTATGATGCTCATGAAATGTTTTAGCAAAATGTTACAATGTAACACTAGGGTGTTACAAATCTACCCCCCTAAAACAAAATCTCGACCCGAGATTTTGTGTGCCTGGTGTGAGAAAGAGGTAGGGAGTACATTTGGCGCAATAACTAACTATCTGACCTAGAGAGGAGATAGGGGTAATGCTTTGATATGTAGCTCTCTTGCTCCCAGGTGGCTTCGTCTTCTGAATGATTTTGCCATTGCACCTTGTAAAATTTTATCACACTGTTCTTGGTCACTCTCTCCTTCTCATCCAAGATTTTTATAGGATGCTCCACATAAGACAGATCAGGTTGGAGCGGAAATCCTTCTATTTCCATAGATTCTTCAGGAACTCATAGGCATTTCTTCAATTGCGAGACGTGAAATACATTGTGAACCGCTGAGAGAATTTTAGGGAGTTGAAGACGATAAGCAACGGGGCCACACTGCTGCAACACCTTGTATGGACCCACATACTGAGGGGCTAACTTGCCGTGGACACCAAACCGATGTACCCCTCTCATAGGAGATACCTTGAGATACACATAATCCCCAACCGCAAACTCTAAAGGCCTTCTTCGCTTGTCTGTGTAAGCCTTTTGTCTGCTCTGAGCTGCCTTCAAGTGTTCACAAATTATATTTACTTTCTCTCGAGCCTCCTTTATGAAGTCGGGCCTAAAGTACCCATGGTCTCCTACTTCAACCTAGTTTAGTGGCATCCTACACTTCTGCCCATATAAAGCTTCAAATGGTGCCATGCGGATACTCTCTTGGTAGCTGTTATTATATGAAAATTCTGCCAGCTTCAAACACTGATCTCACTTCTCAGGAAAAGAGATGGTGCAAGCCCACAGCATATCCTCAAGCACCTGGTTCACCCTTTCAGTTTGACCATTAGTTTGTGGGTGGTATGCCGAGCTTCTGAGAAGACGAGTACCCAGACATTCCTGGAGTTTCTCCCAGAAATGAGAGACAAAAACTAACCCTCGATCAGAGATGATGGTGAGAGGAACTCCATGTAGGGTCACAATTCGATCAAAGTATATTTCTGCATACTTCTTGGCAGTGTATCTAGTATCCACCGGAAGGAAGTGGGCAGACTTGGTTAGACGGTACACAATGACCCAAATAGAATCAAAGCCTGTGGAGGTGTGGGGTAAACCCACAATGAAATCCAGGGAAATATCCTCCCATTTCCAAATAGGAATGGGCAAAGGCTATAGATATCCAGGAGCACGCATATGATCTGCCTTGACTCTACCGCAAGTGTCACACTCTGCAACGAACTGGGTGATATCTTGCTTCATGTAGGACCACCAGTACAGTTGGCACAGATCATGGTACATCTTGTTGCTGCCGGGATGGATAGATAGCTTGGAATGATGGGCTTCTTGCAAAATCTTTCTTCTCAACTCCTCATTAGACGGAACCACCAGTCTATTCTTGTATCTCACGACCCCCTGCTCATCAATGCTAAAATGAGGGCCACGTCCTTCAGCCATCAACTTCCTGATGTGAGGAATCTCTTCGGGGTCTTCCCTCTGCTCTCGAATAATCTGCCCCAGCAACTCTGAGGTCAATGCAATATGAGCTAACACCTCTATGTGGTGGAGAGACAAAGGTACCTCCTCAACTGGATATGACTTACGACTCAAAGCATTAGCTACCACATTGGCTTTTCCTAGATGATAATGAACTTCCAAATTATAATCCTTTATCAACTCTAACCACCTTCTTTGCCTTATGTTCAGCTTAGACTGAGTGAAAATATACTTGAGGCTCTTGTGGTCTGTGAAGATGTGCACTTTGTTGCCCAACAAATAATGCCTCCAAATCTTTAGAGCGTGGACAACAGCAGCCAGCTCTAAGTTATGAGTGGGGTAGTTCACCTCGTGCTTCTTTAGTTGGCGCAAAGCATATGCTATCACACGCCCATCTTGCATCAGCACACACCCCAACCCCGTCTTCGAGGCATCACAATACACATCAAAGGGCCTCTCAATATCTGGTTGGGCCAACACGGGAGCAGTGGTCAGAAAAGTCTTTAGAGACTGAAAAGCTTCTTCACATGCTGGACTCCAGTCAAACTTGGCTTCTTTCTGGAGCAGCTTGGTCATGGGCTGTGCTATCTTGGAGAAATTAGGGATGAAACGCTGATAGTATCCAGCTAGACCAAGGAACTGACGGATCTGATGAACAGACTTAGGGGACTTCCAATCCAATACATCTTGCACCTTGCTAGGATCTACAGAAATGCCTTCAGGTGTCAACACATGTCCCAAAAACTGCACTCGATCTAACCAAAACTCGCACTTGCTGAATTTAGCATACAGCTGGTGCTCCCTTAGTCGAGTCAGTACTATCCAGAGGTGACAAGCATGCTCTTCATCATTCTTAGAATAGATCAAGATGTCATTAATGAAAACCACCACAAACTTATCCAGCTCCAGCATGAAAACTGAATTCATCAGGTACATGAAGAAGGCTGGGGCATTGGTGAGACCGAAAGACATTAGTAGGTACTCATACAACCCATACATAGTAGAGAAAGTTGTCCGTGGTATATCCTGTGGCCTGATCTTGATCTGATGATAGCCCGATCAGAGATCTATCTTCAAGAACACCTTGGCACCAACTAACTGATCAAACAAAGTATCTATGCGGGGCAAAGGATACTTGTTCTTAACTGTTACCGCATTGAGGGGTCGGTAACCCACACACATCCGTAGAGTACCATCCTTCTTCTTCATGAAAATAGCTGGGCAACCCCATGGTGAAGAACTTGGGTGGATGAAACCTTTGTCCATCAACTCTTCTAGTTGCTTCTTCATTTCTGCTAGTTCTCTCAGAGCCATGCGGTACGAGCGTTTGGAGATAGGAGCAGTACTAGGCTCAAGCTCAATGGAGAATTCTACCTCACGGTCTAGTGACAATCCAGGAAGATCTTCAGGGAAAACATCTAGGAACTCACATACTACTGGAATGGAGGTAAGATCAGGAACGGCTTCAGCATGGGCAGCAACAGGTAAGACTGGTTCTAGGGGTATGATAAGAGACATTCTATCCTTAGAAGAAGGAAGTCGTAACTCCACACTTCTTCTCTTCATATCCAATACTATCCCATACACCCGCAACCAGTTCATTCCAAGAATAGCATCAATGCCCTACCCAGGCATTACCAAGAACTGTAGGCGGTAAATGTGGGTGGCTAATACCAAACTTACTGTATCTGTGCAGGTATTGATGAACATCTGAGAACCCGCAGTACGGATCTTATAGGCATACGGTATAGTCAATAGTGATAAGTTCTACCGCTCTACAAACCCCATGCTCATAAAGGAATGCGATGCACCAGAATCAAACAACACCAAAGCTGGATGGGAGTCGATGGTAAACATACCAGCCATAACTGTCTCCTGCTGCACAACCTGCTGAGCATCCATGAAGTGCACCTAACCAGATCTGCTGGGCACCTTCCCCTTGATGATAGTCCTCTTAATAAGCCTGGAATTTGCAGATGGCTGAGACGACTGAGTTGCCTACTGTTGAGGACACTCCCTAGCATAGTGGCCATCCTTGCCACACTTGAAACAAGCACTAGTCTTGTTCCCAAATCCCTGATGAGGTGGGACCTGTTGTCCTGAGTCTACTAGGGCTGCACCTGCTGCGGAGGTGCCTTGTACTGAGTAGCAAAAGTCTACGACGTCTGCTGGGGTGACCAGAACGGAGGCCCACCGAATGGTTGATAGGGCCCCCACCTAACAACTTGTACCTTCTGTGTATGAGGGTGGCTGGAGGATCCAGCTACCACCCGCTTCCTCTTCCAATCTGCCTACGATGCCCGCTGAAAACCCTCAAGAGCAATAGCAACGTTCACCAGAGCCCCAAAGGTCTGATAGTTCCCTAGGTATAGTTTCTCCTGAAGGGAAGGAGTGAGACCACGAAAGAAGCAGTCCCTCTTCTTGTCATCCATATCCACCTGACTACCATCATACTGAGCCAAGTGGTTAAACTGGGTCACATACTCCATTACCGTCCTGCTCCCCTGGCGCAGCTCCATGAACTCAGTCACCTTCTGGTTGATAACACCAGCAGGGATGAAGAACTCTCTGAAGGCGGTGGAGAACTCCTGCCACGTTGCCGGATGATCCGGCAGCTCCACGACCTAGAAAGCTTCCCACCAGGCACATGCCGACCCCAAAAGCTGCTGGGACGCAAAGTGCACCTTCTGCTCGTTGGCCACTTCGAGTAGCCAAAACTTCTGCTCTAGCGTGCGAAGCCAGTGCTCCGCCTCCAAAGGCTCGTCCGATGGCGTGAACGTGGGTGGGTGGGTCTTGAGGAAGTCCTGGTAAGAGGACTGTCCCTCAGGACGGCGAGCACCACCCCCATTCCCACCGTTGCCCCTGGGGCCTCCACGGGCAAGACCTGCGACGGCCTATGCCATAATCTCCATGGCATGAGCTATCTCTTGGTGAGCAGCGGCTGACTCCCAATGAGCAGCCAACAACTCCACCATGATCTCCATGGGGGACATCGGTGGAGGCAGTGGCGGCGGCGGGAAAGGATGAGGAACTAGAGGTGGAACCTCCTAAGCTCCCCCGTTGCCATGCTCAAAGGCCTGAGCACTGTCACCTTGGCCCTCGTTGGCCGCTCCCGAACTGGTGCTCCCGCGTCCGGACCTCAAATTCATCTATAAGAGAGACAAACCATCCATTAGGACACCTTCCTGATCAGAATCTAGGGATTAAAGAGATGACAACACATTTATTAAAGCATTCATTTAGTTAGTCCTACAAATTTTTACTAATTCTTATATGTGAAGGGGGATTTATAGTTCAGTAAGATGCTATTATCATGATGCATGCTTTGACCTATACGTTCACTCAAGTCGGAATATAGCGGCATTCGCAAAAATTTTCGGCACACCGTACGCTCACTTTCCATGTTCTAAACGATTTCTTACGCAACGTAAGTTAGTGTACCTGTAGAAAACTGATTAGATAAAACTAGTGCCGCTATCCTAGATAGACCATATAGCTAGGGCTTATACTTATATAACTCGTGACCATTATTGGCTCTGGTACCAACTGTGGCAGAATCGCCCGAAATAGCGTACTTACGGAGGCGCTCGTCTTTCACCAGACACTAAGCACCCCAAAAGCAACTACAGCGAGCGGTGTCCGTCGGGCACACCCCGAGGGAGAACCCGAAAGATCCACATTTTTCCCAAGGATCCAATAATGAGAACGAGTTACAACACAAGTCCATTTCATACATTAGAGTTTCTTAAAAAGTACATTATTACAATACCAAATACAGAGTGCGGAATGATAAACAGCGGAATATTAAAAGATAACATCTAGCGATAAGATAACAAGGATTCTGTCTGAGCCCACCAGAAGGATCCTCCACACAAGGTACTCCTCAAGCATCACCTGCAACAGGGGTAAATAAACCCTGAGTACACAATGTACTCGCAAGACTTATCCGACTAGTGGGAATACTTTCCCGACTGCAAGGAATATGCTAGGCTTTATGGTTGCTGGTTTTCTTTAGCAGAAAGCAATACTAATAGTGAGTTCTTATTGATGCTTTATTAGGCCGTATTAAGTTTTCATCTAGTCAATCTATATAAGCACATGTTCTACTTTCAAGCAAGAGTTGACCAATCGATGTTGTTCCTTCTCCTTTTCCACTTCTAGTTCTTACTACAGTGCTAAACCGTAGACAAGCCGTACCGAATAGCCCGGCGATTCGCGAATCAATGTACCCAGCTGGGTGCCCCAAAGACACATGCCCCGCTTGTACCCTAGGCACAAGCAGGACTAACCCACCACTCTCCTATCCCGGGTGTCCAGGTCCCCGTCCAAACTTGGACTCCAAGCCCCCGCCCCTGAGTCCCGGACTCAGTGCGGTGCAAGGACCTCCACCACCTCCTCTTCCCATCAGTCGGTCCAGAAAGAGCCGGATCCACGACAAGAGAGCAGCAAGCCTTCCCTACGCCCATACCCAAGTATGTGCTTGGGACAATAATCTATGACTTGCCTAGAGTCATATGCAACGACCGGTCCTTAATCGACACAAACAGGGAAAAAGTGTAACCAAGCTATGCCCTGTTGGCCGTAGGACACAACCCCTCACACCCACTAGTACCAAATCCATATCCCTGTCCGGTCACCATTTACCTTTCCATTATTTCATCATGATATCATAGTTTAATCACGCTACCAACATCCTAAGCATAGCAGCTACTCGACCTGTACTAGTAGGACTCATGGGTAGATATACTTATGCATGTAGTTTCCATAAAATGCCTATAACGTAAATGCATATCATATAAATATATTTAGTGATCATTTAAAAATAGGGGTGATGCACCAGGGCTTGCCTTGGGTAGGTGCCAGGTCAGCAAGGTCAGTACCAATAGGCTCCTAGGCTCCCTCCTGTGCGAAGAGCTCCTCCTCGTACTCCTCGATCACCTCATCGTACTCTGGCTCGCCGACGGGTACGAAGTCTAACTGTTCGTGATCTACATGAAATGATGATGCAATGCTTAATAGGATGACAACAACAACTCTTCGCCTAAAAGTATGTCTATTAAACTACTAAGTGAGGTCTACCCACTAAGGCTAAGCTACGTACCAGCACCACTAATCAAGTATGAACGTGACATACATTCTTACGGCGACTACGGATATTCCTACTCCTAATGCCGATTTTTGATACATACAATAAAGCAAGGATAATAACTACGCTATTAAACAACTCGTTCTATGGCTACCAATTTTTACAACAAGTATATAAAGGCCTAAGGAACCTACTGTAACAATTTCAAAGCTAAAGCTATTACCGATTTGCCACAAGAATTCCTACCAACATTAATCTACATAATGCTAAGTTTTCTAATTAGAATTTAAGAGCCTATCATCATAATAGCCAGCTGAGAACCAACTACACTAACAGATAGATGGCATTTTTGTGAACCTAACAAAATTAGTCTCACTATTTTTGGACGACCACGCAATTTACTATGATTTATCAAAGTTGGAGTCATAACTAAAACTAAATAAGCATTTCTATTCTCTGGAAAATACAAAAACGAAACCTGGCTTCGCGGCCCACTACGCGCGGCCTGGCCCGCACCTGCGCAACGCACGTCAGCGCAGCGCGTCCCACGCGCGTGGCCCAGCCGCCTTCCCTCCCTACGCGCGCCAGCAGGCCACGGCATGGCCCACGCGGAGGCATGGCCCACGGGCAACGGCCTACGACGGGAGAGACCCACGTGCGGCGACAAATATGCACGGACACCCCTGGTTGGTTCGGTAATTATAGCGAACACTACGACAATATTTCACCAGTCTACCATTTTTCAGCAGCACCGCCCCCTTTCTCAATCTTCCTCGCGGCGAAGCCCTTGGCAGCCATGCGCTCTCTAGCGTGACACCGCTGGCACCGAGCGGCCACGCCAGCACCACCCGACCCTACTAGGCCTAGCTAAGGAGCCGACGAGTACCTCGAAGACAACGTAGTCCCGAGCTCCCTCACCGACGATGGCTCCCCTCCTGCGGTGGCGGGCGTGTTCCCATGAGTGGCAACGAAAACAGAGCAAACAACGAAGCTAACGAGCTCTAGTGACTACCCATGATTATCTTTACGTTGACGATACGGCTGGAGGTGGCACGGGCAAAGCTGGCCGCGTGCACACTGACCCAGCGACGGCGCCCGGCGATGGCACAGCCGTGGCGGTGGTGGCTGGCCTACTGCAAAGTCATGGCTATGGTGCGCGGGGTGCTCAGGAGGGTAAGGCGGAGCTAGGGATACACTGAATTGCTACAAGGTGCTCAGAGTGACTGGCTTGCCGTTGGAGGGCGTCCGCCTGGTCTTATGGAGCCGGTGGCGCGGAGATTTGAAATTAAGGTATAGTGGGGCGATAACTGTAGCGCGGTGGGGTAGGTTGGAGGGCCGGCTACCTAGCAGAGCTATAGGCAAGACCAATTGAAGCATGGTATAGTTACCATGATGAATTTGAAGGACGAGCCCACCGGTCATGGCAACAGCGGAGACAGGGGGCCTTGGAGCGGCTTGGCTCGGACCTACGATGGATGTCAACGCAATTACCAGTGTGTATGTCTAAGGGGGAGCAGCAGGTCATGGCTCCATGCGCCAGTCAGCACGGCGCGGCAGCAAGCCGACGAGGCAACGGCATGGCGACGAAGCGGGCAGCACCCGACAAGGGACACAACAGGATTGTGATGCTGAGAAGACAGCAGGGCAGGTGATCTATCCGTGCGCATGCACCCAAGGCGGGTAAAAGGGAGCAGTAGCAGCATGGCGATAGTGGTGTGTAGCGCGGATCCGACACGCTCCTAGCCAAGGCAGTGCAGAGCAAGGCCTGGCACGGCGGTGCTCGGTCGGGATCCTAGCGCAGCGCGTTAGCCGATGAGGTGACCCTCGTGCTCGCAAGGACAACAAGCATCCGAGGCCGTAGCGTAGGGCCCGCTTGCGTCGCAACATGGCGGCATGAGCAGCAACGGAGACCTTGGCCGACAGCGGGGCCGAGGCCGACAGCGGAGCAGACGGACCTGGCGTGCAATGCCAGAGCCACGCCCATGCGCAGATCCGGTGGAGGAACATAGCCTGCGCGGTAGTGGACGTAGCCTATGTGACAGGGGCGCTAGCAAGCAAGCAGGGGTGGTGACCACGCCCAGAGCCTAGCTAGGTGTCGTGCACGATTTTTAAAGCAGCTGAAAAAGTCGTACACGATGCTCCAAACTCCAAACTATTTGCTCGATGCGCGAGAGGGTACATTAAGCTATCTATCGTAGTCATGACATCGTGCTACTGCTTAAGCTGATCGCTCCACAGAGCTTGCTAAAAGTGGCATCATCGACCACTTTCGAAACTTACGCGAACAACGTCAAAACAAACGATTCCGCGTCAGAATCCAAACCCAGCCTACTCGAGGTACTAACTAGCTATCCTTGTCTGACCACACCTATTTTATCGCCGTTAGCCAAACGTTCTTTAGCCTTTTTGTTTCCAGAACAATTCGATTACATAGTATTATATGAAACGTAACCATGGACTCATGTTTCGTATGAACGTTTCACGGCCGAACATCAATTTACAATTCATGTTATACACATATGCACATAAGTATGATGCTCATGAAATGTTTTAGCAAAACATTACAATGTAACACCGGGGTGTTACACAGATGAAGATAAAGTGGGGGCACAGGTAGGGAAAGGACCAGCAACAGATCTAGGGCCTCCAAAGATTCTTCCCTATGCCTGTTTTTTCTTACCTGTATGGCTTGCAGGCTGTGCAGCCCTTTGAGTCCTAGCTGCACCAAACTTTCTCTCATATTTGTTAAATAACTTATAAATTTCAGTTTTCACATCAACATAATATGAAGTATAATCACAACTAGTGCTCTCTTTAAGTAATTTCAGAACTCTAAATAAACCTCTCATCTTAGCTCTAGGATCAAGAATGAATATAATAGAGGTATATGCTACCATTATTTAAGGAATTTAAGCTTTATAGGATATACAACGATGATTAGATTTTGATCTTTTTCACTTGCATGTAAATGAGAAGTAATTTCTAACAGATGGTGCATGATAAGTAGACTAGTTAGATAGTTAACACCAGAAAGAATAACAGTGGAGTCATAAAATAGTTTCAAAAACTCCATTATATTTTTAGCTATATACCAATGCCTTACAGACAACAATTTAGAGCCATAATTGGAATTAATGAACACAAAAAAAACATGCTTATATGGAACCAAGTGTTTAAGCATAAGATATGTAGCATTCCATCTAACATCCATATCTAAGCCAAACTTTCTAGGTCTAACACCCTTAGCAGTACAGTAGTTCTTAAACATAGCAATTCTTTGATTAGAGGAATTTAAGAAGTTAATAGCAGTTTTAAAATCTTCTGTGTAAGGTTTGAACCTCTATAAATCAGATTTTACAATCAGATTAATGATATGACAAGCACAACGTTGATGCACAAGACTGTACTGATGCTTAGAAGGATCAATAGGCTCAGGTGTAGGATCAGGACCCAAATAACCAGCAAACATAGGTGTCAAAGTTTCCATGCCTTAGCATTAGAAGAAGCATTGTCTAGAGTTACAGAGAAAACCTTATCAATCAGACCAAACTCATCAACCACACAAGCAACTCTTTCTGCAATATTTTCACCAGTATGTTTCACCTCAATCAACCTAAGCCCAATAACATTTTTTCTATAACTCCCAATCAGCACTTACAAAATGAGCAACAACACTAATGTAATCCTCCTTAGCATTACCAGACCAAATGTCTGATGTTAGAGCAACAGAGGAAGGAGTAGACAACACAGAATTCTTAAGCATATTACAACATTCAGTAAACAGTTTACTCAGATCTCTAGTGGTGGTCTGTCTAGATACTTTAACAAACCTAGGGTTATGAGCACGAACAATGTAATCCTCCCAGGCCTCTGTCTCACCAATATCTAATGACAAATCAAGCCTAGTAATCAAGCGACACAATTCAGATCTAGCAACATTAAATTTATAGTCCCAGTTATGCACAGAACCATCAGGATTGTAAGCAAGCCTAGACTAAACCCTAGCAGCATGATCAGTTTTCTACCTATAAGATTTTTGGTGCCTCTTCAAGTGCCTAGTGCCAGCATTAGATCGAGTAGACAAAGTATGCTTACAAATTTTATAGGTAGCTTTAGTGAAGATTTGCCTACCATTCACAGTCTTGTAGATCTCATCAAAATCAGCCCACACAGTAGATTTACGCTTACCAACACCAGGTCCAAAAGAGGTACGAGTATCAGCAACACATGGAGTTGAGCCGTTGGAGCAGACCGGGGTCCCAGTTGTCGTTGCCCCTTTACCACCACTGCCATCTAGATCGATCGGAGCAGTAAAGCCGCTACTGACATCGATACCAAACAAGGCAGTAGCGTCCTCAGGGGTGTCGTCGTCGTCCTCAGGGGCTAGGCCCCGCATCAGATCATCATTGCTAGTGAGCGACTAGATGATCTCGTCATCAGCACTAGCCATAGTGCCCTTGACCATGGAGGGCTCTCCAGCACTGTTCCTCAATGGTGCACGGGGCCACCTTGGTCGCTCTATGCCATAGCTAGAGGACGACGCATTGGCTACCGACCTGCGCAAAGAGATGGAGTAGGAGGAAAAGAATAGATCAGAATAGCTCAATCATTAATGGAAGAAGATGAGGGTTAGGGTTAGGGTGTAACACCCTCGGTGTTACATGTGGCAGAACCGCCTAATTTAATGTCTTCCTGTAGTACTTGTCTTCCATTAGACACTAAGTACCCGACGGAGGACACTAAACTATGTAGTTCCATCGAGCACACCCCATGGGAGAACCCAAAAATCTACATTGTTCAATAGGATCATAAATGGGAGAATAAAGCTTACAACATTTTAGCCAATTCTTACATCACTTTCCATGCACATCAGAGTATAATATTTATTGTTTATAACAGCGGAATATAATCATGTTATTAGAGTTTTAGCGCAAATAAAATCATTAAATGACAAGTTAAACATTAACATGATGATCCATTATATACATCATAACAGATTATAAGTTTTTCCATTATAAAACATTTTGGGTGGAAGTTTCAAATAAACTATATTGCCCGCAACATTAAGGAAAACCTCGCTAAGCCCACCAGGAGCTTTTCACACACAAGTGTCAGCTCCACATATTCCTATCACTTGCAATAGGGTATAACAAACCCTGAGTACTCAATTATACTCTACAAGACTTACCCGTTAGGGGGAAAGAAAACACTCTAAGGATATGCAAGGCTATCTGGCTTGTGGTTTTATTACATCAGCAGGAAGCATTACTAAGCGTGCATCCTTATATTCAATTTCATTAGTAGTCATCATTAGTTCATTAACTAACCATTCTATGTAAGCACCTGTGCTACTTTCAAGCAGGTGGTAAGCAATCAGAACCATTTTACCATCTTTCATATTTTAGTTCTTACTACGGTGCTAGATTATAGACAAGTCGTATCGGATTACCCGATGATTCATGAATCAATGTAGCCTAGCTGGGTACCTCGAAACACATGCCCCGCTTGTACCCTAGGCATAAGCAGGACCAACCCACCACTCTCCTATCAAGGAGTCCAGGTCCTCGTCCAAATTTAGACTCTAAGCCCCCACACCAGAGTTTTGGACTCAGTGTGGTGCTTAGACCTCCACCATCCCCGCCTCGAATCAGTCGGTCCGAAAAGAGCTAGAGCCCACTACAAGAGAGCAACAATCCTTTCCTACTCCCACAAAAAGTATGTGCTCAGGATAATAAGTCTATGACCTGACTAGAATCCAATGCAACGGCTGGTCCTTAACCGACACGGATAGGGAAAACAGTGTAACCAAGCTATGCCCCGTTGGCCGCGGGACACAACCTCTTACACCCACCAATACCCATACCATATCCCTGCCCAATCTTCAATTATCATTCATATATATATATATATATATATATATATATATATATATATATATATATATATATATATATATTCCATGTGATATAATAACAACAATAATATATTTTCTATCTCTCGCGAGTGACAGGCAATCACTCGGCTTCTAGTGGAGTCCTATAGCACTGTAGCATATCAATCTACATGATCCTATCATACTAGTAAGACTCATAGGATATATATATATATATATATATATATATATATATATATATATATATATATATATATATATATATATATATATATATATATATATATATATATATATATATGCACGTGGGTTTTATTCAATTCCTTAAACTTAATGCACAAGCATAAGATAAAGTGCAGAATAATAGGGGTTATGCATCGGGGCTTGCCTGGGTAAGATATAACCAAAAGTTAGCATTCCATCGAGGTGACACAATCATCAGGCACCATCTTTTCCGTTACTTCAAGCATCTCCTCGATCCATCGTTGTCCCTATTATGATATTCGCGGATGCAACGCAAAGACGTAAATGATCATGACAATCGCAACTCTAACATACGATTACACTGCTAAACTAATGAGCTGGCTCTAGCGACTAACGTACAACGCTACGTATCCATGTTGTGGAACAAGTTGCCATTTTCCCACAAGTATTTTAGTCATACAAACCCAAGGTTTTTCTTTATCCATTTCATTGATTTAATATATAATCGAACTATGGCTCATTAGCTACCTTAGCAAACTAATTATTCTGGAGCTACGAAAATTACGGAGAGCACATAACAAAACTATGAAACTGTTGTAAAATTTCCAAAGCTAGCACTATCATCATTTTATCACAAAAATTCCTACAAGTTCATGTCTTATTAAACTATGCATTTCAAAATAATTATGGCAACCCTACAAATAATACAAAACTATATGAACAAAATACACTAACAAGTAGACCATGATTTTAGAAACTTAACAAAATTAGTTTCACAATTTTTGGTCAGTTACACAAATTGATATTGAATTTACAAGTTTACCCTAGACACTAATTTGGAAACACTTTAGAAAAAGGAAAAGACGGTGGCCAACGATTTTGGCCCAACAACCTAAATGGCCCGCGATAGGGAGCCCGCACGTGTAGCAGGCCGACCCAACAAGCAACCCACGATGGGGAGCCTACGCGCACCCCCGCACCTTTTTTAGAAAACCCTCAGCGTAACAGATTATCACGTGGCGTCACTGAGCACTATTACACCAGAGACAAGCTTTGCACTAAGGACCCCAAATGTTTCTGCCCCCACAACAGGGAGGTCCTTGCTCTACCCCGCGCTCACCGGCATGGTGACCAGCGGCATGGGCGGCTGTGCTGGGCACCCCGAGCTCGCTACCACAAGGGTAAGGAGCCGGTCTTTGCCTACCGATAAGCGTGCACTCCTAGGTAGCGGTGGGGAGCTTGATGGCGCACTACCAAGGGCTAGCCCCGGCGACAGGTGGAGCCATGCCATGGCGTGCTCATTTTAGCGACCTAAGACTCTACCGAGGTGGTGGCGGTGATGGATGAGCACCAGTAGCTCACAAGGGTTCAAGCTGCGGCGGTGGTTGAGGTAGAGGAGCGACGAGGCGACCCAACCACGTGCGCCCACACCTCACGACGGTGTGCCGAGCGTGACACTGGTGTGCCACCGCTCCGGTGGTGGACTCCCTGGACAAAACAACATGAGCACCACACGGAGGCTATCAAGGCGAATTTAGGGACAAC